>NC_092772.1:10826612-11126612 GCF_047496795.1 Chiloscyllium punctatum
GACAGAGGAAGGGGGGCAGAGAGACGGCGACAGAGATGGATCAGAGAGAGAGAGAGGGTGACAGAGAGAGTGGGAACAGAGAGCGGGGCAGAGAGAGGGGGAACAGAGAGAGGGAGCGACAGAGAGAGGGGGGCACAGAGAGACAAAGACAGACAGACAAGGACGGGGGGGACAGAGAGAGGGGGGCAGAGAAAGAGGGACAGAGAGAGGGGGCAGAGAGAGGGGAGATAGAGGGGGTCAGAGAGAGGGGGACAGAAAGAGAGGGGACAGAGAGAGTGGGCAGAATAAGGGGGACAGAGAGAGGGGGCAGAGAGGGGGGCAGAGAGAGGGGAGACAGAGAGATGGGTACAGAGTGAGGGGGACACAGAGAGAGGGGACAGGGCGAGGGCAACAGAGAGAGGGGGGCAGAGAGCAGGGTAGAGAGAGAGAAATGGGTGGGAGAGAGCGAGAGGGGAGCAGAGAGTGGGGAAGATAGTGGGGGTCAGAGAGAGAGGGACAGAGAGAGAGGGCGCAGAGCGAGGGGGAAAGAGAGAGGCTAAAGAGAGAGGGGGACAGAGAGAGAGCGACAGAGAGGGTGGACAGATAGAGGCGGGACAGAGAGCGGGACAGAGAAGGGGGACAGAGAGAGGAGGGGAGAGAGAGGTGACAGACAGAGAGGATAGAGAGTGGTGGAGATAGAGGGGGTCAGATAGAGGCGAGACAGCGAGGCGGGACAGAGAGGGGGGCAGAGAGGCGGGACAGAGAAGGGGGACAGAGAGAGAGGACAGAGAGTGGTGGAAATAGAGTGTGTCATAGAGAGGGCGACAGACAGAGGGGTACAGAGAGAGGGGTTCAGAGACAGGGCGACAAGAGAGGGCGACAGAGAGAGGGGGACAGAGAGAGGGCGACAGACAGAGGGCGACAGAGAGAGGGGGTGGGAGAGTGGGGGAGATAGAAGGGGTCAGAGAGAGAGGGGCAGAGAGAGAGGGGGACAGAGAGCGGGGGCAGAGAGAGAGGCCGCAGCAAGAGGGGGCTGAGAGTGGGGGCAGAGAGAGAGAGGGCAGAGTGAGCGGGAGCAGAGAGGGAGGGGACAGAGAGAGGGGGACAGAGAGAGGGGTAACAGAGAGAGGGGGAACAGAGAGAGAGGGGTAACAGAGAGAGAGGGGACAGAGAGAGGGGGACAGAGGGAGGGGGGACAGAGAGACGGTGACAGAGAGGAGGCAGAAAGAGGACGACAGAGAGAGGGGGACAGTGTGGGGTGTCAGAGAGAGGTGGGGACAGTGAGAGTGGGTGAAAGAGAGAGTGGGACAGAGGGAGAGGGGACAGAGAGATGGTTACAGAGAGGAGGAAGAGAGAGGGGGACAGAGAGAAGTGGGACAGAGAGATGGGGGACCGAGAGAGGAGACAGAGAGAAGTGGAACAGAGAGAAGGGAGACAGAGAGAGAGGGGACGGAGAGAGAGGGGACATAGAGAGAGAAGGGGACAGAGAGAGGGGGAACAAACAGAGGAGGACCGAGGGAGGGGGGACAGAGACATGGTGACAGAGAGGGGACAGAGAGAGGGGGGACAGAGAGAGGGGGACAAAGAGAGGGGGACAGAGAGAGGAGGATAGGGGGTGGGGACAGAGACATGGTGACAGAGAGGGGGCAGAGAGAGTAGGACAGAAAGAGGTGGGACAGAGAGATGGGGGACAGAGAGAGGGGGGACAGAGAGGGAGGGACAGAGAGAGAGGACAGAGGAAGGGGGGCAGAGAGACGGCGACAGAGATGGGACAGAGAGAGAGAGGGTGACAGAGAGAGTTGGAACAGAGAGCGGGGCAGAGAGAGGGGGGCACAGAGAGACAGGGACAGACAGACAGGGACGGGGAGGACAGAGAGAGGGGGGCAGAGAAAGGGGGACAGAGAGAGGGGGGCAGAGAGAGGGGACATAGAGGGGGTCAGAGAGAGGGGGACAGAGAGACAGGGGGAAGCAGGGAAATAGGGTCAGAGATAGGAGGGACAGAGAAAGGGGGGCTGAGAGCAGGGGAGAGAGAGGGGGCAGAATAAGGGCATCAGAGAGAGGGGGGACGCGTGGGACAAAGAGAGGGGAACAGAGGGATGGGGGACAGAGAGAGGGGGCAGAGTAAGAGGGGCAGAGTGAGAGAGGCAGAGTGAGAGGGGGCTAGAGAGAGGGTGACAGAGAGATGGGGACAGAGACAGGGGGGACAGAGAGCGGGGGGAATAGAGAGGCGTGACAGAGAGAGAGGGGACAGAGAGTGGGGGAGATAGAGGGAGTCAGAGAGAGGGGAACAGAGAGGGGGGGCCAGAGAGAGTGGCACAGAAAGAGGCGTTTGGGAGACAGTGGGTGTCAGAGAGAGGGCGACAGAGAGAGGGGGACAGACAGTGGGGAGATAGATGGGGTCAGAGAGAGGGGGGACAGAGAAAGGAGGACAGAGAGAGGAGGACAGAGAGATGGGGAGACAGGGGGGGACAGAGCGAGGCGGGGTCAGAGAGAGAGGGGGAATGAAAGAGAAGTGGACAGAGAGAGAGGTGGACAGAGAGAGAGGACGACAGAGAGAGGGGGAGAGAGAGAGTGACGAGAGAGAGGAGGACAGAGAGAGTGGGACAGAGAGAGTGGGACAGAGGCAGTGGGTCAGAGAGAGAGGGGGTCAGAGAGAGAGGGGGACAGAGAGAGAAGGGGACAGAGAAAGATGGGGCAGAGTGAGGAGGACAGAGAGAGATGGGGACAGAGAGAGGGGGCAGAGTGAGAGTGGCAGAGAAAGATGGGGCAGAGTGAGAGGGGCAGAGAGAGAGGGGAAAGAGAGACGGGGTAGAGAGAGGGGGACAGAGAGAGGGGGCAGAGTAAGAGGGGCAGAGTGAGAGAGGTAGAGTGAGAGGGGGCTAGAGACAGGGTGACAGAGAGATGGGGACAGAGACAGGGGGGACAGAGAGCGGGGGGAATAGAGAGGCGTGACAGAGAGAGAGGGGACAGAGAGTGGGAGAGATAGAGGGAGTCAGAGAGAGGGGAACAGAGAGGGTGGGCCAGAGAGAGTGGCACAGACAGAGGCGTTTGGGAGAGAGTGGGTGTCAGAGAGAGGGCGACAGAGAGAGGGGGACAGACAGTGGGGAGATAGATGGGGTCAGAGAGAGGGGGGACAGAGAAAGGAGGACAGAGAGAGGAGGACAGAGAGTTGGGGAGACGGGGGGGACAGAGCGAGGCGGGGTCAGAGAGAGAGGGGGAAGAAATAGAAGTGGACAGAGAGAGAGGTGGACAGAGAGAGAGGACGACAGAGAGAGGGGGAGAGAGAGAGTGACGAGAGAGAGGAGGACAGAGAGAGGGGGAGAGAGAGTGGGACAGAGGCAGTGGGTCAGAGAGAGAGGGGGTCAGAGAGAGAGGGGGACAGAGAGAGAAGGGGACAGAGAAAGATGAGGCAGAGTGAGGAGGACAGAGAGAGATGGGGACAGAGAGAGGGGGCAGAGTGAGAGTGGCAGAGAAAGATGGGGCAGAGTGAGAGGGGCAGAGAGAGAGGGGGCAGAGAGAGCGGGGAAAGTGAGACGGGGTAGAGAGAGGGCGACAGAGATAGGGGCACAGAGAGGGGGGAGATAGAGGGGGTCAGAGAGAGGGGGGGCAGAGAGACAGGTGGATGGAGAGAAATGGGGGCAGAGATAGGAGGGACAGAGGGAGGCGGGCTGAGAGCAGGGGAGAGAGAGGGGGCAGAAAGAGGGCGTCAGCGAGAGGTGGGCGGGTGGGACAGAGAGAGGGGGACAGAGGGAGGGGAGACAGAGAGACGGAGACAGAGAGGTGGCATTGAGAGGGCGACAGAGAGGGGGACCGAGAAAGTGGGAATACAGAGAGGGGGGACAGAGAGAGCGGAACAGAGAGAGGGGGGGGACAAAGAGAGGATGCAGAGTAAGAGGGGCAGAGTGAGAGAGGCAGAGTGAGAGGTGGTTAGAGAGAGGGTGACAGAGAGATGGAGACAGAGAGCGCGGGCACAGAGAGCGAGTGGAAAGAGAGAGAGGTGACAGAGAGAGAGGGGACAGAGAGTGGGGGAGATAGAGGGAGTCAGAGAGAGGTGAAACAGAGAGGGGGGCCTGAGAGAGGGGGACAGAGAGAGGGGGGAAGAGAGAGAAGGGGACAGAGAGAGAGGTGGACAGAGAGAGAGGGGAGAGAGAGAGGGGGAGAGAGAGAGGTGGACAGAGAGAAGGGGACAGAGAGAGGGGTGACAGAGAGAGGAGGAAAGAGAGAGCAGGAAAGAGAGAGGGGGAGAGAGAAGGGGACAGAGAGAGGGGGGTCCGAGAGAGAGGGGGAAAGAGAGAGAAGGGGACAGAGAGAGAGGTGGACAGAGAGAGAGCACGACAGAGAGAGGGGGAGAGAGAGAGGGGGACAGAGACAGTGGGTCAGAGAGAGAGGGGGGGTCAGAGAGAGAGGGGGACAGAGAGAGAAGGGGACAGAGAGAGGGGGGACAGAGAGGGGGGACTGAGAGAGTGGGCGACAGAGTGAGAGGGGCAGAGAAAGATGGGGCAGAGTGAGGGGGCAGAGAGAGGGGGAAAGAGAGAGAGGCGGCAGAGAGAGAGGGGAAAGAGAGATGGGGCAGAGAGAGATGGTCAGAGAGAGAGGTGGTCAGAGAGAGAGGGAGACAGAGAGAGAAGGGGACAAGGGAGGAGGGACAGTGAGAGAGGGCAGGCAGAGAGATGGCGACAGAGAGGCAGGGACACAGAGAGAGAGGGTAAGCGAGAGAGGGGGGCAGAAAGAGGCGTCGGAGAGAGGGGAACAGAGAGAGAGGGGACAGAAAATGGGGGCAGAGAGTGTGGGACAGACAGAGAGGTAAGAGTCGGGGAAAGAGAGGGTGTCAGAGAGAGGGGGTCGGAGAGAGGTTGACAGAGAGAGAGTTGGACAGACAGAGAGGGGTCAGAGAGAGGGGGCGGCCGAGTGAGAGGGGACAGAGAGAGGGGGGACAGAGAGAGGTGTGGGACAGAGAGAGGAGGGGACAGAGAGAGAAGGGGACAGAGAGAAGGGGGACAGAGAGAGAGGGGAGAGAGAGATAGGGGAGAGAGAATGGGGGAGAAACAGGGGGTCAGAGAGAGGGGAACAGAGAGAGAGGGACAGAGAGAGGGCTATAGAGAGAGGGGGACAGAGAGAGGAGGAGGGGTCAGAGAGGGGGCAGAGAGGATGGACAGAGAGATGGGGACAAAGAGATGGGGAACAGATAGAGTGGGGGGACAGAGAGGGGGGACAGAGAGAGGTGGACAAAGGGAGTGGGGACAGAGAGACGGTGACAGAGAGGGGGCAGAGAGAGGGCGACAGAAAGGGGGCAGAGAGAGGGTGACACAGAGAGGGGGACAGAGAATGGGGGAACATAAATAGGGGCGGGACAGAGAGCGGGGGAGAGAGAGAGGTGACAGAAAGAGGGGGGACAGAGAGAGGGGGAGAGAGCGAGGGGGGACAGAGAGGGGGTAGAGAGAGGGGGACAGAGAGGGGGGTGGCAGAGAGGGGGGACAGAGAGAGGGGGCAGAGAGAGGGCGACAGAGTGTGGCGGGCAGAGTGCAGGGTAGAGAGAGAGACGGGTGGGGGAGAGAGAGGGGAGCAGAGAGTGGGGAAGATAGAGGGGGTCAGAGAGACGGGGACAGAGAGAGAGGGTGCAGAGCCAGGACGACAGAGAGAGGGTACAGAGAGAGGTGGCAGAGAGAGAGGGGGTCAGAGAGAGTGGAGAGAGAGAGAGGGGAGACAGAGAGAGGGGAGAGAGAGAGAGGCGGGTACAGAGAGACGGAGGCAGAGCGAGGGGGAGATAGAGGTGGGACAGGGAGAGGGGAGACAGAGAGAGTGGGACAGAGAGAGGGGGGTACAGAGAGAGGAAGGCAGAGAGCGGGGAGAGAGAGGCGGCAGAGAGGGGGCAGAGAGAGACGGGAGACAAAGAGAGAGGGGAGACAGAGAGAGATGGAGGACAGAGAGAGCGGGGGGACAGAGAGAGGGGGGACAGAGAGAGGGCGAAGGGCGGTGGTGTGACAGAGAGATGGTGACAGAGAGGGGTCAGAGAGACGCAGGACAGAGAGAGGGGGTCAGAGAGAGGGGGACAGTGAGAAGGGACAGAGAGAGTGGGGACAGAGAGAGAGGGGTCAGTTAGTGGGTGAGATAGATGGGGTCAGAGAGAGGGGGATAGAGAGACAGGGTACAGAGAGAGGCGGACAGAGAGAGAGGGGGACAGACAGAGAGCGACAGAGAGGTTGGACAGATAGAGGCGGGACAGAGAACCGGGACAGAGAGGGGGGACAGAGAGAGGAGGGCAGAGAGAGGGTGACAGAGAGAGAGAGCAGAGCGTGGTGGTGATAGAGGGGGTCAGAGAGCGGGGGACAGAGCGAGGGGGACAGAGAGACAGGGGGACGGAGAGAGATGGGGGCAGAGATAGGAGGGACAGAGAGAGGTGGGCTGAGAGCGGGGGAGAGAGAGGGGGCAGAAAGAGGGCGTCAGTGAGACGGGGGATGGGTGGGACAGAGAGAGTGGGACAGAGGGAGCGGGGACAGTGAGACGGTGACAGAGAGGTGGCGTAGAGAGGGCGACAGAGAGGGGGCAGAGAGAGGGCAAGAGAGAGAGGGGGATAGAGAAAGGGGGAACACAGAGGGGGGGACAGAGAGAGATGGGAACAGACAGAGAGAGGGACAAAGAGGGGGGCAGAGTAAGAGGGGCAGACTGAGAGAGGCAGAGTGAGAGGGGGTTAGAGAGAGGGGGACAGAGCGAGTGGAACAGAGAGCGGAGGGAAAGAGAGAGGGGTGACAGAGATAGAGGGCACAGAGAGTGGGGGAGATAGAGGGAGTCAGAGAGAGGGGGAACAGAGAGGGGGGGCCAGAGAGAGGCTTATAGAGAGAGGGGGACAGAGAGAGGAGGAGGGGTCAGAGAGGGGGGCAGAGAGGATGGACAGATCGAGGCAGAACAGAGAGATGGGGACAAAGAGAGGGGGAACAGATAGAGTGGGGGGACAGAGAGAGTGAGGGTGACTGAGAGACGGTGACAGAGAGGGGGCAGAGAGAGGTGACAGAGAGAGGGGGGCAGAGAGAGGGGGACAGAGAGAGGTGGACAAAGGGAGTGGGGACGGAGAGACGGTGACAGAGAAGGGGCAGAGAGAGGGCGGCAGAGAGGGGGCAGAGCGAGGGTGAAACAGAGAGGGGGACAGAGAATTGGGGAATATAGAGAGGGGTGAGAGAGAGAGCGGGGGAGAGAGTAGTGACAGAAAGAGGGGGTACAGAGAGAGGTGGAGAGAGCGAGGGGGGACAGAGAGGGGGTAGAGAGAGGGGGACAGAGAGAGTGGGGCGGAGGGGGGGACAGAGAGAGGTGGGCAGAGAGAGGGGGAGATAGAGGTGGGACAGAGAGAGGGGAGACAGAGAGAGGGGGACAGAGTGAGGGGGACACAGAGAGAGGGGGCAGAGAGAGTGGAGAGAGAGAGAGGGGAGACAGAGAGTGGGGAGACAGAGAGAGGATTACTGATATCAGTAACGGATTCCAGATTACAGAGAGAGCTTCCGTCAGGAAGAGAGACTGTTAAGACTGGAGTTAGTTGTCACGGTGCAGGGGCATTTGAGAGAAGGCATAGTTCAGATATACAAAATAATGAGGGGTGTGGATAAGGTAGACTGAAAGTAACGTTTCCCATCGACGGATAGATCGATCACAGGGTACCAGAAATTTAATGAGAAAGACAGAAAGGTTTAAGTAGATGTGTGAAAAGGCATTATAGGCCGGCGGGTGTTGAAATTTGCAAAACTGTATCTGTAAGGGTCAGAGACGCAGGGACCCTTTTAACCTGAAGTAATATTCTGCCAATAACTATAAGGCTATGGGCTAAACGATTCGAGTCGTTTAGCAGTTGTTTTGGAACAAATGGAGATACAACGGGCTGAAGGGTCTCCTTTGAAACTGTTGTCCTCGGTAGTATCGTTGTTAGTGTAACCGCATGTTATGCGGGAGATAGGAGCTCAATTCCTCGCTGGGGCAGCGCAAATGTTTTAAAACTGTCGCTACATTCCGAAGTGCGGGTTATTAATGCCTGTCCTTCCATTCGCCATGGGACATGTCACAGGAAGGACAGAGATGTCTGAATCAGCGTGGGGAAGGTCTGCAGCTCCCGCTGAGACAGAGTGTCAATGAAAGTACAAACACGTGACTTCCACAACCTGCACCTTGTATCTGTACTGGAATCTAAACCATTTAATAGAAAGAAAAAGGAAGCTGAAAAAGAAACAGGGTAAACCAATTCAGATGTGAGCGCAGAAACATTTTCCGCAGGAAACTGACAAACGGCTCTGAGAAAGAGTTTGTCTTTCAGAACTATTAGTTCACAGAGATGTTTTTGTTCCACTTAAGCCCTTAAGAAATTGAATAACAATTTAACTGAAGACTTGAAATGTTAGAACACACCAGGCGATGAGATCCGTGCTGGAAACTGTGTTTACAAGCCAGATGTTTGATAACTGATAATGATGCAATAGGCTGAAAGGCGTCTCGCCATGTTCTTAAAAACTCAATGACTGTCATTTTTCAACTGAACCGATAAGGTAAAAACAAAGTTACCAAGAAAATTTGCAAGCATTGCATCTGTCTTCCTTGTTGCGAAAGTGTGAAATTCAGATCTCTCACTGCTATTTCCCAATGTTGATTTCCAGTCAGGGAAAAAATATTTTTTGTTCCTTATGAAAGTCGTAAATTGAACATGAATTCCTGACATTACAAAACAGTAAAGGTATCAGTGCTGTCAGAGTCAGTGAGAATTTCATATCGGAGATGAATTCAAATGGGAATAAACGTTGAAAGCAGTTGCCTTTGCCTGCTCAGACTCAGTACTACAAAAATGATCATTACTGAAACATTCAGGTTTTTTCAAGGATTTAATAAGTTGAATGCAAAAAGGTTGGATCTGTGACCAGAGTGCCTCGGGTTGAAAGACTTGGAGATGCAGGTTTTTCACTGGGATGTGCAAATTTGAAAATCACACAACACCAGATTATATTCCAACAGGCTAAATTGGAAATACTAGCTTTTGGACCGCTGCTCAATCATCAGGTGGTTGTGGAGTACACAGTTGTAAGACACAGAATTTATAGCACAAGTTTACAGTGTGATGTAATTGAAATTATACATTGAAAAATACCTTGATTGTTTGCTAAGTCTCCGATCTGTTAGAATGACCATGTGAGCTTCACTTCCTTCATATGTAAAGTGCAAAACTTTTTTTATTTTAAAGTTTCATTCTCAGGTGAAGTTTAACTGGTGTCTACCCCCGTGTGCTGCTGTCTGTTCCATAATGTTTAGACTGATTCTGATTCTAATTTATAAAAATGAGTTACCAGAGACTTACATGGATTCATGCAGTTTTTGAACAAAGTACAATGTAACTCTGCAAGTACAAATTCACCCCACAAAAGTATATGTGTTTGTGTGTGTGAGTGTGTGTGTGTGTGTGTGTGTGTGTGTGTAGGAGGGTTTGTTTGTGTAGATAGGCTAATGGATCACCTGTACATTGACATGAGCCCAAGGTCCTGGTTGAGGCCATCACCATGGGTACCGAACTTAGCTATCAGCCACTGCTCAGGCACTTTCAGCTGCTGCTTGTTCCGAAGTCCGCCTTGGAGGATGGTCACCCGAAGGTCCGAGGACGAATGTCCTGTACCACTGAAGTTCTCCCCAACTGCGAAGGGGCATACCTGCCTGTTGATTGATGTGCATTTGCCACTCATCCGTTCTGTAGCCTCTGATCGGTTTCACCAATGTATCATGCCTTAAAGCATCCTTGCCTGCAGCGTGTTGGTTTTTTTTGGATTGGCGTCAGTCTAAACATTATGGCACGGACACAGCACACAGGGACTAACACCTTCAAAATATTATCTGGGTTGACATTAGTTGTTAAAGTTCACCTGAGAATGTAACTATGAAAAGAAAGTTTTGCGATTTACATAAAAAAGAAGTGAACCTAACGTAGTCATTCGAACAGATGGAAGATGTAACAAACAATCAAGTTATTTTTCAATGTAAAATTTGAGTTACGTCACACTGTAACCTTTTGCAATAAATTCTGTATCTTCCAACTCTGTAGTCCACAACCACCTGATGAAGGAGCAGCACTCCAAATGCTAATGCTTCCAATTAAACCTGTTGGACTATGACCTGGTGTTTTGCGATTTTTAACTTCTTGACTTCTTAAATCAGGACTTCTTGTTCCTGAGGAATCTGTTTAATGTCTCAGATTAGTCAATACCCCAGCCCTTGAAAGAATGGAAAAGTGTCTTCCCTCTCTCTGCACAGTCGGACAGTTCATCATTCTCATCTGATTCCACTTCGAAAGAGTTTCAAAAAACTGTCAAAACTGAGTCTCAGTGATTGAGTGGGTTGGTTTCTGAAAACGAAACGTACCTATGAGCAATGTGTGGGTCTTTTCCAGGATTGCCTTCTCTGACAGCGTTGGGACATGACTGATGTTCTCTGTGATATGGAATTGCCAGTGTTTGAGTTCGGTAGACAAAGTAAAAAAAAAAAAACAACATCAGGGCATAGTCCAGCAGGTTTGTTTGGAAACACTAGCTTTCGGAGAGCCTCTACTTCATCAGGTGGGTGTCTTTCTGCAGAAGATTGATGTGTGTGTCAACATGCGCGATCTTTTGGAAGATCATCTGGACTTTAACCGACCGTTCGTGGTGTCGATGGTACCCATGACTCGGAGGTGTTGGTGTTGGACTGGGGTGGGTACATTTAATAATCACACAAAGCCAGGTTAGAGTCCCACTGTTGACAACCACCTGATGAAGAAGCAGCGCATGGAACACTGGTGTTTCCAAATACACCTATTCGAGACAATCTGGTGCTGTGTAATCTTTAACTCTGATTGTTCTTGGTAATGTTTAACTGATCGAAGACAGTGAAATCATTTTCGTTCGTAGAGATGAAAATTTCAAATATACTCCATCTCAGTGGAGCAAGAAAGATTAGTTTGGATGTGTGATGAATCTCCACAATGCAACTGCGCCAAATAAAAGTCGAACCTACACGAACTGATAAGTAGCCAGCTATACAAATGGTTGTACCACTGGCCAGCTGCACAGCTGAGATTTTACACGCTGCAGAGCTGTGGTGTAAACAAGGACATTAGCCAATAGCAGTAACATTCACAAGGTGAACAAAGAACAAAGAAAATCAACATCGTTGATTCATTTCAAATTGTCCTTAAAAAAACTACCATTCGCAATCTGATCAGCCAATTAGTGAGGTCACTGCTGATCGAGGAAATTACGACTGACTTTGCTGTGTTTCCACCATAATTAGAGGTAAACGCCAGCCTAATCACAATATTTTATATTCCCATTAATTTTCGGCTTTATATTACGTTAATGATCTTTCCGTATTTGCAGAAAACTGAATAACATGAAATGAGTGAAAAAGTAATTCCGGTGATGTTATCCAATGCAGAGTCGACCAGAAAAGAAGTCAAAGACTTGAAACATCATTCCCATTTCTCACTGTAGCAATGTATTTTCCTGAGTTGAACATTTGCAGGACTTGTCTTCAATATCTACAAAATTAATTATTTTCCCGGGACAGATTCTTCATAAATCAATTAACATCTGAGGTGTTGAAACCTATTTTACTTCAGATTAAAATAGTTGAATATCCTTTCCCCAGCCTAATGTCCCAATATTCCCTCCTCTTCCATGTAAATGCAAGCTGCTCCAGGTTAGGTTGGAGATCCCGACCTGAAGTTCCATTGCTCCTTGCTGCTCCATGTCAATAGAAGCTGCTCGAGGTGACGTTGTAGCTCCCAGTCTGATGTCCCAATGCTCCCTACCCCCATGTCAATAGAAGCGGTCCAGTTGAGGTTGGATCTACCAGTCTGATGTCCCAAATGCTCCCTGCTGCTTCATGTCAATACAAACTAGTCCAGGTGTGCTTGGAACTCCCAGACTGATGTCACAAAGCTCCCTGGTCTATGTCAGCAGACGCTGCTCCAGATGAGGTGGGAGCTCTTATCTCTGGCAGCTCACACACCTCTACACCATTGTAGAAATACTGCCCACTGACCATTTCTACTATTGGTACCATTGGTGGAAAATCCACATCATGAGAACCTAATCTTATTCTTAATCACCACCGAATCGTTATTTCCAAAAGACTTTCTTTCTTAAATGTTAGTTAGCATGTACATACTGCAGTCAATCCGAAGTAAGGTAATGGTGCTAATTGACGTATGTTCAATAAAAATTGCATCCTATTTTTCATGTTGAGTAACAGTTACTTAGCAAGGAGAATGTTTGTAATGAAATCACACTTTTATTCCAGGTGAGGGAATGTGATTTGTATTATTTAAATTGAACTTGTTCACTGTGTGAAATTATCAAATAGATCTCAATTTCAAGACAAAATTGCTAATGTTGTCATCCACCTTGAAATGTGGTGTCTTCTTCTTTTCACCACACAGGTATTAGAATGAAACATCTGTTAATGACATGCGTATAAAGACACTTGAAATCATTTTTAAGTTTATGCTGCATGAATCTGCGGTTATTGATACACAGGTTAGGTTCATTCCCTGCAGTTAACATGCTGACTACTCCATCAATGTGATGCATCCAGTGTGTGCATAACGAGAGGGACCTTGCTTACCACATCTTGCCTTTATCTGTATCTTATGTCCATCATTCATCAATGGCACGACCAAGGGGAAAGGGCGAGACCAATGTTTAAGTCTGTCTATGCCCATGCACGGCACCCACAACGGCAATTCTCGACTGTGCATTTGCAGCCAGTTCTCTGTGCCCCTACACACATCCCCTGCCCTTTTTGAAATATCTCCATTATTTTGTGCTGTCTCACTGTGCTCTTCTCAACAAGATGATTCACTTCCACCCAACCTGCTCCAGATTTCATCTGACAAAACACTCATTAAGAATTGCATTGCATAAACATGCCATTCGCATCTCTCATTATTTCATTTTCCTGAATTTCTTTCATACGATGAAAGTTCACAGCAACTTGACTTGGAAAAGAGAAACGCGTACGTTTTCATTATCCCAATTAAATCCACATTTCAATGCAGTTTAGCCAAAAGGCTCAAATTATTCTCTGAGATTTTATAATGGTGTAAATCATAGAAACTAACCATTGGAGTTCCAATTTCAAAACGTCAGCTGTGGTCATCCAAAAATGGCAACAACAAAAACCGCCGACGATAGTGGGATTTGAACACCTAGTGTAGAACATAATGGGTTAGTAGTCCACCACCTTAACCTCGCCGTCACATCATCATACATGCTTAGAGGTATGTGACCGTATGAGTAATTGAGTTGCTTATATTATGCTGCGCGGCAGATATTTCTCCCTGGTGTTGGCGAAATGATAATTAGCGCAGTACAGTTCCAAGTGTATGGACTGACCTCTGGGTTATGGGGAAGCGCACTCCCACTGTGATACTCTGCTCGCAATGATTTGAACAAAATTGAAGAAATGACTATGTAACAAGATCTGTTGAATTCTGTGGCGGTTTGAAGTCAACAGGATGAAGAGCCCGTGACAGCAGAAGGTGTAAAATTGTCTGTGAGGAATTGTTTTCCAGACTGGAAGTGAGTGCATAGTGCTCAATGTCATTATTCGGAACACCTTACTTCCGTTCAGATATTTTTGACACGAACTTGTGTACAGAACTGACAATTTCAAAATCCGAAATAAGGCTAAACTGACAATTGAAGTCAACAACGCAAAAACCTTGAGCTGTATCATTTTCCTGGGCCGTGCGACACCAAGTCACTGGATGATCTCAGCAACACAGTGAGCAAGTGTCAGAAGGAAAATAGTGCAGTGCCAGAGCGCATACTGGGAGCAACAGTTGACACACCGGGAAGTGCATTTCCCACAACAGGAACACTTCCCAAACAGCGGACTGTGGTGGAAGAATTCAGAGGGTATTTACACTTTGGAATTTGATGCCAGAGACACAATGGAGACCTGTCATTGAGTGTGTTTAAGATAAAGATTTTAAGATTTCTACATTTAAAAAACAAAATAAAAAGCTCATGGGTTAGTGAAGGCAAATGTTGAAGTTGTATATTTTATCAATCTACAAATCTTTGCAATAAGAAGCACACCACTTGCCTCACTCGGGGTCAAAACCATTAGTGAAGATGATCGCGTAATCGCAGTTAGCAGCCATGGAATCAGAGAAACTCGGTTTCCCAACCGTTAAGGTACAACCAGGAATGTGGAGGTAAGCATTAATGTCTTGCTCAAAGTGCTGCAGATGCTCAGTGCATGGTATCTCTGTGCCAGTATAGTAGGGTGTGCTGTGCCGAAGGTTTAGGTCTGACCCTCACATGGAGCAGCTTCAATTTGTCGTCGGGTCGAGGGGTATGGATGGAAGGTGATATTGAGCAAAGCCAAGTTTATGGGAAACTACCAGTTTTTGTGGATTGCATAACGACCTTTTCTGGATAATGACTGTTTGATCAACAAACATACTGCAAGTATTTAAAACGTGAAGAGACATGTGTGGCGAAAGAGCCGAAGGTGATTTTTCAGCAGATGGTGACGTTTCCCATGTGCACTGCGTTAAATTCCGGGAAAATAGATGTTGAGCTGGTTTCATGTTATGCAGTTTGTTGCAAACTCGCAAAGGTCATTGTAATAATCAAAAAAAAGATTGGTCGCAAAGGACCGTCTGAATATTGCATTCAATTTTAGTCTGAGCATCTTTCAGATGAAATGGTGTGCTGTTGAAAAACACAAAAAAAGACAGAGTAAAGTTTTTGGTGGAGCTAAGAAAGCATGAAATACACCTGACACATGTGAATGTGGTCAAATAATTAAAGTAGGTGTTGTGTCTCCAAGTGACGATTCAATTGCTACTCATTTGGATGTAACTTCTGTCTGCAGTTATTTTAGGACATCAGCCCCAGTTTCAATGCTTCACCTTGAATAATACGCTGCACCTTTTAAGTCCATGAACTCAATCTTATTCAGCTGTGCGTGTTCGTGAAATGCCTTTGTGTCTGATAAAAAAACAAATTCGAAATTAATCCACACCCACACTTTTCCTTTCTTTCAATGATAAATTCCCTCCTTGTATGTCAGTTCGTGCGTCTTTTAAAACACTCTGAAATCAGAAATCTACGTTTTATTTCCGTAAATTCATCCAGGATTTCAATAACTTAATTGAATGGAAGAAACTCTCATCCAATCTTTCCTTAATCATTCACTAGTGGTTTTGAAGCCCTAACTGAATTGGTAGGTTCACTCGAAAGAGGGAGCTTCCCCGATTTAGTCACTTCAAACCTCACATTATGTGAAAATCTCTTTTGTTTCCGTTTAAGCTTGCTTGTTTCTGGTACAGCAATTCCACATGTCGTGAATAAGCTCCTTCATTCTCTATCATACCGATGAAACCATTTATATCCTTGCTGATGCTTTTATGTCTCAGTAAACCCCGTCCCTGGGATTCCTAATACCTTGCTCTCCAGGAAGCAGCGTTTGTGCCCTTTATAAACTCTTCACATGTCTTTGGTGGAGAATGAAGTCAAGGATTACACTGAGGGTAACCGATTTCACAGTTACGCGATGAACTCATTGCTTTTTAAATATGATTTCACTAAATCTCCATGACCTGAGTGCATCTCAGCTAATTCTAAAGGTAACTGAAGTTCAAATACATCATAGTCGGACTATAGATATTCCAGTGTAGATTAGTTCTGACAGTAAATATCATTACCAAATATCATTACCATAGATCTGAATTCAATACTTTTCACACATTAATTATCGTAGCTATTGTGTATCGTATTTCTGTGTTCTTGCCCACTTTGTCCATCACTACACGTGTCCTTGTATTGAGTTCTACTGAATGATTAATTTGTGAATGGAGACTTTCCCTTCACCTCTTATTCGAAACTCCATGGATCATTGAATAATTGTACTCATATGCTTGCAGAGGACAGTCCTGCCATTACAGGGATGAATCAGTGAACTTTCCCCAGTATCCTCGAAGGCAAGTATTTCCTTCTACAGTTTAAGAGATCATTACAGCACTGAATCCCATGTGTGCGTTCATTAAAACTAAAACAGTTGCAGAAAGACTAAGATTTTCAGACTAAGATTTTGCAATCTGCTTGCATTGCTTGAACCAATAGTTACATTCCACATTGTGCTATGTTTGTGAATGATAGCATTTTCTGAATTTTCAGCAATGATATTTAAATTTTGTCAGAACACTATCATTCACTGTTCTCTCTTTCCCTTCCGGTTCCCCATTTAATATCCTGTATTTTCTCAGTTTATCTTACTTTTTCAACAATTCAAACAATCTCGCTCCTGATTACCAAACCGAGAGAGTACCATAAATTTGTCAATTTATATGCAATGCAGATGTAGGGCGCGGTGACCAAGTGGAAAGGCATTGGTCACATGAACTAAGTAGCAGTAGCGGGTTGGTGGTGTTTATCCCATCCCCGCGGACTGAGCTGTCTCCATTGGTAGATTATCACACATTAACAGTGAAGATCTTTTGATGTCATCCTCGAAGGTACATGCTACAAAAAGCCGAAGACTGCGGGAAACTGTTGTGGTCAGCGCTAACACAGAGGCCGAGGGGAAACTGGTGGACCCATAAACCAGAAATTAATGGATTAAAAGATTATTCTTTTTCGAAGAATCCGATTAAGACCATCATCTTAACACCCCCTGGGGAGAAAATGGACGTGGGTGAGCGGACATTCTCAACTGGTTCCAGCATTTACAATCTTGGTCTGTGTGACAACAAAAGTAGTAACCTGGAATTGTTTATCTTGCTTCTGAAAAACCGGTTCGTAATTTTTGAAGAGCTTAGATATTTCTTCCTGGTGTTCATGAAATGAGCAAGAGCAGAGGAGGGTTCCCTGAGTATGGTCTGGCTTCTGGGTTATGGGCCCAGGGCCCTCCACTGTGATATTCTGATCACATGATCTGAACACACACAAATAAATGACTCAGTGACAAGATCTGCTGAATCGGATTCGGTGAAGAACAGAAGTCGATTGAATGAAAAGAGCCATAAGAATGGGAATGTAGCAAATTATTTTCCAGACTCGAGGAGAGTGCATCGTGCTGTTTCCAGGTGTCAATATCTGTACAAGTACACTGAGTCAGCCTTGGGTGTTATTGTACTGCATCTTTTGTATAATGGTGCAAAAGCATGAAACTTTTGTATAGGGGGACAATTTCAAAATCCTCAATGAGGCAAAACACACAAATGTGGTAAACAACAGAGTAACCACACAAACTGGTGTTACATCATGTGGTAAGGTTTCCTGCTCAAATTTCGCATTCCTGAGTATCAGATTCGAACAGTGAATGGTGTATATCAATACAAACTGCTCTGATTGCACAACTTCAGCATTTCACACGCCCCCTTATGTACGTCTGCCAATTGTAATTGATCACTCACTGTATTACTTCTGCACACATAGAGAAGAAATTACTTTAAGAACAACAGCCATGTATGTGACTGGGATTTTACACCTGCGACTCCACTTTCAAGGAGCTAAGAACCTGGACCTTACCATTAAGTGTACAAGTCCTGCTAAGGTTTGCTTTCTCAAAATGCAGCACCTCGCATTAAGCTGAATTAAACTCCATCACTTTTCTTTAATCATGTTTAGTTAGCTTATCAGAATGCCCAACTGTGTTAGTCAGAATTACCTCACTCCAGCTATACAATAAACCAATTGTGTTGGTTCCCGTTGTTGTTCTACTTCTGTCACAATGTATTTTACCTAATTCTTCTTAATATTATTCTACTGTCACTATTAGGTATTCTACTGCCACCTGTGCTACAATGATCTTCCATCCCAGACTAACCTGTCATGATAAGATATTCAGCTACCCCATCTGTCACAATGTTTTCCTGTCCAAAGCTGACTCAACTAACCGCTGATTATGTATATAATGTCATATCCTGATACAACCGTCTCAAGTAGGCTGACTCTACTATCAATTAATTATTTAAAGTCATGCCCTTCCTATTTATTGTCACGACTTGTCCCAACCTACCATGATGATATTTAGTAGGGAGTCTGACTTGACTAATTGTTATTATCTCAGCCTGCCATAGTAACCTTTCAGCCTCACTCTGACTCTGCTAATTGGTGTAGGAGCATTCCACTATTCTTATCCCATCCTGCCACTGCGGCCCCATCCTGCCCCAGTGACCTTTTGACGCGTGTAGCATTCCGCAGGCCCCTTGTAACAGATTGCACGTAGTTTCCGTGACTTTAACCTTCCCATGCTTTCATGCTCTGTATTTTCTGTGCGGTGTTCGGATCTTTCTTCAGACATCTGTTTATCTTCACCCCATTTTCCAGTACTGGTCCTTATCCATGTGTGCTGTAGCTTCTCAAGTATTCGGCTAAATACTCCTGAAATGTTTTCATGACTCAAAGCTTTACCACACGTTCAAACAGTGAGTTCCAATTATACAATACTCTCAGAGTGAATACCTTCTTCCTATATCTCCTCTGAGCACCCTCTCCCTTGCGTTTAACGGAGATTCCTGGTTGTTAACTCTTCCCATAAAAAGTTCATTCCTATCACACATACCGATCCCCTTAATGTGCACCTTAATCACTTCCTCACTCAGCCTTCTCCGCTCCCAGATAAAGAGCCTGAGCAGAGCTCGTCTATCTTCGTCACGGCGATATTGTAGTGCTGGAAAAGTATAGCAGGTCAGGCAGCATCCGAGGAGCAGGAGAATCGACGTTTCTGGCATAAGTCTTTAATCAGGAATGAGTCTTGTGGGTGGGGACCGAGAGATAAATGGGAGGGGGTTGGGGTTGGATGCAAGGTAGCTGGGAAAGCGAATGGAGCTGGGGAGGAGGTCATAATTCAGAGGGGGAGAGATGAAGTTGGCAGACTAGTGAACAAGAAGAACAAAGAACACAGAAAATTTACAGCGCAGGAACCGGCCCTTCGGACGTCGAAGGCTGAGCTGATCCAAATCCAATGTCTAAACCTATCACCCAATTACTAAGCATCTGTATCCTTCTGCATCCCACTTACTCATGCATCTATGCAGACGCACCTGAAAT
Source organism: Chiloscyllium punctatum (assembly GCF_047496795.1). NCBI lineage: Eukaryota > Metazoa > Chordata > Chondrichthyes > Orectolobiformes > Hemiscylliidae > Chiloscyllium > Chiloscyllium punctatum. The sequence goes on from NC_092772.1 coordinate 10,845,650, forward strand.
GAATCTACTGTGATTGCCTCTACTACCTCTTCTGGCAACACGTCCCAGGCGCCTACCACCCTCAGTGTAAAATGCTTCCAACGTCTATCTCTCTAAAACTTTTCACCTTTCACCTAGAACGCGTGACCTCTCAGTATTGAATCCCTCACCTTGGGAAAAAGCTTACTTCTATCCACCCTGACGATACCCTTCATGGTTCTGTAGACGTCGATCAGGTCCCCCTCAATCTCTTTTTTTTAATGAAAACAAACGTAACCAACTCGACCTCTCTTCTGAGCTAGCATCTTCCATACCAGGCAACATCCTCATAAACTTTCTCTGCACCCTCTCCTAAACGTCCATATCGCTTTGGTAATTTGGTGACAAGAACTGTACACAGCATTCTAAATGCGGTTGAACCAACATCTTGTATTTTTTAGCATGACCTGTCAGGTCTTACAATTAATGCCCCGTCCGGTGAAAGCAAGCATGCCATTTGCCTTCTTGTCCACTCGATCCAGCTGTGCAGCCACTTTCAGAGTACAAAGAACCTGAACTCCCAGATCGCTCTGCTCATCAACTTTACCCAAGGCTCTTCCGTTTACAGTATGCTTGTCTCTAGATTTACACTTCCCAAAATGCATCACCTCACATTTGCCTGGATTCAACTCCATCTGCCACTTCTCCGCTCAACTCCCCTGTCTATCTATATTCTCCTTCAGTCTTTGACAATCCCTATGCTTTCTGCTACTCCACCAATCTTCGTGTCATCTGCAAATGCAATGGCGATATTTGGACTTGCAACCCTTGGAGACTGGAACATTGCAACTGCTGGTAATTAAATTCGATGAATAAAATCTGGAATATAAACCCGCTCAGAGGAAGAGTGACAAAAAGTTTTAATTTGCTGAAAACCCATTCATTCATGTCCCTTCAAAAGGAAAATCTGCCTTCCTTAAAGAGACCTGCCAACATATAACTCCAGACTCACAATAGTACGGTTCACCCCTAAATTCCCTCTGACTCAGTTCAAGGAGAGTTAAGGATGAACAACAAATGCTGTTCAGACTATGATGGCCACACTCCTGGGGAGAACAAGGAAGGATAAAAAAGATACATGGATGACGGAGAAAATTGGGAGTCGTCTCAGCATGGTCTCAAATTCAGCTGATTATCCAAACTAAATAGACACAAGGATACCCACGCCTCCATGAAGTCAGGTCCATGGGGCCGGGGTCTGTAGGAAGGGATTCAATTACCCGCTGAAATGGAAACTCACTTCCCCAGTCGCAATGTGGGCAGTTCATTCACCACTCCCACATGTTAGAAGGAATCAGTCAGGAGACCAACGTGCAGAAAAGCCATCAGGTTTAAAAATGGGAGCAAGAGTACGATTCTGCTGTTATTGCAGGTGTTCATCCCATCCAGCAATGAACTGGATGGCTGATTCCAGTGGAGTACCACTGTTTCCTGATGTAGATCAATAATTCAAACTTATTTGTAGGAGTCATGGTTAGAAGTTTACACACGATGCAACAATTGGTCGTGTAGGTGACTGTGATGAATAATACCAGGGACGCAGGAATGTATCAATCAGGTGGAAAGGAAAAAACGGAGAATAGAATTGAATCCAGACCAGTAAGTGGTAATGAATTTGTGGAGTGGAAACAATAACAGTGAGGATTCTGAGTGGTGAACAGGAACAAAGAGATCTTGGAGTAGATATTCACTGATCTCTGAAGATTGTTGGACAGGGAGATCAGTTGTACGAGAGGTTCTTTATTGACCACAGTCTGAGAATGATATTCGATCTTTAGCAACCGCCAGTTTAGGAAACACCAAAATGAATGAGCACAAGCCTGGTCAATGCAATAATCAACATATTTTAAAATTGTAATATAAAAGGCGGAGGGCTCAAGTATAACTCTTTGCCCATCAAGACCGCTTCACCACTCAATGGATTTACCACTGCTTCCTCTCCAAGTCATGCTGGTACGTGCCTTGGAGGGTAATTCATAAATGGTGACGTTTCAGTGCATCTTCAACCTTGTCCTTATGGTCGGAACAGTCTTTGAGCTTTGAAGGTTCTGTCAACAAAGCCTGGTTGACTTACTTCAGTGAATCTTCTCGGTGGCGTACTCTGCTGCAATTGTGCCTCAGCAGTTAAGGGAATAAATATTCAGGCGTTTTACAATGTACAGTTAAATGACTGCATTGTCGTGGATGGTGTCCTGGTCCTTCAATGATATTGCAGCAGCACCCACCGAGGCACATGGAGAGAGTCCTGTTAAACATCTAACGTGTGCGTTGCGGGCAATGTAGGCTTCACGGAAACAAGAGTTGAGTTAATAATCAAACAAAAACGACCGACAGACATGTTTTTGTCATCAATGTTTTTTATATAGGTGGTCAGGTTCCAATTCTCCTAAATACTAGGTCTCAGGACGATTACACATAGGAATTCAGTTACAATGAAGCCGTTGAATGTCAATCGAATATGATTAGATTATCATTTGTCAGAGTTATCATTGCTGTATTTGGTCCTTCTGTGGATCAATCCGATTACAATCCCTTTCTGATTTCAAGTTCCAATTCCCATCTGCACCTGATGTTTCAACCCGTTTCCTCACATAAATATCTCCACATGCCTTCATTATATGTAAGGACGCTGCAGAGGACAGCACAGATTTACGATTTACGAGGATGTTGCCAACTCTGTATAAAATGGAGCTTCGTTAGGCTGGGATTATTCTCCTCGAAACAAAGGAGGTGGAGGGGAGCTCTATAATTACATAATAACATTTATAAACGTTCAATATTCGTGGAATCTTGACAGGGTAGATACGGACGGGTGGTTTACCTTAGGTTGTGAGGAGAGCACCAGAGGACAAAATCTCAGAATTACATATTGCCCATTTAATTCAGAATTGAGGAGTAATTTCTTTGCTCAGGGGCCAAACAATCTGTGCCACCTGTGCTGTTGGGTATTTCCAAACTGTGCTAGATCGTTAATCAGAAAGATGATGAAAATTTGTCGAGTTAAGTGAGCAGAAAGGAGTTACAGATTATTGGGGCGGCACGGTGGTTCAATGGTTAGCACTGCTGCCTCACAGCACCAGGGTCCCAGGTTTAACTCTAGCCTCTGGCAGCTGTCACTGTGGAGTTTGCACATCATTCCTGCATTTCCGTGGGTTTCCTCCCACAGTCCAAAGATGCGCGTTCATGTGAATTGGCCGTGTTAAATTGCCCGTAGTCAGATGGGAATGGGTCTGGGTGGGTTACTCTTCGCAGGGATGGTGTGGACTTTATGGGCCGAAGTCCCTGTTTCCATGCTGTAGAGAATCTAATCTAGATCAATCATGAGTTCGTTGAATGGTGGGGCAGACTCCATGTGCTGAATGGCAAACTTCCATTTGTTTAACATTTGGTCGAACGCCTTATTTTATTCATAATTTCAGAATTGTGGGGGGATGGCATGAAGTGATAGAAAAGGTTTATTAAACAGATGAGACATATCAGGAACAAGATTCATAAACTCAGGAAGACGAAATGTGCTGTGACGTGGGGACAACAAATGACACTGGGCACAGCACAGGTGGCTGTTTACAGAAGCTGTGAATGCTGAAGAAAGTTGGTAGACCTTAGACAGTTGGCAAGTCAGTGATCACGCTGGATGATGGATCGTTGTATGATTCACACACAGCAGAAATCTGTGAAAGAATGAAAGGTTCGTTTCAGTGGAGAAGTTTTCTGCGATTCCAATTCCGAGTGACTGTTTGAAATACTGATCAGATATTTGTGTGAAGTGTCAGGTTAAAATACTCATGAACAACCCCACTGGATAAACTTGTGCTCCCGTTCTCTTGTTATTTGTTTCTCTTTCTTTCGATGCAAATTCATAGAAAGACAAGATGGAATGTGGGGCAGAAAGAAAAATGCGTTCCTTCTCATTACACGAATTTAATGTACAATTGAATAGAATGACTGCTCTCACTCTTCATTTCGACTTTCATGTGGTGTCGATTATTCCTGAATCTCCCGTGCAGTGTAGGGCAAGAACAAGATTCTCGATCCAGTGTATACCAGAGCTGTGAGGTGCAAAGAAAGTCTGCGGGAGCGGTTTGTGAAGTTAGCAACCAGAGTATGACTCGAACTCGTGAATGTGGAGCACAGCGGTATAATTACACAACACCATAATCGTTCAGTCTCCTCTGCACATTTTGTGGAGGGGTGACATGTGACCTCATCAGGTGACATGTGGTGAAAGTAAAGGATGAGAAATTTGCAGAGCGGAATCAAATCCACACCATTGTGTTTCTGCTTGCATCAGAATTATAATAACAGCAAATTCCAATAAATAACCATGTTCGTCACAATGAATAGCTGTCATTGATACATTCTGATCAGAACTGTGTCAGGATGAATCAGACAACAAGAATTTTCCGTCATATTCACACCTACATTTGACGCTTAATTTCTTCAGTCACTTTCTCTCTCACGTGAAGAAGGAGCCATGGAGAGGGAAATAAAGGCGATGTTGTTGCTCAATGGCCTTTCTCATATGGCTGAACCTGAATTGGATTCAACCGCTAGAAACGCTGTTTTGTTCGTTTCATTTTAACTTTGCTGCAACCCTACAATGTTCATTGTAATAATCAGAAGGGAATTAGATTTATCTCATTGGAACGATTGATGTTGTATTCAAACTTGCTCCGATTTTATTTCAGCTTAAGGAAAATACTGCTTAGAAAATCAGAGGGTTAAAATGCAAAAGAAAACCCACCAGTTTTGTTGCTCGTTGCTTTGGCAGTATTCACCGAGTATAAAATGGACCAAACATCATGGTGTTTGTCCTCACAGATTTAACGCATGTGATTAAAGCAGGACGTCGATCTCAACTGGTCACTTCTTATTCATTATGTAATATCTTCCCTTCACAATAAGAAAAATCCACTCAGTTCCATTTACAATGCTTCAGGTAGAATATTATGCCAAATCTTTGAAAATCCAGAGTTTTTGGAACCGAATCTTATTCAGCTGCACACGTTCACAAAATTTCTTTACATTTAAATTCAACCCACTTCGACATTGTTTCCCCGAAACTTCTGACCGACTACGCCCCACCCCTACACCTTTACCGAGACACACGCTGTCGCCCTCTTGTGAAATTTATTCCTTGTATGTTAACAAATGTGCCTTTCCAAATATTTTGGAAAACAGATTCTCGGAGTGACAGCGATTCTGCTCTCATCTTTTCTTTGTCCTTCAAAGGTTTTATCAAAGGGTTTGAATGTCTGACGTCTAGATGTTTACTCACTTGAAATAGGGAATTTTCCACCTATTTACTCTGTCCAAACTTTTCATAACATGAAAACCCCCGATTAGGTCTTTCTTGGTTCAGGGATAACTGTTCTAAATTTTCGAAAACAACAAGTGAATAAAATCTCATCCTCAGTACACCCCGTCAGCATCGACTCGAGATGCTTCACCCCCAGTAAACACCGTCATTACCCTCTCTGATAGAATCACAGAATCCTACAGTGCAGAAAGGGCATTTCAGTCAATCGAGTCGGTGTCGACTCTCTGAAAAGCATCTCACCAAGACCTAGTTCTCCTCCCTATTCCCGTATATTTCACCAGAAGAAGGGGCAACCCTCCCCATTATGATGTCAAATAAACCTGTGGGACTATAACCTGGCGTCCTGTGACTTCCGACCGTGTTCCCGCTTTACTCAATTCACTTAATTTACTGAAATCATTTCCTGGATACGACAGGGCAATTTAACTTGACCAATCAACATAGCCCTCAGACCGAACAGCAGTGCGAATTACTGAGCCAATGTTCCATTATAGTGAGCAAAACCTGAATCATTTTTAATGGTTTTATACACTGGTAACTCAGCCACATCAAAGCAAATCAACCCAAATTCAACACTTCAATCCAGAACAAGTCTGCCAAATGTTTTTTTTTCTTTCCAACACTGTTACAAGGTGCAGTTTGCAGAAGTCACATGTTTGCACTTTCACTGACACTCTGCCTCCCTGAGAGCTGCAGCCCTTTCCCCCACTGATTCAGGCAGCACTGTCCTTCCTGTGACATGCCCCATCGAGAATGGAATGATAGGTATCAATACCCGCACTTGGGAATGGAGTGACAGTTTTAAAATATTTACACTGTCCCCAGCGGAGAATTGAGTCCTGTGACAGACGGGGACACGAACCACTATACTACCGAGACCAAGAGTCTCAAAGGAGGCCCTTCAACTAATTGTGGCGATACTTGTCAAAAACAACTGCCTAATGAACTGAATCCCATTTCACAATGTTTATCCCACAGCCTTATATGTCATGGCATCACAAGTTCACATCTGAATGTTTATTCAGGTTCTAAGGGTTTCTGCCATTCTGAACAATGCAGACAGTGTATTCCAAATTCCAACCACCCACTGGCTTATAAAGCACTTTTGCACATCTACTCAAACCATTCTGACTTTCTTCTTAAATCTCTGCCCCCTGCTAATCCTCCATTAATGGGAAACTCGTTCAGTCAACCCTGTCCATACCCTAACCCAATCATGTCTCCTCTACATCTCCTTTACATTGCGACAAACACTCCACTCTGTCCTGTCTTTCTTCACAACTGAAACTCTTCATCCCAAACAATGTCCCGGTAAATATCTCCTACGATTTTCTCAGTGTGATCACATCCCTGTGACTTGCAAAACTGCAATCAACCCTCTTGCTTGAGCCTAATGAGCATTTGTTTTAAAATTTCTGGATTAGTATGAGGGCGATTCTGGCGAAGCCGAATTTATTACCCATTCTGAATTGCTCAGAGGGAAATTGAGAGTCAACCATATTTTTCTGAGTCTGAAGTCACATGCAGGCCAGACCAAGTAAGGACAGCAGATTCCTTCCTGAAATGACATCAGTGAACCAAATGGTTTTTTATTCAACAATTGTCAATGGATCTATCGTAATCATTAGATTCTTCCTTGCAGATATTTGCTGAATCCAAATTTTACAATCTGGCATGGTGGGATTCAAGCCCGAGTACCCAGACTATTACCTCGGTCTCTGGATTATCAGTCCTATGAAATTACCACAAGACCAATACAGAAAACCACAAAAGCTGATCTTTTCCAATAAAATGTCTTTTCACCAAAACTGCCCTGGGTATTTTCCATGAGCCTGACGCTCCAATTGTCTCTGTCCTATATCAGTAAAAGCTGCTACATGGGGATTGATTTCACAACCGCAGTATCCAAATGGATCGATTTGTTTGAAAGCCCCGATGGTGGGATTGGGGCACGTTCACCCAACAACAGTGACCGCAGCAGCAGCACAGACAGAACAGTATGAATGTGAAAGAGAGTGATAGATTGGGCATTGCCTCAGAGAAATGGGGGGAGGGACGGAAATGAGGTTTAATGATCGTGGGAAGAAGAGAAATCTCCGACAACGAGTGTGTTTCAATCCTGATACATGACACGCAGAGATGTAAGAGAGCGGAATTTGAAGGTAAAATAATTAATTTCTTAGCATGTGTCACAAAACGGACAACGGAGAGAACACTTAGTGCCGTGATTTGGTTTCAAATCTAGTTTGCTGTGGTCACAATGCAAAATACCGACAACCACGATCACAGTAACCACAGAACAGGATGTTTGCAAGCAGCAATAAGTATACTAGCAGAGGAAATGTTCGGAAGAACAGCACATGTACAATATCAGTACTCAGCGAACAGTGACAGACATGTGGGAACTTACAATGAGCTGAATCTTTCATATCGATGTCCTCAGAGGCTGTAGAGATCACTTGAATAAGAACGTTGACAGATGAGATTGATCGATTTCGACAAAACATCAAAGACTCGGGGGACAGGGCAGGATATTGTTGAAATGCATGCTTCAATAGCATTTTAGCTTAACATCGGCACAGCCGCCCAGATCCAACCGGAAATGGGTATGGGAATCAGTGTGCAGAGTTACCTTTGATGCAATAGGTGAGCGTGTGATGGCACAGAGGCTCAAGAAATTCCTCGGTTGAATGTGCCCCTGCTCAAAGGAATGGTTGTCCCCGTTTATACTATCATAGCGATTTCCGGTGCATCTTTCTAAGACAGCTGAGTGGCACAAATGGAGTGTGTTGAGCCCTTAACTTTGCAATGGTGGGTTTAAAAGATGATTTTGCTGTTTGGATCTGTGTTTCCAACACTGGCTGTGGCAGCTACATTTGCTCGCATCAGCTCATTATCAGTTTCTTCCACACAGTCAAGACTTCAACCAGGAGAAGTTGGTATTGGGATGATATTTTAAACTAGTCATCCTTGGGGGTTGGGACACGGAAACGGTGATGTTTACGTTCGACAAATAAAACTTGAAATACAAGCCTGACCTCAGGAACAGAGATCATGACTTTAAGCCATACTCTTTATGTTGTACCAAAATGCAATACCTTCCATTTATCCAACGACTCATTGGATTAAGATCCGTTTGAAATTTAGATAATCTTCATCACTGTCTACAATTCTGGTGTCGCCTGCAAACCTATAAAGCATGCCAGCTGTGAGTTCCACTGTTTTCTCATGTAGATCAATGATTCCTATTTACTTGTAGTGGCCGTGATTTTGCAGTGTGCAGATCACACAACAGTTAGTCATGAAATTAACCATGAGGAAGAAAGCCGCAGACTGCAGGGAGATACCAAACAATTGGAAATAAAAATGGTGAAAGCAATTCATTCCAGGGAAGTGGGTGATAGTGAAGCAAAATTAAACTTCAAACCAGCTGCCCCCGCTCCAGTTGTGGCACTCAGCCGTCTCAGCAAGATGCACTGTAGATTGCTGTTATAACCGGGAACAGATTTTCCCTTCTGCCCCACCTTTGACCAGAAGCACTCCCAACCTCGGAATTGCTTGCGCCTCTAAACCATCATAGAAACCATGCAGTCTCCGGTTGATTCACTTGAGCCAACGAGTATCTCTGCGACCTCATTCCCATCTCGATTTCAAGTTGCATCTTCGCGACTGCGCCACTCAGTTCCTCTGATTCTGGGGCTGGGAACTGGGCCCATGTGGCAGCAGTGGTTACGGCCTTGTGTGGGGAAACTCGTGAAGTAACCGATGTTAAACTGCATTGCTATTGAAATATACATTTCAACAAAAGCTTGGTATAAACAATGACTGCAGATGCTGGAAACCAGATTCTGGATTACTGGTGCTGGAAGAGCACAGCAGTTCAGGCAGCATCCGAGGAGCAGTAAGATCGACGTTTCGGGCAAAGACTCTTCATCAAGAATAAAGGCAGAGAGTCTGAAGGATGGAGAGATAAGTGAGAGGAGGTTGGGTTTGTGGAGAAAGTAGCATAGAGTACATTCGGTAAATGGGGGAGGGGATGAAGGTGTTAGGTCGGGGGGGGAGGGTGGAATGGATTGGTGGAATAGATGATAGGCAGGTAGGACAACACAGGAGAAGTCATGGGGACAGTGCTGAGCTGGAAGTTTGGAACTATGGTGACGTGGGGGAAGGGGAAATGAGGAAACTGTTGAAGTCCACATTGATAACCTGGGTTGAAGTGTTCCGAGGTGGAAGATGAGGCATTCTTCCTCCAGGTTTCTGGTGGTGAGGGAGCGGCGGTGAAGGAGGCCCAGGACCTCCATGTCTTCGGCAGAGTGGGAGGGAGAGTTGAAATGTTGGGCCACAGGGCTGTGTGGTTGATTGGTGCGGGTGTCCCAGAGATGTTCCTAAAGCGCTCTGCTAGGAGGCGCCCAGTCCCCAAATGTACAGGAGACTGCACCGGGAGCAACAGATACAATAAATGATATTGGTGGATGTGCAGGTAAAAAAAGCTGCACTGTTCCCGGATTCCTTGATGATTTGGAGAAATCTATTTATCTCAGCCCTCAACACATTAATGATGGAATCAACACAGCCACTGGGGAACCGATGTTAAACAGTCAGACCATTCTGAGTTCCCACATATCTGCTACTGTTCGCTAAGCACTGATCGTACGCATTTGGTGCTCTGCCTAACATTCCTTATAATACTGTACTTAGAGCATGCACTTGCTGTGTTCGTCTGTGGGGTGCTGTGGCCGTATGGTGGTTAGTACTCTGCGTTGTGGCCGCAGTAAACTTGGTTCGAAGCCGAGTCACGGCGGTAATAGTTATGTGTGTCCCAGTCTTTCGTGAAACACAAAGGAATCAATTGTTTTAAATTCATGATTTCTCCAAGGTGATTTTTTTCCTCCAAGTTCTGCTCGCTCACATCTCTGTGTTTCATATGTCAGAATTCAAATCCACCCGTTCTCAGAGATTTCTTCCCTCCTACGATCACTAACCGAACTTTCCATCCCATACCCCCATTTCATTAATTTGGAGATGTCGGTGTTGGACTATGGAGTACAAAGTTAAAAATGACCCAACACCAGGTTATGGTCTTACAGGTTTAATTGAAGCACTAGCTTTTGGAGGGCTGCTTTTTCATCATGTGTTTGTGGAGTCATTTCCCATTTCACTAAGGCATCGCAGAATCTAATACAGACTCTCCCATTGATACCGATCAGTCTGTGTGGCTGGGGTCACTGTTGCTGGGTGAACGTGCCCCAACCCCACCATGGGGACCTGCAGACCATTTGATCCATTTGGTTACCACTGTTGTGAGATCAATACTCATGTAGCAGCTTTTACTGATACGGACCAGATATTATTGGGGGTGTGGGGGGTGGGGAGCGGAGGTCAAGCTCAGGAAAATGGCACAGAACAGTATCGGGGAAAATCGACTTAATTGGATAAGATCAGTTTCACTGCTTTTCTGCAATGGCCGAGCGCTATTACAACGGAACACAGAACTGTTAATTCAGACACCAGGGACCTGGTTTTCACTCCGACCATGCTAGGTAGTAGAATTGGGATTCAAAAAATATCTGGAATTACGAATCTAATAACTCCTATATATCCATGTTCAATTGATGAAAAAAATAACAAAACTATCTGACGTCATTTAAGGAATGAAACTGCCATTTTTATCTGCTCGGGCCTCCATGTGACTCCAGACTCACTACAATACGGTTGAGTCTCAATTACCCGCTGTGCAATTTGGTATAGCAATCAATACTGCCGAGCCAGCGACGCCCTCATACTGTAACAGAATAGAAAAAAAGTTCATTTGGCCCTAGCTAGATTACTGTGTGCAGTTCTGCAATTCAGAGGACTGCATGTATGTGATCGCACTGGCAACGTTGCAGGAGAGATTCACTGGGATATTGTCTGGGCTGAAGAGTTTCAGTTGTGAGGAGAGATTGGACAGACTGGGGTTGTTTGGCGCCGAACAGAGGAGATTGGAGAAGACATGACTGAGATGTACTAAATACTGAGGGATATGGATATGATAGACTGAAAGAAGCGTTTCTTATTGATGGAGCGATTGAACACTGGGGCCAAGAGATTTCGGGGAAAGGCAGAAAGGTTTGAGTAGATTTGTGGAAAGGGTCATAGAGGCGGAAATCATTCTAACCTTAAAAAAAATTGAGATGTTGATTTGCGATGCCAAAACATGTAAGATCATGGATTAAACGATGGAAACCTTGATTCAGGTCGTTAAGCAGTTGTGTTTGACAAGTGCGGCCACAACAGGCTGAAGGGCCTCCTTCGACGTTGTTGTCCTCCACAGTATTGTGGTTAGTGTCCCCACCTGTCACAGGGCTCAATAATCCGCTGGGGGCATTGTAAAGGTTTGAAACCTGTCGCTCTGTTCCCCAGTGAAGGTTATTCATGGCTGGCCTTCCATTCTCGATGGGACATGTCACAGCAGGGACAGTGCTGTCTGAATTATTTGGGGAAGGACTGCAGCTCCTGGGGAGAGAGAGTGTCAGTGAAAGTGCAAACACGTAACTTCAGCAAACTGCACATTGTGTTTGTGTTGCAATCAAAACCATTATATAGAGTTGTTCCTGACTGATGTGTTTATTTAAAGCAGGAATCTGAGGAAGAAAACAGAATAAACCCATCCAGATCTGAGTGCAGAAACATTTCCAGCAGAACTACTGAGGGTGTATAGCGTAGAACCGCGTTTGGATGCATTGAATTCGGGTTGATGGGCGCAGCTTGCTTTCACTAGGCGGAGTTGCCAGTGTGTAAAGCCATTACACATGACACAGATAGTGTTCAATGTGATGTTACATTTGATCAGTGGTTCGCACTGCTCTTAAGTATGTAGGTTAGGTAGATTGGCCATGTTAAATTGCGCTCATCTGTCCAGGGAGTGAACGCAGGAAGTTAAGTGAATTAGCCAGGGGTAACGCAGTGATAAGGTCAGCAGTCACAAGTTGCCAGGTTATTACTCCACCAGGTTTATTTGAAATCAAAAGCCAGAGGCCTGCGGGGATAGAGACGGGAGCTCGGTCTGGTTGAGATGCTGTTCATAGTCTCCCTACAGACCCGATTGACTCAACTGTACTTTCTGCATTGTAGGGAATCTGTGATTCTATCAGAGAGGACACTGCCAGCGTTTACTGTGCTGCTAAGACATTGGAGACGATGCTGACGGCATTTGGTGGGGATGGAGTTTTATTTATTTGTGTTTTGGAAAATTTGAAACTAAACCAAGGAAAATCGAATGGAAGTTTTCCAGAGTATTTGAGGTTTGGAGAGAGTAAATATGTGGCAAATTCACTTTTTCAAGTTCATAAATTTCTGAAAGTCAAGATTTCAAAACCATCGATGTAGGACAAAGAAATAATGGGAGCAGCATTTCTGTTACTCAGACAATCCGTTTCCAAAATATTTGGAAAGGCACATTGAGAGACACACAATCAGTGAGTTTCAACAGGAGAGAGACAGCCTGTGGCCAGGTAAAAGTGTAAAGGAGGGTGTAGGGGGTAGAAGGTGCGAGGAAACATTATCTAATTTGGACGACTTCAGATGCAAAGAAATATCGAAAACGTCTGCAGTGAGTAAGATTCAGCAAAAAACTCAGTGGTTTTTTAAAAGATTTCTATTAATATTCCACAAGAAGCATAATAAATGGAACTGAGCAGATTTGGTATATTGTCAAGGAAAGCTATTCCATAATGAATAGGAAGTGACCCGTCTCTTAGAGATCGATTTCCTGCTTTAATCCCATGCCTTAAAGATGGGAGGACGATCGCCATGATTTTGGGTTCATTTGATACCCATTGAAATCTGCCAAAGTAACTGAGCATCAAAACTGCCATCTTGTTTTGTAGTTCAACCTTCTGTTTTCTCATCAGTATTTTCTTCCAGCTGAAATAAATTCGGAGCAAAATTGAATGCAACATTTAACGTGGACGATCTTGCTCTTGCCCTTCATTGCACCGGAGATTTGTGAGAAATCGGTACCTCATCAAAGTCGAAGTAAAGCAATTTGATACTGTTGTAAGTTACATTGGGATAATGAAATGGAGTGCAAACGTTTCTTTTCTCCTTTCATTCCATCTTGACATTCTATGAATTTATGTCGAATGAAAGGGGAACAAGTAAGGAAAGATCGAGTGCAATAGTTTATCAAGTGGGATTGTGAATTTTAATGTAATACTCCACACAAAGTTCTGATCAGTATTTTAAACAGTCAATTGAATTGGAACCGCAGAAAACTTTTCCAATGAAATGAATCTTTCAGTCTTTCACAACCTTTTGCTGTGTGAATCATACCGCGATCCATCATCCAGCGTGATCACCAAGTTGGCAACAATATTAGATCCACCAATTTTCTTTAGCAATCACAACATCTGCACATACCCATCTGCGGTGTGCCCAGTGCCATTTGTTGTATCCAGGCCCCAGCACATTTCCTGTTCATGAACTTATGAGCTTAGTTCCTGATCTGTCTGATCAGATTGAGAAACCTTTTCTATCACTTCATCCCCTCCCCTCTGAATTCTAAAGGTATCAATTAAATAAGGCGTTAGACCAAGTGATGTAGGATTGGAAGTCGGCCATTCAGCGCATCGAGTCTGCTCCACCATTCAACGAACTCATGGCTGATCTGATAATCCTTAACTCCATTCTCCAGCATTGCCTCGACAAAGCTTTATCATCTTTCTGGTTAAATATCTGTGTGGCACAGTTTGAAAATACACAACAACTCAGCCTCAACAACAATTTCGGCAAGGAGTTCCACCGATTTACTGGCCCCTGAGCAAAGAAAATACTCCTCAGTCGTGTGTGGCCCGGTGGCAAAGTGATTAGCACTGCTGCCTTACAGCGCCAGAGACCCGCGTTCAATTCCCGCCTCAGGCGACTAACTGTGTGGAGTTTGCACATTCTCCCTGTGTCTGCGTGGGTTTGCTCCGGTTTCCTCCCACAGTCCACAAATGTGCGCTTTAGGTGAATTGGCCATGCTAAATTGCCTGCAGTGTCAGGTGGCAGGTTGGTGTGGACTTGTTGGGCCGAAGGGCCTGTTTCCACACTCATCTAATTTCTGAACTAAGCAGGCAATATATAATTCCTCCTACCAGAGGGTGACCCACCAGCCCGTAACTACCCTGTCAATGAATGTTGAACGTTTATAAATGTGATTATAGAGCTCCCCTCCGTCTTCTTTGTTTCAAGGAGAATAATCCCAGCCTAACCAATCGTTCCACGAAGCTCCATTTTCTCCAGTGTTGACAACATGTTCATTAACCTCTGCTGTCCCTGCAGCGTCCTTACATATTATTACGGTAGGCGGAGACATTTATGTGAAGAAACGGTTGGAATTTCAAGCACAGACAGGAATTGGAACTTGAAATCAGACAGCGACTGGAATCAGATTGGTCCACACAAGGACGAAATAGAGTAATGAATTCTCCGAAAAATGAGAATCTAATCATATTTCATTGACATTCAATAACTTTACTGTAAACAAATTACCCCGTGTAATCGTCCACAGAGCTATTATTTCAGGGAAAAAAAACTTATACAAACTGGCGACATAAACACTTTGACAACAACAACATGTTCTTGAGACATGTTTTGATTATAAACTCAACTCATTGTTCTGTGAATCCTACATCGTTTGCAAGGCACAAATGAGACGTTAATATAACTGTATCCATTTGCCGAGATGGGTGTAACTTCAATAACACTTAAGGAACTGGACACCGTCCACCACAATGCAGTCACTTGAGTGTACCCTCTTCAACACCTGCAATATTCATTCCCTTCACCGCTAAGGCACAATTGCAGCAGAGTGCACCAACTATAAGATGCACTGGAGTAAGTCATTCGGGCATTTTTGACAACCTTCAAAGCTCAACAGCTGTACTGACTATAAGGACAAGGTTGGAAGATGCAATGAAACGCCACCATTTTCAACTTACCCTCCAAGGCCCATAGCACCCTGAGTTGGAAAGGAATCAGTGAGAAAATCATTGGTGAAACGGTCTTGATGGGCAAAGTTGCATACTTCAGCCTTCCATCTTTAATCTTCCAATTTTAAGAAAAATGTTGATTTATGCCATGACCAGACTTGTGCTCAGTCCTTTAGCTGTTCCCTAAACTGGTGGTTGCTAAAGTTCTGCTATCATCCACAGCCTGTGCTCAACAGCTCAACAATAGAAAATATCTGAAAATCCTCTCAATCAACTGACTCCCGTCAAGATTAGAGTGGTGTTGGAGAAGCACAGCAGGTCCGGCAGCATCTGAGGAGGAGGAAAAATGGACAAAAGTTTCAGGCAAAGGTTTCAGGAATGAGACTGGGAGCACATGGGATGGAGAGATAAATGGGAAGGGTGTGGGGCTGGGGAGAACGTAGCTGAGAGTGCTGTAAGTGGATGCAGGCGGGGGGTGAACATGATATGTCAGAGAAGAAGGTGGAGTGGATAGGTGGGAATGAATATTCACTGGTGGGACAAGTCAGGCGGACGGTGTTGAGCTGGAAGGTGAGAACTGGGGTAAGGTAGGGGGAGGGGAAATGAGGCAACGGGTGAATTCCAAATTGATGCCATGAGGTTGATGGGTCCCGAGGCAGATGATGAGGCTTTCTTCCTCCAGGCATCGGGTTGTGAGGCAGTGGCGATACAGGAAGCCCAGGACCTGCATGTCCTCGGGAGAGTGGGAGGGGGAGTTGAAATGTTTAGTCAAGGGGCACTGGGGTTGATTCTTGCGGGTATCCTGGAGATATTCTCTGAAGTGTTGTGTGAGAACACATCACCTCTCTCCAACCTAGAGGAGACCGCATCGGGCAGAACGTTTACAAGAAATGGCATGTGTGAAAGTTCAGGAGAAACTTTGATGGACGTGGAAGCCTCCATTCGAGCCTTGGACAGAGTTGAGGAGGTAGATGTGGGTGCAGGTTTTGTAATTCCTGCAGTGACAGGGAAATTTATATTTCCCTCCCTACCCCTATCCACTTTTCACAAAGACTCTTTCCTCCACGACTACCTAGGCAATTCCACGCCCTCCAAAAACCCACCCTCCCCTCACGGCACCTTACCCTGCCACCACAGGAATTGCAAAACCTGCACCCACATCTTCCCTCTCACATCCTTCCAAGGCTCCAATGAGCCTTCCACATCCATCAAATGTCCGTGTGCACTTCCACACATGTCGTTTATTGCATCTGTTGCTCGCGATGTGGTCTCCTCTGCATTGGGGCCAACAGACACATTCTCGGAGAGCGCTTCAGAGAACATTTCCAGGGAACCCGCAACATTCAACTCCAACGTCCCATGACCAAAAACATCAATTACCACGTCCCCCGACTCTCCCAAGGACATGCAGTTCCTGGGTCTCCTCCACCGCCATTCCCTCACCACCAGACGCCAGATTTTCCACCTCGTGACCCTCAACCCCAAGGCATCAACGTGGTCTTCACCAGTTTCCTCATCTCTCCACGGTCACCTTATCCGAGTTCCAACTTTCTAACTTGCCACCATCCTACTGACCTGTCTCACTTGTCTATCTTCCTTTCCACCTATCCGCTCCACCCTCTTCCCCGTACTATCACCTTTCACCCCATCTCTATCCACCTCTTGCACTCTCAGCTAAATTCTTCCCAGACCCAGTCCTCCCGTTATCGCTCCACCCACGAGGCTCCCACCTTTTTTCCTGATGAAGGGCGTTTGCCGAAACGTTATTTTTTTCTGCTCCTCGGATGCTGCCTGACCTGCTGTGCTTCTTCAGCACCACTCTAAGCTTGATTCTGATTTCCAGCACCTGCAGTACGCACTTCCGTCCATCTGATTTCCCTGTCTATTGATCTTGAATAGGCCGTTGCTTAAGTTCCAGCATCGTTTCCCTGCTCTTATATTCCCAGCTGCGGTCAAGAACAGAAAGTATCTCCAACCACTCTAGACCACTTGATCCCTTGGCCAATCACCTTCAAATATTCGTGAATGTCTACTCCAATTTCTCTTTTATTACTTTAAACCACTCAGTATTCACACTTTTATCATTGATCCTCCCCAAATTCATTATCACCCACTTCACTGGATTGAATTCCTTTCAGCACATTTTCTTGCCATTTGTTTCCAATCTCCCCGCAGTCTATGGCTTTCTTCCTCATGGTTAACGAGATGAATAATTGTTACCTGATTTGCAAACAGCTAAATGATGGCCACGACAAATAATTAAAAATCGTTGACCTGGATGAGAAAACAATAGAACTCATAGAAGCTTGCAAAGGGGAGCAGAATTGGAGACTCTAAAGAAGGTGATCTAAGGTTCCAGAAGGATCTTAATCCATTGCGTCTTTGGGCTGAAAAATGTCACATGAAGTTCAATCTGGATAAATGGAAGGTATTGCATTTTGCTACATCAAATATTAGTAGGGCTTATACAATTAATGATCGGGCATTGCATCGTGTTGTGGAACACAGAGGCCAGGAATGCAAGTACATAATTCATTTTAATTTGCTTCATATATAGACAGAATGGTTTAAAAAATGTCATCTTGCCTTCGTTGCTCAGTCCGTTGAGCGTAGGAGTTGGTACGTTATGTTGAAGTTGAACAGGACATTGGGTGATGCGTCTTCTGGAACACTGTGTCCAGGTCATGTCGCCCAGTAATAGCCAGGAAATTATTCAGCTGGAGTAGGTTTAGAACAGGTATACCAGCGTATGGCTAGTGGGGAAGGTTTGTGTTCTAACGAAAGGCTGGATAGGCTGAGACTACTCCCATTCGAGCATTGGAGTTTGAAAGGCGACCTGATAGAAATGTATAAATTATTGAGAGTTCAGCTAGAGTTAACTGTAACTGTTTTTTTCTCCAAGGAGGGGGCACTTCAAGACGAGAGGGCAAATGTTTGAAGTGAAAAGAGGGATTTAAAATAAAAAAGAGGCTTTTTAAAACAGAGGATGGTTTATGTTTGCAATTCACTTCCTGAGGCAGTGATGAATGAAAGTACATTTACAATATTTACAGGATATTTGGATCGATAAATGAGTTGGAAAGTATCAGTGTGATTAATAAAAGCTATTCATTTGTGTCTAGTACATAATTCATTGCCCACAGGAAAGATCAGAATCAACGAAGATATTATGGATCTGGAGTCACATACCAGCCAGACCAGATAGGTATGGCAGTTTCCTTCCATATCAGGCATTAATGAATCAGATCTACGACAACTGATTCAACATCATCATTAGACTCTAGGGATTTATTTAAATAAAATTCCAGCATCTACCATGCCAGGGTTTGAACCCATGTTCACAGAATTATATCTGGACATTCATATTAACAATGCAGTAATAATATCACAAGGGCATTATTAACCATCAGCAGTTACATGAGCCATCAGATGCGACTCGTTTAGTTTGTCATTATGTTCAGTATGAGCTGGTAGGAGTGAAAGTTTTCATGCTGTGTGAGTCTAGGACTTTGACGCTATGAAACTGGCAGCTGGTTTGGATTAACAGCAGCGTTGACAGTTTAGTTGATCTCCTTCTGGGATATGTAACCTTGCTGGTAAATCTCGAGGTTCTTCTGCTCATTGAGCCCGTCCCACACACGGGGTTGTTGAATAGTCTGTCCCCAGTTTGACTGAGTGGATGAGTTTCCACTTCAGCAGGTAACTGAATCCCGCATTACGCTGGTTTCTCTGTGATATCGGTGTCCTTGTATCTTCCCAGGATGAACGATTGGTTCAAATAAAATCCACGCAGACGCAAGTCCCGTTGTCCATGTTGTGAACGTGTTTTTATGCTTCCTGATATACCCATAGGGTGTGGATGTCGCTGGTCAGGACAACATATGTTGTTTTTTCTGATTCGCTGCTGACTCGCTGCACGAGAGACATGGATTCGATCCCAGTCTTGTGTGACTGTGTGCAGTTTGCACATTCTCTCTTTGATTGTGTGAGTTTCCTCCCACAGTCTGAAGGTGTGCGGGTTACTGTCATCAGCCATGGGAAATGAAGGGGAACGGAATAGATATGGAGTGTGGGTCTGCAAGGATGTGCGTCGGAGGGATGGTATCGACTGGAAGGGCCGAATGGCCTGCTTTCCCACACGGTCGTCATTCTCGGATTAAGGGTCAGCTATGTTGTTCAGGTCCTCGAGTCACAAGTAGGCAGGATTGGGTAAAGATGGTAGCATGCCCTGCAGAAGGGACATGCATGATTGGGATTGCAGGAAATTAAAGGCATGCTCTCTGTTCCTGAGGTCAGGCTTCCATTCCAGGTTTTATTCGTCAAACTTTAACATTACCAGTTCCGTGTGTGAGTCCCCACACACAGCACCACAGCACCACCTTCTCCAGGTTGCAGTATTTATTGGGAACCAGAAGCTGATTCTGAGTTGATGCGAACAAAAGCAGATGCCAATATCAAAAACACTGACCCAAACAGGAAAATTAAATTTCGAACCTTGCCACCCCAAAGTTAAAGTCTCCACACGCTTTAGATGCGCCAATCGGCTGTCTCAGCAACATGTACTATTTATGGTCATAATATTAGAAATGGGGGCAAGTATTCCCTTCCGCCCCGCTTTTGACCAGGAGCTGCCCCAACCTCGGAAATACACGCGCCACTCTCCCGTCAATCCATCCCAGTTTACAATTGGATCTTCGTGAATGATTCAAAGTGAAAGTTTATGTTTGATTGTGCAATGCCTCAGTCAAATGGGACGAGGGACGGAAAAGAGAATTAGGGAGAGGGCTAGGGAGAGACATCTTCGAGAACTTTTGGGTTTAAATCCTGATACATAAAACGCAGAAACATCAGAGAACAAAATTCGATGGAAAACAGATCATCACCTCAGAAAATATTATCATGTAAAAATTACCAATTTCTGACCGTGTTTCACCAAAAGTAAAACTTTGAATGAACTGACCGCCATGATGTCGAATCCTGATACATAAAACGCAGAAACATCAGAGAACAAAATTCGATGGAAAACAGATCATCACCTCAGAAAATATTATCATGTAAAAATTACCAATTTCTGACCGTGTTTCACCATAAGTAAAACTTTGAATGAACTGACCGCCATGATGTCGAATCGAGCCGAGGTCGCTGCAATCACAACGCAGAATATGAACTGCAGTTTCTCTGATTCCGGGTCTGGAACTGGGATGATGTGTGATTGCCTGCAGCAGTTGGTACTGCCTTGTGTGGGCACAGCGATGAAGGAGCCGATGTTCAACTAAAGTGCTATTGAAGCATACGTTTCAACAATGTTCTGCACTCTCCCAAGAGTTTGGAGCGTTTCATTAATCCTATTCTCCAGTACTCTCATTCATGGAACCTCCACAGTCTCTGGGGACGCTCAAGCTAAAGATTCGGTTCATTCTGCGTTCCCACATGCCTGTCGCCAAGTCGTGATATTGTGCATTCTTCCTGACATTCCCTCTGCTACCATACTGCTTGTAGTTTACAAGTGTGGCCTGTGGAATGCTGTAACCGTTTAGTAGTTCGTATTCTGCGTTGTTATTGCAGCGAACTCGGCTCGAATCGACATCATGGCGGTCAGAATAAAGAGTTCTTGGCTAATTGTTATATTCTTGGAAGTGAAGATGTGCAGAGCGATCTCGGTGCCCATGTATCTCAAATTCGGAAAGTTACCACCCACGCTGACAGGTTTGTTTGCAAGGAGCACGGTGTGTTAGTTTTTCATGGGAGAGTGATTCAGTTTCAGAGTGAAATTATCACTTTGCAGCTCCAGAAATTAACTGGTGTGGCCGCACTCGTAGACCTGCGTGCATTTCTGGTCGCCACATTACATGATGGATGTGAAAGCATTGGAAAGGGTGCAGAGGACATTTTCTAGGATGTTGCCTTCTATGGAGAGATGGTCTTACGAGGAACGGTTGAGGGACTTGAGGCGGTTTTTGATAGCGACAAGAAGTTTGAGGGGTGAATTTAGAGAGACATAGAAGATGGTCAGAGGTTGCCATAAGGTGGACAGTGAAGGCATTTTTCTTCAAATGGTAATTTTGGCACAAGGGCACATCGATGTAAATTGGGGGTGATAGATACTGAGGTAGTTTCCTTTATCAGTGAGTAGTAAGGGTGCTGAACACCTTGCCTTCAACACTCGTCGACTCAACAACTTTCAGGGCAATGAAATGGTCATTGTATAAACTTGCGGATTATGATGGTAAAATACTAGTCAGATTGGTATCACAGGTCGGTGCAACGTTAGGGCGAAAAAGAACTTTATTGTGGTGTAATATTTGGTGTTTGAACTGTTCTTCAGCTTGAAGTTGCAATCATCTCTGGTCACTGGCAGTAAAACCAACACCTGGCGAGAACCGAATGTGCAACTTTGGCATCTTACGCACTTCCAGTCTGTCGTGCAATTACATCAAACTGACGAATTGCACCACTGGAGCTGCCGTGTACTGATGACCAATGGCTACTGATCTTACCACTGGGCCCCTCAAACCAATTACTCCTTTTTTGCTGAAGATCTGAAATGAAACACAGCGCAGAGGAGGTTATACTGATGATGGATCATCGATTATGGACCATCAGGTTCAGGAAAATGAATAGTAAAATGTGATGAAAATAGGCAGAATTGAATTCTGTGTTCGTTTACCGTGGCTTCCTGCGTTGATCACAGGCAATGTTATGTCGCTACTGTGCTGGGATTTTCCTTCTATCGGTATCAATTCGTCAGAGAATTCGATTTACTGGTACTTCACCAGCATCCTTTGGAATGTTCATACGGCACAATGAACCACACTGTACACAACATCAACAATCTTCTGCATTACGACATCCAAGGGCACGTGGCATGGTTTTTTTTATAAATAGTGAAACATTAATCATGTTATGCAAGGGCAAATTGAATTTTAGTTTAATTAGTAAAGTCGCAAGAATCCAGAGTAAGTTTCAAAATGTCAGAAAGTCACGTTCATTACCTTGGCCAGAATCCTAGCCCAGCAAGAGGGAAATCTGTCCCTCAATCCCCAGCGTCCATGTAATCGCTTGCTCCATGTGTCCACTTGGAAACCTATATGAAGGAATGTTCAGCCTGACAGAGAACTTGTGAGAATCCTACACTGTCTGACCTAAAGCTGAAACAGGAGCTATCTATTCCAGCTTGGAGGGTAGTGAAGTGGAGGTGAGACAGAAAATAATAATTGGTGAAGATTCACATTGTTCTCATTGTAATTGTGTAAAAACCTGGGCCAGAAAAGACTCAAGCAGAAAGGAGCAGAAGTAGGCCATTCTTAACACCGCTCCTGCCCAGTCACGCCATTCTGTAACATCATAGCTCACACAGCACTTTTATGTCTTTTTCCAGTGTATCCATATCATCGTGTTGCCAAGTGGCTAACACATATTTATCGATCTCTGCAATAAATAGATAGTGAAGTTCTTCATCGCTGTGAGGAAAATGTTGCATTTCGAGACAGTTGTGTTTCTGCATGAATGTTATAGGTTTTGCAGATGAGCAGCCGAGTCTGGTCTGAACACCTTTCAAACCATAAACTAAAACTCGACTCTGAGATTTGCATCCACAACTTTTGAATGGTAGTCTTAAGAAAGGCGTAGAAATTCAACGCGCTTTCCATTGCACCACAGAGTCACGGCCTCACCCAGTTTTCACCACAAAAGTTTGTCTTAGAACGATTTCGTTCGGGACACCCATCTCACGTCTGTCTGACCTCGTCACACTTTCCAGTATCTGGTCCTTATCCACGTCTGCTCTGGATCTTTAAGTGTTCGGCTACATACCGCTGAAATGTCCTCATAACACTTAGCATTACCACATGATCAAATAAGAAATTCCAGATGAACAACACTCTATGGGTGAAAGCGTTCTTCCTAAATCTCCTCTAAACCGCTTTTCTCCTGCTTTTCATCTATATCACTGGTTATTATTCCTTCCCGAAAAGCCTTATTCCTGTCATACATATCTATCCTCTTCATAATATGTGCATGTTAATCAGTTTCTCACTCAGCCTTCTCTGTGCTTAGTTACACAGCCCCAGCTTAGCTCATCTTCCTTCACAATGGGAATGGTCCAGCCCTTGGCATTATTTTCATCTCCTGTGAACTTCTCCTCCTGCAATCAGACGGTTCCTGCAGTCTTGCGATTACAACGGAAAATGACATGCTCTTTGAAGAAATGCGAAAATGTCTGAACAAAATCAGCAGCTCTTGTCCATCTATGATAAGAAAGGACAGTGTACGCTTCGTTTCCAATGATTCGTGTTCGGAACTGATGGGATGCATGGGTGGGTGAAAAATGTGGAAGAGGGCGGACAGGATCCAAAATGATTGAACTCAATGTTGGGTCCTGAAATCTGCATGTTCTTTCAGTAGAAAATGAGTTGCCCGAACTTCCAGCTTGCGCTGTGCCTTGAAGAAGAACTGCAGCAGACCACAGACTGGTGTGATGGCTTGGGTACACAATGCAATCTTAAAGTGGCAGGACACTGGAAGACTGGGGTAATTTTTGTTGATTCTGGACAGAACTTAAGTGATCTCAGCTTTGTCACCGACTCTGTTTTCCTCTCTCCATTGTAGAGAGATCACATTCTCAGGAGGAACGACAGTTTTCTGGATTGAATGAAGTGCAGACAAATCACTGGAAGATGTGTCTGGAAGTTTCCACAGTGAGGAGAGACATCGGAAAACAGCAGGAAATGTATCTTACAACATAGAACGTTACAGTGGAGTACAGGCACTTCGGCCCTCGATGTTGCACCGACCTGTGAAAATAATGTGATGTCCATTGCAATGGAAAATTAACATTTCTTTTGAAACCAATAAAAGCACAGGGAAACAAAAAAAGTTAGGGCTTGACTTTGCAGAGGGCAAGTGTTGCAGACAGAAAGAAAATCTATGTATATTTAAACCGAACTAATAGCAAACTTACAAGGCCAGCAAACTACCATATCAACAGCCAAGGAATTAGAAAAAAACAACTCCATATCTGGAAAGGAACTCGAATGTTTCAGGCCACTGACCTTGAAGTGTTGATAAGAAGAAGCGAATTGAACTTTAAAGGGAATATGTAAAAGCTATCAGGCGCCCATTACATGAGGCGTCTTGCCAATGTATTACCTGGGACACGGAAAACCTGAATTTGATGGAACTCCACGAGCTACATGCTGAAAACTTTCTGGCCCAAGAGAAGGAAAAACGGAAATTAAAGATGGAAAAGCAAACACTTAAAGCTCAGCTTACTATGATGCAGATGGTCGGCCAGCCGCTGGAAGGAGGTGCTGCGTGAAAAGAAGGGCTGGCAGAGGTAAATCTGGCAGGTGCTTTGTTTGCAGAGCATTGGAACACTGAGTGAGGCAGCGCACGCCCAGACAGCCTCAATCGGCCCTGGAGGCTGGGCAGCAGGGTGACAAATGGAGGAAGGCTGAGGTGGAGGTGGGCAGGCCCAAAGTTACAGGTAAGCCTCTTTGCTTTAGGCTTGGCAACGAATACTTTCTTATACAACTAATCTTATGGGCACTGAAACATGTCCCACCTCTATACTGAGCACTGAGTTTGCGAAACGTGAACTATATTTTCAGTACAACGATGATGCATATAAGTCAATGCTTACAGCTATGTTATATGTGGAAGGTGCAACTCTTACTTTTTTGGAAGATACAAGGGCAACATATTCACTTCATAAATCAAGGCAGTTCAGAGAGTCGATACAAATAAAGATGAACAGAAGCTTCCTGAATTAATGGACGCATCAGGACTCGTGACACGAGAGAGATTTACCGCACCCCTATTGTGCAAAACCAGTAATGGGGAAACATTCCAATTCTCATTTCTGTTAGCGGAATTCTGTACTTTAAATCTGATGTCTCGGGATCTCATAGTGAGACTGGGGTCCGATTTGCTCAGTACCCCGACGGGCTTGCAGGTAATACAAAAAAAAGATTTAACAATGCAGGCTGGAAAATACGAATCACGACCCCTGATACATGTCAGAAAGCGATAGGTTCCATGAGCGATTCACTCACCCAGGAAGCAAGTAGCCATGTTAATCCCATTAACACCGATTTTCTTGCTGGAGATATGCTGCACTGCACAGCAAACATACGCCGCGATGGTCCTGACAAATCATAAGAGAAGGATTGGTTCAGGAGATTGGTTAAACCAGATCAGTTGTTATTGTGCGAATTTTATTGGAATGATCACAGATGTGCTGTCACTTTAAACTTTTTAAGTATCTGTGACGGTAAGTAGACCCTGTTTTTTTGATGTGAAGGCTCTTTTCCTCACGGATCATTGGCGAAGGCATCCAGTGACAGGTGTCAGAATTTGGGACCATGGGTACGACAGGCACAAAAAACGAAAGATTGTATCTTCAGGGTCGGTGTGGGTATCTGCTTCAATGCAGTTATAAGGACTTTTCGGAAGAAACTAAATTGGCTAACTCAGGCAGACAGGGCAGTACAGGTAATCCTCGGCAGGAGTGTCGTCTGGCGTTTACCTATGGTAGATGTCTCGGACCCAAGATTAAGAAGGGTCCCAACTGATTTCAGGACAAAAGGCAAACACGATGTGGGGCTCATACAAATCCTTAAGAATAACCCCGAAGTCTGCGTATCGTCCTTGCAAAGCAAAAGAGCCGTTAAAACCCGAGGCTGTACAAGGAATTACTCCAGTCTTTGAATCTCTCTTATAGGCTGGAGTGATAATCCCCCGTGAATAATCACTGGTGAGAACACCCATTTTTTTCGTTCAAAAAGGCAAACATTCCAGGTGAATCGGGGGAATGGAGATTTGTTCATGACCTGCAGGTTATCAAGAACGCTGTTGTTCCGCACACCCCAAATGTTCCCAACCCCTATATTATATTGGCTCAAATTCCACCGGATGTAAATGCCTCTCTATTGTGGATTTATCAAATGCCTTGTTTTGTGTACTGTTACACGCCGACAGTCAATTCTAGTTAACCTTTCCATTCAAAGGCAAATAGTACACTTTCACGTGACATTTTCAAGATTACTGTGAGTCCTCACCATAATTAACGAGGCTCTACACAGGAGTATGGAGACTCATGTTTTAACTGGGCGGGGGGGGGTGGGGGGGGGGTCAGCGCTTCTGCAGTATGTAAACGAATGTTTAATCACAGCATCAACAGAGAAACAATGTGAGTAAGGAAGGCTTGCGATGCTCTGCCATCTAGTCTCGCTAAACTACAACTTGTGGAACAACAGTTGAAGTTCTTAGGTCACTTAATATCTGAACGAGGAAAGGCCACTGGTCAAGGCAGAGTTCAAGCAAACCAGCAAAATTCAAAACCTCACATGAAAAAACAATTGTTATCCTTTTCGGTCATGCGATCCTACTTAGAATGTTTAACCCGCATTACGCAATCCTTTCGACGCCTAAAAGTGACATAGTTCATGGTTCAGGTTTGCAGAGCTAGAGTCCGTTGCAGTGACCCCTGAGGCCTAGAGTGCCTTTGTTGAATTGAAATGGCACTCCAAACTACACCGACACTGGGATTCCAAATCCAAACAAGCCTTTTGTACAAACAGTGGATGAGAAGCGTGCCTGCATGACATTTGTGCTGATGCAGAATTATGTGTGGAAAATTGAGGCCAGTGGCTTATTTTTCACCTCAACTTAGATCCCGTAACGGCAGGATTGCATAAATACCTCCGTGTCCTGCCTGCATTTGAAATGGCTGTTGTAGATTCCAGGGACATAGTCGGCTTTGTTGAATTAAACCGACTGGTCCCACACGCAGTATCCTTCCTGCTTTCTGAGCAAAACACAGCACACATGTTGGCTCACATACAATGCCATGCTATTGGAGAAGCCTAACATGACAATAAAGCGATGTAACGTCCTTAATGCTGCTTGTCTTGTCCCCACAGAAGGAGACGGAGACCCACATGATTGTGTCGCTGTAATTAATGACATTTTAAGCCCGAGACCAGACGTGTAGGATTCACCAATTTAGAATCTGGATACGGCGTTTTATTGTGGATAAGTCAGCATTCAGAAGCAAAGAGATAGGCCAGTGTCTGGTATGTTGTAGCAACTACCCACGAGGCAGTCAAAGCAGGATCACTTCCTTCTCATATGTCAGTGCAAGCAGCAGAGCTGATTGCCTTGATTGAGGCATGTAAATTGGCCGAAGGAAGAACAGTGAATATTTACATCGACAACAGATATGCATTCGGGGTTGTACATAATTTTGGATCCCTGTGGAAAAACAAGGGCTTCTTGACCTCCACTGGAAAGCCAATCACATACCATGGCCTGATCTCTGACCTCCTGAAAGCAGTCCGATTGCCTAAATCAATCACTGTATGTACATGTGAAGCCCACAGGAGAAATTATGATTCAATTTCTCAAGGCAATGAATATGTAGACTGAGCGGCAAGGACGGCAGCCAATCAGCCGCCAAGTGATGAGTATATTTATAATCCAAAGCAGACTTATGGGAGTTACAGTCTCAGGCCACATAGAAGGAGAAGCGTGAATGGACAAGGGCAGGGTGCAGAATGAGGGAATGGGTGTGGTGTGGCCCCAGTGGGAAACCCTGTCTACCACGATCTTTATTCCCTTTCTATGCCAAAGTAACACACGGTATGGACCATGTGTCAAAAGTAGGGATGTACGACAATATTTCAGCACGCTGGTACAGAAAGGGATTTACTCATTACTCATTAAAATAATGTGAATAATGTGTTATCTGCGCCACTAATAATGTGGGGTGGGGAATACAAATGAATCAGGCCGAACACTCCCAATCCCAAAGACACTTTGAACATTTACAGATGGATTTTATTGAACTAACACCCAGTGAAGGGAAAAAGCATTGTCTGGTAATAGTTGATGTTTTCACAAGGGGTGGAAGTGCTCCCACGTCTAAACAGGATGCCGGTACATTAGCCAAGGCTTTGCTAACTGAAATAATTCCGAGATGGGGCATCCCTGAAAGGTTAAACAGCGACAATGGAAAGCCATTTATAAATATTGCCCTACTGCAGATCAGTGATTACTTGGGAATAAAGGTGAGGCAACATTGTGCTTACCACCGAGCGAGCGGTGGGGCAGTGGAAAGAGAGAAAACTATCCTTAAAAATAAATTGGCAAAATTTTGTGAGGAACTAGAGGTGACATGGACAAAGGCATTTCCAATTGTGCTAATGTATATGAAGGAGAGGAAGAGTAAATATTAGGACGTTTGAGATTTTGTTTGGAAGGTGGCCCAATACGGGAATTGGCCAAGACCGATTGTAAAACAGATAACAGACCACTGTGAGGACGAGATATTATGTTACGGTATAAATCTCTCCACACATCTGTCTCAAATACAAAATCAAAAGAAGGGCAGCACGACCCCAATCAGCAGAAGGGAAGATGCACAATCTAGAACCTGAAGACTGGATAGTGGTGAAAGACTTCAGGAGCAAAAGCATGAAGGCGAAGAGCTGGCTGGGACCGTTCCAAGGGCTCCCTACAACACAGACAGCTGTTAAGATCGCCGAAAGAGCCACGTTGATACACGCCAGACGTTGGAAACGTGTAGCTGACCTTGAGGAGACATTGGACTTCACCGGATCCAAAAAAGTGTAAGTAATGATTAGAAGACTCATAGAAATATGGGGCTGCATGGCAGGACGAGTCGTGAAGGCAGGGGTGTCTGGGATACAACAGCAGACGGTAATCTTAACCAAGGATGTTAAGTTGACCTTTACATGCCACCCATGCCCGTTTGGTAACCAGGACGACTATAAATAAGGCAACAAATATTTACACAGAGATCCTTGTGTACCCAGTTACTGGCACTGAGTAGTATCCATCACGGCTACAGGTACACCTGACACGGGATATCGGTTTCCTCTTATCAAAGAATGAGGTGCCATGGCAAGGGTAATAATAACCAAGATTCAGAAGAGCGATGAGGAAGCCTGGTGGTGTGGAATAGATATAGACCCTTCTCCTATATCTATAGACAGGTGAATATAGTGGTACAGCCTCGCACCCACCCCACCTGAGATGCAGTGCAGAACGTCCTCCAAGAAATAGTAGCTCCTGGACTCGAAAAGATGAATGTCCAATGACCCGCACTGCAGATGGGCGGAAAGGCCTTTTCCAAGCTGACAGAAATGGAAGAAAGAAATAAACTGAATGGGCAGCTAAAATGATCACAAATGAAAAAAAGTAAAAGTGGATTCATTGAGAAAACATACAGCGCCAGATTTCACTTTCCGTGGAAGTCAACTGTTAAGGACTCAGTGGTCTCACTGCTGTAGCAATGGGGGATTTCCTCTGACCGTTTATGTTGTTGACAACCTTCCCAAAGCAGGGAATTTGTATGGAACTGGCAATTAATCCAGTATTGTCACAAACAGGATTCAGACTAGCATAAAACAAAGAAGTGTGAATCCTGGAAATCTGAATCAACAACAGGAATTGACAGAGAAACTCTGCAGGCCTGACAGCATCTGTGGAGACAAAGAGATTTATTGTTTCATACCAAAGATTCAGGCCACTTATGCTTTTTATTGTTTTATTGCCTGGGTAATTGTCAATTTCACTTTGTGAAACAGCATACTTACCAGAATCTCTCATGAGCTGACAGACGTCATCTGTAAAAATGCAAAATTCCTTTATCGGCTGTAATGCTGTTGCTGTTGTCCTGAGTTGGTGAAAGGCTGGCCTTCATTACCTTTTTCTTCTCCTTCATGTCTATGAGCAGCCATGGTGAATGGAGAATTTCTGTTAGTGTCCCTTTGTCTCTCTGTACCATCTCACTCTCTTCTACATTCTCCCTCTCTCTGTCTGTCAATATCCCTCATTTTTCATTTCTACTCTTGGAAAAGTGTTAAAATCGGAGGCTGTTCCGTGGCTTTCTCCGCCCCCCGGCCAGAGTGTGTAGAACTGGGCTCACAGTCTCCAAGTAATGTCTGTGTTACTTAGGTCTGAGATCAGGTGACATTTGTTCACTCAAAACGTTATGAGCTTTTACAATTCTAAATAGTATTCATAATAGACCAGAAAAAAAGCAGTTTCACTCCAATTATAGGATTTCTATGACGCTATTGCCGTTTGTCGAAAATCAATGAATGGTGACAGCAGACAATGAGAGCCATTATCTCATTTTATTACTACAACATTGTCCTGCAAGTCTGCAGTGTCTCCTGCGTCTCTTCATTATTCCCACAAAACTTGAAAAGATGGACGGAGAACAATAGTAGAAGAGATAGACAAATCCTTGTCGAACAGAGTAAACAGAACTCTGCGTTGAATTAGCAGGATAGAACATAGACTAATGGGTCCACATCAGGAGGTAGGGCTTGGGAGCACGAAATAATAAGGGTCTGAGCTCAAACACAAGAAGCATGCTGAGCCTTCACTTTCGCGATGTTGGATAAACAATACGGCTTTTACAAGAAGTTTAAACAATCAACTTTCAATGTACAGAACATTTGACAGCATGTGACACCATTAACGTCTGGCTCCTACCATATGCTTTAACTGACGAAACCACAGACACGGTTCTTCAAATCAATAAGGGCATTTAATGAAGTATTTGATCGCAGTTAATCGGACTACCTTTCTGTAATAAAGCTGCTCGATGAGAATATATATCAACTCCGTTTGTGCAGGAAAGAAGTTCACAGCTGGTGACTGTCCACTGAAAATGTACAGGAAGAGGCAATCTCTTCTTGCTTTGATTTCAAACTGATGACTTCACCTCTTTAACCTAACAGGATAAACAGTATGCGTTCATCCTCTCGGGACAGATTTACAGCCTGAATGTGCACAGAGGGAAACTCATACCAAGAGACCAGGGTAATTGTGGTGAATTTACCAGGAGTGTTGTGTGATTTGGTGTTAACAGTGGGCAGTAAGGGCTAAACCATTAGCACTGACATTGATCCTTGTACCAACAGCTCCTCACTCAATTCTGCCTCATTCAACTCAGTCATCATTGACTTTCAGTTTATCCTACTTTCCCTTCGAAACTTTACTTTTGTTCCGGACCACTTTCGGATGTCCACTTGAAAACTGCAGTTTTTTCAAAAGAAATTCTGGAGAATGCACGTCAATCTTTGGGATAGGCTTCACTGCCCAACCATAATTACTCAAGAGATTAAGATGGTAAGTTACTTTACTTCGTCCTCGAAGTGCTCAACACAGTGATACAGCCATGATGTCGATAGGGAGGGAGTTCCAAGAATTAGACATAACGACATTGAATGAACAGCGAGATAGTTTCAGCTCAGAAAGGCGAGATCCTTCGAGGGGATTTGCAGTGACAATTTATTCGGTGTATGTGCTGCCTTGGCTGCCAGAGGAAGTGGTGGAGGCTTGCACAATTGCAACATTTAAGAGGCATTTGAAATCATATATGAGTAGGAAGGGTTTGGAGGGATATGGGCCGTGTGCTGGCAAGAGGGAACAAATTGGGTTGGGATTTCCGGTCCGCATGGACAGGTTTGAATGAAGGGTCTGTTTCCCTGCAGTACATCTCTGTGACTCTATGATTCCAGTTGGATGCAATCAACCACTGGATTCCTTCTGGCAGAACCGGGTCTGTGCTCTCTGTTGAAGCAGAAAATGGTTTTCATTCAGAGTGGCCACAAGAAGAGAAATAAATCTTCATTTCCTGACTTGGAATTTTATCCATGCCTGGGCGATTCAAATCCAGACTCTGAAGCAGGGATTCCACTGAAGTTGACAATAACCCTTTCGACCTAACCTGTACAAACCCTTGTGCCTATCGTTGTTTGTCCCCACATTTTGAAGCACCGGTCCTTGCCGTGGGTGGTGAAGCATCTAACTACTGCCTCGCAGAAAAATCGTGGGGTCAGAGACCCGATCGATCTGTCATGAAGCGGGGATTGCATTGCTCAGAACAGACGTGTTTGCTCTGTGGGACTGAAATTGAGCTCGATCACACACAGATACGGTGTAACAGCTGCCAGCAGATGTGGAGACGGTTGGGACAGTTTCATTCACACTCTGGGAAAAAGATTGGATCCCAAATTCAGGGGAGATAAGTGTCACAGATAGAAGGCTGAAAATTGGTTTGGGAACGATATGAGTAATGATCGAATGAACAAATAGGCTGACCAGATGGGCTGAAAGCTCTAACTGTCCTCCGATGCCTTCTGGCCTCTGACCATCCAGTATCTAAGGAAATAGAAACAGAGTTAATCGTGCATTTCGAAGTCCTCATCTCATAACTCGGTGAGGTGAGAGATGGAACAGTTCTGCGATTAAATTTTGAGACTGGGAGAATGTTTGGAGACGGAGTAATAAAAGAGAAACTGAGTATAAAGTTGGGAGTCAGGAGATATTCAATAAAATAAGTAGACGGAAATGGACATGGAGTAATAAGTGTCACTGGTCTTGAAGACTTAACTCGGTTTTCCATTCCAAGATTCTACCAGACCTGCTGAGATTTTCCTGCAATTTCTTTTGTTGGTACTGAAACAGAAGGGAAAAGTCTGATCCTGGACCAATCAGCTCTGTCTGCTCTGGACGTTTGAATTCTCTATTCGAACAAATCACTTCTGACCCACACGGAGACCTCACAATCCTGCATCACACCCACCCCTGTTACTGACAATAAGCTGTTCATTACGTAAACACATATGGGTACACAACAGCATCATTTACCGAGTGAATTGGGAAAATTTCAGGGAGAGTTCCATTCGGTTTCCATCAGAGCATTCTCATTCAGTTAATTCTATTGCAACACCATTTGACATGCAGCTGTCACTGTCATGTGGCCATTCGCATTCGACGACTCTGCACATTTTGGTTGGGGCACGTTTGGAATGGAACCTCACGTTTTGGAAGGGACATCTTTTATAACATATTCGGCCGAACCGATAACCTTGTCTCTTGCACCTGCAGTACAGTTCATTCCTCCCCATTGTAAATAACATTATCCAAGTCTTTCAATTCTCAGATTTATTCCTTCAGACCATTACAATCCATTTAGGCCTTGCCCGGGATTTTTGATTCTCTGTTAATATTTTCATATTTTGACCCTGATCCTTAGGTCACAGAAGTGATTCCCAGACACTCTGGCAGACTGCAAATCAATCGGGAAAATACCTCAGGAAACCAAATCATTTCTGATTAGAGTGGAGGGAATCCCATCTGCTGAAGAGACAGAGTCCTCACAATCAACACTTTCCTTGTTCTACCTGCCTACAAAGTTTACCACTTCTAATATTCGAGAAAGGAATTCTGATTATAATTTTTTTTAAAAACAGGAACAATCTTCTGAAGACATTTCCAATTTGAATTAGATTTTTTTACCCTTTCACACGGTAACAGCCGTTCCTGAGGAAGGAGTTTCCATGAGCTGTGTCCCAGGGCTGGGCAGGAAGCCGCTGATTGAAACTGCAGTGGCCCCTTTGTGTTGGCAGCAGGGGCTTGTAGAGAGTGGGGTAACATTTTGCTGCACGTGACCATCTCACTCATTGAGGACTCAGGGTCAATCATGGATGAGTTCTCGTGGTTGTATTGTCAGTACATGGTCGATCTCAATACTTGATGTGAAATATTTGAGGCTCTGTCCTCTTTTTGGGCTAGGACAACCAACATTTCAGCCAAATGCTCTGACCATTTGAGACACAGCAACTGGCAGCAAAATTGTGCTTGTACCCATCCAAACGCACAGTGCTCGAGAGGATGTGGACAGCAGTAGGTCTCATTATTTTCAGAATCAGTTGCTCATGTTCCCGTGTTTATCGCAGAGAGGGTGAGAGACCCGAGGAGTAACAAACACACCCACAAAGCAATATCAGGACCTGTGTAGTTCTGTCATAAAAGGCTTCCTGCAGTGGTTCAATTGCAAAGTTGGGTTTCAAACCCACAACGCAATAGTGACTGGATCCTAAACCCAGCATATTAAAACTCTCTGGATTAGTGGTGCTGGAAGAGCACAGAAGTTCAGGCAGCATCCGAGGAGCAGTAATATCAACGTTTCAGGCAAAAGCCCTTCATCAGGAATACAGGGTTTCGCCCGAAACGTCGATTTTACTGCTCCTCGGACGCTGCCTGTACTGCTGCGCTCTTCAGCACCACTAATCCTGAATCTGGTCTTCAGCATCTGTATTCATTGCTTTTACCTACATTAAACCACTCGGCGACGCTCCCTGACGATAACTAAGGGCCAAACATGTCAAGACTAATCTTTCAGTATCGCTCCACTTCAGGCAATTTCCCCTGGCACTTTCTATGAATACCTTAAAATAATTTTTAAAAATATTTACAACGATTTGAAAGGTTTGCACGTTGTGGACATTATTGAGAAGCTGAATATTCTTCGACAGTTTTCCCCGAAGCTTCAGGCCTGAGGGATGTTCTGGAAAAATTTTAAAAATCATGAGGTAGACGAACAGAGAACATAGTCAATCTACACTTTTTCAGAAGTCACATGAGTTTACAGTGAGATAGCATAGGTTTAATGTGAGAGCAGTATAATTTGAAAGGGACGTGAGCGACACTTGTTTTTAATACAGACATTTTTGTGCGTGTGGAATAAATTGCCACATTTAGTGGCAGAGTTTGGTGCACTCACAACACTTCAAAGGCATCTAAATGGGTATGCAGACAGGAATTGTTAGGAGAGATAGGGGACAAATATTGGCAAATATGTTTAGATTAGTTACGGTCATCTGTTCAACAGGTGCAAGATGGATAGGAAGGTTTGCTTCCGTGCTCGGTAATTCTGTGACACTCCAGTACCTGACAACAGTTTGAATAGACCACTTGCAAAAACGCATGCTGTTTGTTCCTAAATCAGCGTGTTTGAATTTTATTTTTTTCTTGAGGCGTAATGTTTTGAAATGACACAGAGAGGAATGTTTTCCAGACATTTACAGATAATGACCATTCTTCTTGATACATTCCCAAGTTCTCCATCAAATAATTTCGTTGACTAAAAAAAAACTCACAAATCGTGTTATCCCCTTAACTCTCCAGTGAATCCAAAAACTGACAGCTCTTAACGTGGACCACGTGCAAAACTCAAAAGGCAGAGTCATTATCAGACACACAAACTCATTACTTCTGTCTGTGGGGCAGTGCGAGACATGCATGTCAAGAACTGCTCACACAAATAACACCGAAGCAAATCCAAAAGGAGCTTCCCGGCATTCTAGAGATTTAGTGCATTGCCAAGTAACAGAAAGTGCTCAAGTAACATTAAACAAAACAGAAAAATGTACCATGCAAAGTGAATATTACCAATTATATTCTCGATTAAATTAGGTCAACAATGGGCTGGTGCCTCCATCTGATCGAGCGAGCCAATCTCCAGCCTCCCTCACCGGGACAGTAATGAAGGAAATGAGAGAAATATAACAAAGTTTCACGTTGCGATTGCCCACCTTTTAGCCACAACAACAAAATACGAGGGAGCAGATTCAGTGCAGGATCTGGCTGCACAACAGCGGTGAAATAAGGACGTCCACTCACTTTCAGGGAAAACTGTGAACAACTCACATTGTCTAGAATATGAATACACAGCGCAGGCTGTTTAGTTCCCATATTCTAGTGCTGTCCTGACATTCATACGATAATGTACCTTTCAAAGAGAGCGTTTGTAGCTGTGGAATGACAGTGGCAGCTGTTTCCCCTCGCTCTTACTGCCGCCCTTGGTCGTGTAGGGGCTGCAATTCTCTTCTTAGACGCGGTAGTTGAGTGTGCAATTCTCTGTTCTGGAAAAGCAGAGTGTTTTGGAGCAGAAAGATGTGAAGTTCGGATGCTTCTGGAGTTCCTTTTGAAAAGTTCGGTGACGCTAGGAAGATGGTTTGCAGACTTTTCCTCCCTTTCTGGGTGACATTCTCAGCTCTGCAGAGGTTCCTGTGAAGCGCTGTACTCATGTTTTGGTACGAATTTGTTTGTTTTCATTCCCGCTGCTTCCGTTTGTTGGGATTGCAGATTGGGTCCAACGGATGGAATCCGTGGATGAGTGCCCTGCTTCCAGGAATTGTCTGGCTGTCTTCTGCTTGCCCTGTCCTATTATTGTTGTGCTATTCTAGTCGAATGTGTGGCCCTTGCCGTTTGTACGTATTGCTACTAGGGACTGCTGGACTGACGCCCACACAAATTCTTTGCCAAGAACCAATATCCACCCACCTTCATTCGCAAATGCGTGGCACACAAAGTTCGCAACGAGGATTTGCTATGAGGTAATTTTTAAATCATGCTTCCCTGTGATAAAACCAAATTCTGGAAAACGATATCCGGACTCCTCCGAACCCTCGGACCTATGACAGCACAGAAACCGAGAGCCTCACTCAGACAACAACTCACGAGAATCCAAGGCCCAATACCCATCATGTGCAGGTCAAACGTGGTTGACGAGTTTCCACGCAGGGACTGCACGAAACACGACATAGGAGAAAGAGGCTGACAACTAGAGAGCTGCATTCATAATTTCATCTGGACTGTAAACGCCTCGGACAGCTGTTCCTTGCAGTTATGCACAGAATATTGAATATCCCTGATTCCAGGGCTTGGAATTCGGATGATATGACCGTCTGCAGCACTGGATACTTCCTTATGTGAGATAACTCCTGATGGAACACATGTCACACTCTATTGCACATTGAGAAATACCTTCAAAAAAGGAGCTTAGAGCAGCATTCCTGTTGTCCTTCTGGGGCTGTCCCTGACATGCCCTGTGGCACTGCACTTATTCTGTGTTTCCTGAGGGTTCGGCACATGCTTCCACGATCGTATTATGGGCAGTAATCTGCATTTTCGCTTCAATAACGGGTGTGTGAAGCGGAGGTCCACCATTCTCTATTCGATTTTTCTCTTCTTATGCACAACTGCAATACAGTAAAGGATCAATGGATATTGAAAGATGATATACAGAGGCGTGTGAAATACCTAAGTTTTAATGACATTTATGCAATGGTTATAGATTACCTTGATTCAGGAAATAAGGATGTAAAGTCTGTTTAGCTGGAATTCAGGAACAGTGAGGAATGAACTCACAAGCATGTGTAGTTTACAAGCCCACTCGCAGTAACCACAAAGCGAAATAAATTGTACAAGGGGAAAAAAATGCGTGTGAGTGACAAAAATGGCATTAGTCATGCGTGATCTTAACTTCCCATTTAAAACTCTCGTTTCCATTGTAAAAACGTTTGGAGAAACAAAATCAAAAAAATCACACATGTCCCATACAACATCACGAGGGATATCTTGGTAATTGATTACTGTACTGGTGACTTAATTTTCTTATTTTCTTGGAAACCAACGCTTTAATTGTGAGCATCAGAAAAGCCTTTTGTTTTGCCAGCAAGAAATAAATATGTGATTAACCTTTGTCCGTTTCCTGTATAAGAACACTGAGACTCCTCTGCACCACACTTCTTTTGCATTTCTATCGATTTTAACACTAGTGTGTCTTTTGATTCTTCCCAACAAAGTATATGACCTCGCATTCCCTACATGAAACTGCATCGGTCAAGATTACTCCAATTGTTGGAGGGAATCCTGAGGAACAGAGTGTACATTTATTTGGAAAGGCAAGGACTGATTCGGGTTAACATGGCTTTGTGCGTGGGAAATCATGTCTCACAAACTTGATTGAGTTTTTTGAAGAAGTAACAAGGAAGATTGATGACGGCAGAGCAGTAAATGTGATCCATACGGTCTTCAGTAAGGCGTTCAATAATGTTCCCCATGGGAGACTGATTGGCAAGGTTAGATCTCATGTAACAGCAGTGGACCTAACACCGACCCTTGTGGTCCGCTGCCAGGACCTGGACACCAAGAAGAACATGTTCCATCAACTACAACACTGTTTTCTTTTGGCAAGCCAATGACTGATCAAAGCTGCAATCTTTCCCACAATTCCATTCCTCCGCATTTTGTATACTAGCCTATTGTGGGGAAACTTATCGAACAACTTGCTGAAAACCATATACA
Organism: Chiloscyllium punctatum; assembly: GCF_047496795.1. NCBI lineage: Eukaryota > Metazoa > Chordata > Chondrichthyes > Orectolobiformes > Hemiscylliidae > Chiloscyllium > Chiloscyllium punctatum. The sequence goes on from NC_092772.1 coordinate 10,883,915, forward strand.
CCACATCAACTGGGTTACTGTCATCTACCTGTTCGGTCACTTTGTCGAAAATGTCAACAAGATTCGTTAGGCAAGCCCTACCCATCACAAAACCGTGCTGACTGTCCCTGATCAGATTATTCTTTTCGAGATGGTCATAAATCCTATCTATAATAACCTTTTCCAACACGTTATCAACAACTGCAGTGAGACTCACTGGTCTGTAATTACCAGGGTTGTCTCTACGAAACTTTTTGAACAAGGGAACAACATATGCTATGCTCCATTCCACGGTTCTGTTCCTGTAGACAACGATGATTTGACGATCAATTCCAAAGGCTCATCAATCTCTTCCCTTGCTTCCCATAAGGATCCTAGGACAGATCCCATCCGGCCCAGGGGACTTGTCTGTTTTCACACTCTTCAGTATTTCTATCATCGAATGCTTGTGAAACTCAATCTCTACCACACTAGACGCAAATATCTCTGTATCTTCCTCGCCAACATTTTCATGATCTACAGCGAACACTGTCGAAAAATATTTATTTAGTGCTTCCCCTATCTCCTCTGACTACACACAAAACTTCCCACTATTACCCTTGATTGTCCAAATTTAACTCTCGTCATTCTTTTATTGCTGACATACCTATGGAAAGCCTTAGGGTTAACCCTGATCCTATCTGCCAACAACTTCTCATGTCTCCGCCTGGCTCTTGTAAGCTCGCTTTTTAGGTCTTTCCTGATATCGGTGGAACCCTCGAGCGCTCTAACTGAGTGTTCACGTTTTGTCCCAACATAAGACTTTTTTCCTTCTTGACCAGGGATTCCACTTCCTTAGTAAACCACTGCTCACGCGTTCTATATCTTCCTCCCTACCTGACAGGTACATACTTATCTAGGACACACAGGAGCTTTTCCTTGAATAAGTTCCACATTTTTAATGTGCTCACCCCCTGCAGATTCCTACCCCATTCTGCGCTTCCAAAATCTTACCTCATTGCATCGTGATTTCCCTTCCACCAGCTGAAACTCTTGCTCCGTGGAGTACACCTCTCCCTTACCATCACGAAAGTAAACCTGAGAGAATTGTGATCGCTGTCTCCAAAGTGCTCACCTACTTCCAAATCTAAAACCTGGCCAGTCTCGTTACCCAGTACTAAATCGAAAGTGGCGTCATCCCTTGAAGGCATGTCTACATACTGTGTCAGGAAGCCCTCCTGCACACACTGGTCAAAAACCCATCTATAGTACTCGTACTGTAGTGATCTCAGTCAATATTTGGATCTTGTCTTGAGTGTTCCAGAGTTTTTCATTGTACCAGAGTCCAGATGAAGTTTGTATTCCTCACGTACGGGAGCGAGAATTCTTTCAATGTCTTAGATCAGTTCCTGTGCCGAGAAAATCAGAGTCAATGTCCCTTCCTCTACTCGGACTGACAATTTACACTTCTTCATTCTCCTCGGATTCCGTTTCCCAAAGAGTATCTCAAGAGTTCCACAGTTGGAGCCTAAATTATATGGTGTGCTTCCTAAACATTTTTCCAACTGTCAACTGACAATATTTTCACAGTATCTCTTCACAATCCTCTGGCTTGCACCATGTCCAGGGATGAGAAGTCCCGTTTGGTGGAGAGAGTTCCTAGGCTGGTGAGTTTCACTTTGGAACAAAGATGGTTAAGTGGCAATTTCCTGCGGTTGTTTGTAATGATGGGAGAGGGAGCGGTGGGGAATGGGCACTCTGACGAGCAGGAGGAAGTGTTGCCAATGACCAGAGTCAGAGAACAGAGGATAAGGGATGAAAGGAATCTAATGAAAAGCAGCACTTCTGCTCAGGGCGTTCAATAACCACTGCAGAAACCCGATGTGTCGAGCAGTGTATCTGGAAAGAGAAACAGAGATAATGTTTTAAATATGGAGCATTTCTGATGAAGAACTCAAGTTTCTCAAGTCTAATCAAATTACAGGCCTGCTTTGAATTGTTCCAGCAGGAAAGCATTCATAACGTAGTCGGCAGGATTCGAACCTACGTGGGGAAACCCCAATGGATTTCTAACCCACCGCCTTAACCACTCGGCCATGTCTACAGACAGTGCTGCCCCCTGAGCACTGACCAAATCAGCCGTGATCTCATTGAAAGCTGCCGCTGACTTGATGAGTTAAATGTTTCCATCTCCTTTCATACCTTTGCTGTCATTTATAAGGTGCGAGACACCAATGTAAAAGAAGAAAAGCATAAAGTTAGGAAAAGATATTTGCAGCAAAATTGAATCAAAATTATTTATTGAAAGGAAAATCACACTTGGCAATTTGCTAGATCTCTTTGCGAACATGACCAGCAGAGGTAATCAAGGGAGCGATTGATCTGAGTATTCCTGGACATGAAACAAACAAAGGTTAGTGACATATTCATTTCTTTTTTTATGGTTCCCAATAAAAGACAGAGATTAAGTCGCTTGGAGATATACTTCAATGTGATACAATTCACTTTCAGCCCCTAATTACCCCAGAGATGGAAGGGGTGAGTTACTTTTCTTCACTCTTCAATTCCACAGCATGGAGGTACAGACATGAAACCGCTAGAGATGGAGTTCTTGAATTGGGAACCAGCGACACTGAAGGAACTCGGCAAAAGTGAGGACTGCAGATGCTGGAAACCTGATTTTCGATCAGAAAATGCTGGAAAAGCACAGCAGCATCCGAAGAGCAGGAAAGTCGATGTTTCTGTTGCCAGTCTTTCTGCGTTCCGCAAACAATTTTCGTTTTTGGCTCAGATTTCCAGCAACTGCAGCTATTCGTATTATGTTAACATTCATAACGTTTTGGACAAAACCAATGACCTGCTAGCATCGGAAAATCGGCAGAAGTACTGGTCCACCGATATGTTAGCTGAACAATACCACCATTCCATGAGTGGGAATACGATCCGGGCCACGGTGCTGAGAGTACCGAATCCTCACAAGTAAATAACAACACGAGGGGATAGATACTATCGTATTTGGTGTAAATCAAACACCCTTTATGAACATTTTCGTTGCAGATTATTTTCAACTTGTCTTCGAAGATTTACAAAGTGGGAAAAGGCCATTCCGCCTGTGTGCATCGCGGCTAATCGGAGAGCCATCTATTCCAGTCGCAGTTTCCAACTTTGGCCCAAAGTCTCGTGTGTTCTAATGTTCCCAGGGCAAATGTCAATGACTTTATCCTGTGTTCATAAATGGCACAATTGTATGACACTTGCACAACGACTTGTAACTCTTTTGAGGAACTCATGCTCATTTTCACCCACAAAGGGAGACACACAGAAAGATACCCCCAAAGCGACAGAGGTCTCCGTTGTGGTGAGCTGGAATTTGAAATAGACAAGAGGACAAATGCAAGTTTCAAATGTGGAAGCACAGAAGTGAAGTCCCAGCAGGACCGTCAACGTGGGGCACGGTTAAAATCCGACATTCCCCTCGAGCCAGGTTGGACTCGAACCTACAATCTTCTGATCCGAAGTCAGACACGTTATCCAGTACGCCACTGGCCCAACATACACGCTAGCGCTGGCAGAATGTCGATATGTAATGCTATGGACTTTCACGGAATCAGAATTTAAAAGATGAACAAGCAGCGAAGATAATCACCAGCACTGCTTCACTTCGAAGTTTCCAATTTATGAAGCAGTGCCTTTCACTGGCAAAGGAGAAACATTTGTCCTCAGCTGCCTGCTTCAGGGTCGCCTCCTTCTCTGCTGGAAGTTTCCATCGCTTTATTCACAGTCCCGATGCGATTTCATGATCCACTCCAGTGAATAAGTGTCATGTTGTCGTCTATGCAAGACCCTGCCGAAACTCAGCGAGAGACATCTGGTCATTTCGAGCTCAGGATGTGGAATTAGACGAGCTGCGTGACACCTTTTATTGGCGCCGACACTTCACTGCAAATTAGCGGCTCAAAACGAGCCGTTGTTAGGTTCAGCTTGATTTGTACCTTCCTGTAGTGCATTTGCTGAACAACATCAGATAGATCCCATCCGGCCCAGCTGCCTTATCTATTTTCACACCCTGCAGTATTTCTAATATCTCTTCCTTGTGAACCTCAATCTCTTCTAGTCGAGACGCAAGTATCTCTGTATCTTCCTCGCCAACATTTTCATTATCTATACAGAACTCTGTCGAAAAATATTTATTTAGTGCTTCCTCTATCTCCTCTGACTCCACACAAAACTTCCCACTATTATCCTTGATTGTCCCAAATTTAGCTCTTTTAGTGCTGACATACCTATGGAAAGCCTTAGGGTTATCCCTGATCCTATCCGCCAACAACTTCTCATGTCTCCTCCTGGCTCTTCCCAGCTCTCTTTTTAGGTCTTTCCTGATATCGTTGGAACCCTCGAGCGCTCGAACTGAGTTTTCACGTTTTGTCCTAACATAAGACTTCTTGTTCTTCTTGACCAGGGATTCCATTTCCTTTATAAACCACGGCTCACGCGTTCTATATCTTCCTCCCTGCCAGACAGGTACATACTTATCTCGGACACACAGGAGCTTTTCCTTGAATAAGTTCCACATTTTTAATGTGCTCACCCCCTACAGTTTCCTACCCCATTCTACGCTTCCTAAATCTTACCTCATTGCATCGTAATTACCCTTCCACCAGCTGAAACTCTTGCTCCGTGGAGTGCACATATCCCTTTCCATCATGAAAGTAAACCTGAGAGAATTGTGATCGCTGTCTCCAAAGTGCTCACCTACTTCCAAATCTAAAACCTGGCCAGGTTCGTTACGCAGTACTAAATCGAAAGTGGCTTCTTCCCTTGAAGGCATGTCTACATACTGTCTCAGGAAGCCCTCCTGCACACACTGGACAAAAACTGGCCCATCTATGGTACTCGTACTGTAGTGATCTCAGTCAATATTTGGATATTGTCTTGAGTGTTCCAGAGTTTTTCATTGTCCCAGAGTCCAGATGAAGTTTGTATTCCTCACGTACGGGAGCGAGACTTCTTTCAATGTCTCAGATCAGTTCCTTTGCCGAGAACATCAGTCAATATCCCTTTCTCTACTCGGACTGACAGTTCACACTTCTTCATTCTCTTCTGATTCCATTCCCCAAAGAGTTTCTCAAGATTTACAATGCTGGAGCCTAAATTATATGGTTTGCTTCCTAAACATTTTTCCAACTGCCAACTGACAATATTTTCACAATATCTCTTCACAATCCTCTGGTTTGCACATGTCCAGGGATGAGAAGTCGCGTTTGGTGGAGACATTCCCGAGGCTGGTGAGTTTCACTTTGGAACAAAGATGGTTAAGTGGCAATTTCCTGCGGTTGTTTGTAATGATGGGAGAAGGAGCGGTGGTGAATGAGCACTTTGAAGAGCAGGAGGAAGTGTTGCCAATGACCAGAGTCAGAGAACAGAGGACAAGGGATTAAAGGAATCTAATGAAAAGCAGCACTTCTGCTCAGGACGTTCAATAACAACTGCAGAAACCCGATGTGTCGAGCAGTGTATCTGGAAAGAGAAACAGAGATAATGTTTTAAATATGGAACATTTCTGATGAAGAACTCGAGTTTCCCAATTCTAATCAAATTCCAGGCGTGATTTGCAAAATTGGCTATTTGAACAGAAATTGCTCCAGCAGGAAAGCATTCACAACAGATTTCAGAAGATTCGAACCTACGTGGGGAAACCCCAATGGATGGTTAATCCATTGACCTTAACCACTCGGCCATGACTGCAGATAGGAACGCAGTTTTGAGAAGTAACCAAATCAGCCGTGATCTCATTGAAAGCTGCCGCTGACCTGATGTGTTAACTGCTTCCATCTCCTTTCATTCCTTTTCTGTCATTTGTAAGGTGCGAGACACCAATGTAAAAGAAGAAAATCACAAAGTTAGGAAAAGATATTTGCAGCCAAACTGAGTCAAAATTATTTCTTGAAAGGAAAATCACACTTGGCAATTTGCTAGATCTCTTTGCTAACATGACCAGCAGAGGTAATCAAGGGAGCTATTGATGTGTGTATTCTTGGACATGAAACAAACAAAGGTTAATGACATATTCATTTCTTTTGCTGGCGAAGGGACTGGTATATCCAGATGCTCACAATGACAGAGATTTTTCCCAATTAAAGATGGCAAATGCATTTGGGCTGGGGCGGTCGGTGTGGAGTTGCTGTGCCGAAGGGCCTGTTTCCACATTGTAAGTATTCTAATCTACAGTAATAAATGACATAGGCACAGCGCACGTTGTTCGATGAGGCATATATGACTTTTCGATTGTTTTTCTTCAAAGTTTCTTTACAATTCAAACGGGAGAGGAAGAAGGGAAATGAATGTCTCCCATAATTCTTGCCTTCTTTTATCATTCACAGGCGGTTTATTTTTCCTGTACGTTTTATTTTACAGTGTGGTTACTGTTAGTGTTCTTGTAAGTTACAGCGGCTGGTTTCCTCTTTCCTCAATGTTCCTCATCTCTACCCAAACACACTTTCCATCCTTATCTCCTGAATCAAAGTAATCTCTAACCATTGCATAATTGCCACGGAAACTGGGCTTTTCACACGCCTGGGTATGTCATTTCCCAATATTAATTGATCGTTTACTGCGTTGCAGTTGCGCACGAGAAGAGGAAAACAAAATAGAGGCCGGTGGTCCTGGGTTTCAAACACACGTAATTGCAGCTAAAACGCAATTTACTGCACACAATGCGATCACGGAAGCATGCACCAACCCGTCAGGAAGCACACAATAAGCACAATGCTGGATGTCATGTCAGGAATAGGACTAGAAACACAACAGAAATACGTCACTTGGGTACTATTTTGGACGTATTTCTCGATGAGCTATCGTGTTTTACATATGTTCCATCGGGAGTTACCTCACACAAGGAAGTAATCAGTGCTGCAGACGGTCATATAATCCGAGTTCCAAGTCCTGGAGTCAGAGACACTCAGTGCCCTGTGTGTACCTACAAGGAACAACTGTGCATGGGGTTTACACGGTAACTGAACTGCATGAATGCAGCTCGATGGTCGTCTCTCTGCTTCTCCTCTATAGTTTTCTGTGCAGTCCCTGCGTGCAATCTTGTCAACAACGTTTGTCCGGCACAAGATGGGCATTGGTCACTTGTCTCTGAGAGAGGCTGTTGGTTCATGTGTTGTCATAATTCCGAGTGGAAGGAGGAATCAGTTCCCAGAAACTTACTTTAATAAATGGAAGCGTGCTTTTTAACTTGTTGCGTGGCATATCCTCGTTGTGAAGTTCTTGCACTGCGAATCACGTTGCGGGACTATCCAATTTTGACAAAGAATTTGTGTGGCAGTCACGAGTTGCCACGACCAGCTGTCCCTCGTTCAATACGGACAAATGGCAACAACTACAAATTCGATTAGAGCAGCCCAAGTTTAATATGACAGGGCAAACAGAAGGCAGCCAGAAGATTTCTGGGTGTCGGGCAATTACCCAAGGTACGCCCAAGGTCTGTGCATCAGTAGAATCTGAGACCAAAGTCGTCTATGTTGGTTATTCATATTCCAGACAACTTGCGTTGTTCCCCGTTTACTCTGAAAGTGAATAGACATAGTTATTTCATCGTTATTTCGAAAGACGATCCTGCATTGAATATGTTCGCCGTTTTTTGATGTTGTGGGGAAAAGGTGGGTTATCGCGATGTGAAAAGTTGCTATACTTTCATTTCCTTCATTGCTGTCCTGCTGAGGGATAAATGTGATTGGCTCTCTCGATCAGATGGGGGCACCGGCGCATTGATGGCCTAATTTAATCACGGATATAATTGGAAATGTTCACTGTTAATGGTTCGTTGTTGTGTTTTGTTTTATGATACTTGAGCACTATCTGGGACTTGGCAATACACTAAATGTCCAGCAGGTTTGGAATTGCCTCGCTGTTATTTGTGCGAGCAGTTAATGTCAGAGACGACTCACAGTGCCTCACAGACAGCACTTAAGCTTCGGTGTGTCTGATCATGGTACTTTTCAGTTTTGATTCTGTTCCACGATAAGAGCTGTCAGTTTGTGGATTCGCTGGAGAGCAAAGTGGGTAATGCGATATGTGAGATATTTTTCTTCAGCCAATATCTCTGATGGCTAACTTGGGAAAGTGTCAAGAAGAATCATCATTGGCAGCAAATATCCGGAAAACCTTCATCTCTGGATCGGTTGGGCTCATCCACCCTCCAAACAAAATAGCCAAACTCGCTGGCTGAGTAACAAACATCATGCGTTTTTTTGCAAATGGTGTATTCAAACCATTGCCGGTGGCTGGAGCATCTCAGACTTGTCGAGCATGGAAACAAATCCCGCGATCCAACTTGCCCTTGCTGAATAGATAACCGAAATTAATCCATAAATATCTGCCAATATTTGTGCCTTATCTCTCCGAGGTCTTCCAGTCTATACACCCATTCAGATGCCTTTGAAATGTTGTGAGTGCACCAGACTCTGCCACTAAATGTGGCAATTCATTCCACACACACAAAACTTCTGTGTGAAAAACATGTGTCCCTCACATCCCTTTTAAATCTTTCCTCTCTCACATGAAACATTTGCTATGTAGATCTGAACTCGCGTGTCTTGTGAAGAAGTGTCCCCTGACTATTTCCTCTGTCTGTCTTCCTCATGATTTTATAAGCTTCTGTGAGGCCATATCTCAGCCATGAAACTCCTGGGAATCTGACAAAGCCGATTCAGTTTCGTTCTCATGTCCAAGCACTGCAAACACGGCAAATCCTTGTAAAGGTTTTGCGTGGCCACTCTGGAACTGCGGGTGGACTCACTGTGGAGTATCAGCAATTCTGGAGAGTTATGTTGCCTCCCAGGTACTCAGGTCCGGGATGTCGCCCTTCGATTGAAGAGCATTCGAAAAGGGGATAGTGAACAGCCAGTTGTCTTGGTGCACACAGGCACCAATGAAAAAAAACGAGATGAGGACCTGCAGGGAGAATTCAGGGAGCTAGGAGAGAAATTAAAGAGGAGGACCTCAAATGTAACAATCTCGGGATTACTGCCGGTGCAATGTGACTGCCAGCGTAGAAATGAATTAAGATACGGCACGGTGAACACGTGAGTTGAGGAATGGTGCTGCAGGGCGGGTTTCAGATTTGTTGGATTTTGTGACCAGTTCTGGGGAATGTGAGACTATAAGAAAATTGACGACCTACATTTGAAACAGGCGAGAACGTATGTCCTTTCGGGAGTTTTTGCTACTGCCGTTGGGGAGGTTTTATACTAGTGTGGCAGGGGGCTGGGAACCACAAGATTAAACAAGTCGGCAGTGAGGTGGAAACTGGAAACGCTGAGAATCTGGAAGATAGCATTAATAATGGGAAGAGTAGATGAATGCAAAAGAACTGGTGGCCTGAAATGCATCTCCTTTAATACATGGAATATAGACAGATGAACTTAGGGCTTAGGTTGGTGCCTGGGAATATGACGCTATTGCGATTCTTGGCGAATGTGTCTATGTGTTTCTTTCTGTGGGAGACACGACGTGGGGAATAACACAGTGTGACTATGTCAAACTTCAATCCCAATGTTGTGTCATCTAAGATCAAAGCGAGAACCTCACTGCCATTTGCACTGGAAGCATCAGAACACATAAGGTTATGGACCAAAGCTGGAAACTGGGAATAGAATAGACGAATGTCTTTAAACCAGACTGCACCATGGGCCAAATTGGATTTTCCATTCTGTAAAACTTGAAGACGAGTAGAAACCAATCTACAGGGGAACTGATCAGAAATGAAATGGAAAATCCATTTCATTGAGAATAAATGCAAGAGTGTCTGTCTTCATTCCGTGTAATCTCGTAGTTAGGATTTGGAACTCTATCTGCAATAGTGTTTGTACTATTCTTGGACAGGGAATGCATGTTTTATTGTGTAAATATATCGTGGTACCAGTATTTCTTACCACTGGTCCGAACCTGGTAATGCTTGGTTTTGTGCCAGGTTATCAAAAATCAAAAAGATACAGGTTTTGGAAATATGAACTAAAAACGAGAATTTATAGAGAAACCCGCTACAACCGGCAACATCTATGGAGAGAAACAGTTTTTTTTTCCCTTAAGATGGACAGGAAACAGGTTACTTATAGATTTCTAAATTATACTGTTGGGAAAATAATAATCTTACCTGTCGAATCAGGATATTTATCAAAATCACTCCTGAGCTTCGAAACATCGAATCTACAATCTTAAAAGGACTTAATCAGCTGTCATGCTAATTTCATTTTCCTGAGCTGGTGGAAGGCTATGTTTTAATGGCTACATTTCCTTTTAGTTTCCATTATTAAGCAGTCACGCCGAATGGAGAATTGTTTCTTTCAGTGTCTGCCTCAATATGGGTCTTTGTTTTTTTCTATATTTGTCTCTGTATCCTCCTGGGCCTTTTTCACATTCTCCGACTCTCTGGCTGTCCATATCCCTCATTTCCCATTTCTGCTCTTGAAGAGCCTGACATTCAGAGACAGTTTGTCATTCGAACTGCTGAGAGGCTTTCTGACGCCTGGCTGGAGTCGGTCGAAGTAGTCTCACATTCTCTGGATAATGAGTCTGTCACTTCGACCTGAGGCAAGGAGACATTTCTTCCTCAAAATCTAAAGACCCTTTCGAAGTAAAAGTTGATTTCCTTATCCAACAGAAAAAGAAAGTAATTACATGATAGCTGAAGAAGAACAACGATGCATTTACTGTTGGTGTACAACGAATGAATGGTCACAGCAGAGAATGAGGATGATCATGTTGTGGTGTCAGTGCCATTACCACAACGTTTTCCGGGAATGCTGCAGTGTCTCCTGCCTCACCACTTAATTTCCACAAAACTGGGAATGAAGGAATGAGAATAAGAGGATGAGAAGCAGAAGTGCTTGTGGAACTGCGGGAAGAATCTCCAGGTTAAAATAGTAGTTAAAAAAAACAACCTACACTACTGGATTTAAACCAGGAAAATGAAGCCGGAACGCGAAATCAGAATGTACAGCAATTCAAACAGGACACTGAGTTTCTCGATCAGCAACACAATACTTGCGAGAAATAACGAGCTTTCAATACAATGAGCAGGCACCAGTGTGATGGGAGCTGCTTTCACCAGCTAAGCCATGGCGCCACGTTAAAAGCCAGATTTCTCGTCCATATGTGCAATGCCTGAACCACTTGATCATAGGAATTAGAAAACGCGTTTTGTGTATTTATGTTGCTCAGTATGAATGGCAATAAAACTCTTCTTGTGCAAAAACAGACGTTTCAATGCTGAGCATGCCCCACTAAAAAGGCACAGAAAAAGACAGTATCCTCTTGCATTGGCATCCAACAGATATTTTCGTCTGTTTAAACTGACAGAATATCGAGGATGTGCTCATCTCCTCTCGCGTCCCATTAATCACGTTAATACACACGCAGGGATTTTCAAACCAAGATGAACAGGCTCATTGTTGTGAATTGACAGCAGTGGTGTGTGAGTCATTGCGAACAGTGAGCATAAATGCTGAACCAATAGCACTGACACTGAGCCTTGCACCATCAGCTCCACACTCACATCTTGTGTTATGTCTCCTAGGAATCAGTGCATTTGACTCTAATTATTCTACCCTGCACCTCTCCTCAAGTTATTCCCGACAGCTTGCAGTGTCGAATTAGAACATGCAATTATTAGAAATACATTTCTGGGACACAGTTGTCTTTCAATGATATAAGATTCATTGCCGATCCCTAATTATCCCAAAGATGTAGGGGACGAGTTACTTTTGTTAACTCCTCAAATCCATAGTATGGAGGTACTGACAAGAAACCACTAGAGATGGAGTTCCTGGATTGCGGAAAGCAGACCGACCCAAAACTGCTGACGTAACTCACCCAGGGAAGAGCAGATGGACCCGACTCTGTCAATGTAACTCAACCAGTGGACAGAAGTCTGACATCACACGATCAATGTAACTCAACGAGGAAATTATGGCCTGACCGCAGTCTGTTAATGTAACTCACCCAGGGAAGAGTAGACTGACGCCACTCTGTCAATGTTAGTCATCCAGGGAAGAGCAGACTGACCCAACACTTTATATGTAACTCACCCAGCAAATGGCAGACTGACACCACTCAGTCAGTAAAATTTACCCAAGAAAGACCAGACTGATGCCAGTCTGTCAACGTAACTCACTCAGAGAAGAACAGGCTGTACCCATTCTGTCTCTGTCACTCATCCAGGAAAGAGCAGGCTGATCTGATTCTGTCAATGAAACACAAGCAGGGAGACGAGCCTGACCCCACTCTGTCAAAGTAACTCACTCAGAGAAGAGAGGACTTATTCCATTCTGTCTGTGTAAATCATCCAGCGAAGACAGGAATGAAACCATACTTGCTGTTAAACTCAGACAGAGAAGAGCAGACTCTCACGATTCTGAGAAAGTGACACGCCCGTGGAGAAGCAGACTGACACCACTCTCTTAACGTAGCTCACCCAGGGAAGAACAGACTGAGTGCACTCTGTGATATTACTCAATCAGAAAGGAGCAGACTGACCCCATTCTGTTAATATGACTCTCCCAGGGTAGAGCAGATGAAGCCCAATCTGTCAATGTGACTCAACCAGGGAAGAGCACTCTGACCTCACGCGATCACTTTAACACAACTAGGAAATTGCAGACTGACGCCACTCTGTCAATGCAACTCACCCACGGAAGAGTAGACTGATGCCACTCTGTCAATGTAACTCACTGAGGGAAGAGCAAACTGACGCCACTCAGTCACTGTTACTCACAGAGGGGAAGGGCAGACTGACCCCACACTCTCAGTGTAACTCAGCAGACTGATCCCACACGGTCAATATAAGTCATTCACTGAATAGCAATCTGACCCCCGTCTATAAATGTAATTCACTCAGGGAAGAGCAGACTGATCCCATTCTGTCTATAGCATTCACCCAATGAATGAACACTAACCCCACTCTACAAATGTAACTCGCCAGAGAAGAGCAGACGGAAGCCAGACTGGCAACATAAATTATCGAGGGAAGAGAATACTGACCCCGCTCTTTCTGTTTCACTCAGGCAGGGAAGAGCAGACTGTCACCAAACTGTGAAAGAAATTCGCCCAGGGAAGGACAGACTGACCCTACTGTATCTGTGTGACTGACACAGGTAAGAGCAACTAATCCAACCCTGTCAAAGTCTCTCCCTCAGGGAAGAATATCCTGACCCCTCTCTGTCCATGTAGCTCACCCAGGAAACAGCAGACTAACCCCACTCTGTCTATTTAAGTTCACTAAAATCCTCTCAAGTACGTTGTATCCAGACACTCTCCACATCCCTGTCTCTGTAACCGTGTGCGTTCAATGGCGAATCCAAATAACCTGCAAATGTTTAGAATGTGGCACCAAACCAGAGCTACCACACAGAAATTGGGCGAATGTACAAACTTCCATCAGGCAGTCACCTAAGCCTGGAATGGAAACCAAACCCGACAGCAGTCGTGATTATAAAATGGCAGAACAGAAACCCAGCAAAAAGAATTGCTGTGTGTTGCAACGATTCTGAGTATTAATGAAGCCCCCCTCACTGTAGGTAATTTCCATTTTCATCACTGCCAACCTTCTTCAAAGCAAAGCACGCACTTGCTTTTTTCAGACTTCCGATATCCCGCTTTCATCCCGCTTTTTACCTCATCATATTTCTGACTTTACAATATACGTCATAACAGGTTGGCAAATGCAGAATGAGCTTTGTTCCGTTCTCCACTGATGTTGAGAGTTGTAATACAGCCTATTCGAGTAGGACTTGATGCGCTTGCGGGTGGTGTATTCGCGGTATTATGGCTTCTTTTTTTCATTTTCGGTCTACTATTTCGAGTTCATTGCGCTAACTTCTGAAGAAGACTTTTTGGATTCGAAATGGTAACTGTGTTTTCTCTCAGAAGACAGACGTAGCTTTATTTCTGTTCTCTAATAAATTGATCTTCTTCTGATCTTTGCAAATGAAATAGGGTGCATTACTATTGCCCGTTTTTAGTTTCAAAATCAATAGAAACATGAAGGAGACAATATCAAAGAACACAAAGTACTGAGTTGTTAAGATAATTTTTGCAGCAAAGGTGGACATGAAGGTCAAAATAAGATAACGGTACAAGAACATTTAGTCTGAAAGTGGTATGTGACTTTAGTTCCAAATATATGTTTCCGTTCTTCCAGTACATTTTTTGACGCCCAGAAAACATTGATTGTTTTCTGTATTCACTTTGTTTCGCGATATCTGTCTTCTGGTCGACCAGCGACAACTTGAATTTGTGTCTGCATTGAATAAGATTTCGCTCTTTCTTCGAAAAGAAAACCTGTGCATTATGTACCACTTATCATGCTGATGGCTAAGAAGTTCAAAATGAAATACGGTTTATGGATCGTGAGCAAGAATGAAGTGATCCACTTGCGAACAGATGTCACCACGCCCTATTCCTACATCGGGCCTGAACGGTCCATTGGCAGAGTCTGCAGAAAGGAAATGTATAAGTGAACTAGTCCTTTGTTCAGTTTGATTTGATACCAATGGTAGTGCTGTTTTGGTGCAGAAATGTGTCAACATCTCTGACGTTAGAGTCAAAATTTAAGTCACATCTACTCCATGGAGTGTCTTCTCATATCGGAACATGCTGACATGAAAACATCTAGCTCTGATAACAAAAATATTTTCATTAAACTGTGAGTATGTTTAACTAAGCAATTCAGACCGCCAAAATGAATAATTGGCATTTGGTTCTTCATGCTGAGCTCTCCACACCAACCGCTCCAACGAAGGTCGTGGATAAGATCCCCATCGATTATCTTGGTCAATTTTAGTCTCAGCAACAACCAATTGTTCTGCACAATGGTACCCCACAAGCAGAGGGCTAAGTCTGATTTTCATCGTTAATTTTAAAATTCAGGTCTTAATGCACAGTTTCTTACGAATGTGGACAGCAGAAGACCGTTAACATTCTATTTCTAATATTTCCAGAAAATTCTACTCCGCTGATATCGCCTTGCCTTATCACACCTCAAGCCAGGAACCTGGATCAGTCGAGATCCTTTCCACACATGGAGTTGCTTTTTCTAATTCATTGACTACTGATATACTAGATTATTGGCCTAGAGAGTCAGTTGTAAATTAGGTTGAACTTTCTCAGCTTGACTTTCAATTGATTTTTAAAAAAATCATCATCTACAGGTAATGTATTGCATTGCTTCTTGTTTTGCTTAATTCCAAACCCCCGCTCCCGAACATCCAAATTTCACGATAGTTCGACAAATGTTTTGAAACTGATTCATGTTGAAAGTTGGTGGTTTTTTGTGTCTCGACATATAATTTATTTTATTAGACGTCTTGAAATTACTTCGGATTCTTTACAGTTGAAAATTTAGTTTCGATTGAATGCAAAGCTCAAGCTCCACGGAATCGAAATTCTGCAAAGGAATTAATGACTTTTGAAAAATTCAACGCTGTGAACAGGACTCGACCCTGCGCAGGAAGATCCCATTGGATTTCAAATCCAACGCCTTAACATCTCGGCCATCACAGCTCCGACAAAATTGCCAATTTTCATAGTAAAAGAACTGAATTAATGAAATACGTAATTTGAAGAACAAATTGTAAGACCCAAAGATTTCGCCAAATCCTTTGCTGGGACTCAGACGAACGTTACCTTAGCAGATTGACAGGCTTTCATCGCAAACTAGATTCTGACACAGCTGAAGTTGTGGGAATGATTCTTCATCGAATTTTAGAGTCACGGATGTACACCACATGAAGAGAGGATCATAGTCTCACTGCGTCCGATCGACTTTGACTCAATTGCTCATCATCTGGTGCCAAAGTTGTTTTTTAACATTCATCAAAATATGGTATTAGAAATACTGATGCTAAGTCCATAAACACTAGCTATATTCATAAAATCAAAATCGGAATTAGAAAGAATGCAGAACCAATTTACAGGAATGGATCCAGCAACTCATCCGTAAGTTCGGACAACAGGTAATGAACTTGTGAGTACAAGAGAGGAAGATTGACCGAAGATTTGGAACTTGAAATCGTCTTGACGGAATTATTTGCAAAGCTTTTGCGGTTGTTCTAGAGTCATCAAGTCCTTGAACAATACAACATGGAAAGTGGCCCTTCTTTCCAACTTGCCCACGGTGGACAGTTGTCCTATATTAATCGGTCCCATTTGCCAACATTTGGCCCACATCCCTCTAAACCTTGTTACTCATATATCCAACCAGATGCCATTAAATGTTACAGTTGTACCAGTCTCCAACAATTTCTCTGGCAGCTCATTCTGGACACGACTGAAAAAGTTGCCCCTGACGTCCCTTTTAAATCCTTACCCACTAATTTTAAAACGATATTTTCTAAATTTTGACTTACTCACCAGCAGGAAAACACCTTGATGAGTAAACCTATCCATATCCCTCATGATTTAATAATTAGCAAGGATTTGACTTTATCATACTTGTCAGGAGGGAGATGTGTGGAGATTATTTATCGAAGGATTGAAGTAGAAAGTCTGATGTACAGATTTTTAGAATTGCATCTTGGAGAAGTTTTTACTGAGTCATTGAAGTCTCGTAGCAGTTGTAGAAGTCTGTTGTGAAAGCTGCAGAAGGATTTCAGGGCACGAGAGCGAAGCATTATTTCCAATGTATTGTGGCTCAGTTCGACCGCACTTGGACTGCAGTATGAGGAATTATAATCCTCAATTTAGGAAAGATACTAATGCCATATGAGGAATACCACGAATGGTGATTAGCCTTGATATCATGGATGAACGTTAGTCCTGTGAATTGAAATTGGGCAAATCCGGTCTTTTTTTTTAACAGTTTCAAAACAAGAGAGGCAATTTCGTTGAGAGTTGCAAAATATT
The DNA here is from genome assembly GCF_047496795.1 of Chiloscyllium punctatum. Classification (NCBI taxonomy): domain Eukaryota; kingdom Metazoa; phylum Chordata; class Chondrichthyes; order Orectolobiformes; family Hemiscylliidae; genus Chiloscyllium; species Chiloscyllium punctatum. The sequence continues at coordinate 10,900,778 of NC_092772.1, forward strand.
TGAAGAGGTAAACAGGTAAATTTTGTTCCCTCATTGGTGAATCTAGAAGCAGGAGAGGACAATTTTAAAATGAAGCATTGTGATTTATGACCAGGATGAGAACTATTGATTTTTGTCTTAGCCTTGAGAAGTCTCGCTATTCAGCACTACAGTGAGCCTTGGATATTTGGTCTTTGAATGCATCACTATCAGCCTGACCCGCCGACACTTACTGCATCACTATAGACCTGACCCCTCACACTTACCCCCTTAATATCAGCGTGAACCCCTCAAACTTACTGCATCACTATCCATCTGGCGCCCTCACATTTACTGCGCCACTTTCACTTGGAGACCCTCATTTTGACTGGGTCATTATTAGTCTGATTGCCAAACACTTACTTTGTCCTATCAGTCACGCCCTTACACTTCCTATATTACTATTACCCTGACTCCTTACACTTACCGTGTCACTACAACACTGCTTCCTCAAACTTACTATGTCACTATCACCTTGACCCTCTCACATTTACTGTACCACAATCACACTGACCACCTCACACCTCCTGCTTCACTATGAGCTTCAACACTCACACTGACAGTGTCACTAATAGCCTGACCCCTCATACTTACTGCGTTGGTATCTCTCTGATCCCCTCAGAATTACTGCATCACAATCACTCTGACCCCTCATACTTAATGCGTCACTATCCCTCTGGCACCCTCATACTTCCTGCATCACTCACACCCTGACACATGCGCACCTACTGCATCCCTATCAGCCAAACCCCACTCACTCATGGCGTCACTCTCCCTCTAACTTGCTCACACTTAATATATCCCCATCACCTTGACACTCTCTTACTTAGTGCATCAATATCAGCCTGACCCCCTCATGCTTACTGCATCAATATCAGCCTGACCCACTCATACTTACAGCATCACTATCACCTTGACACCCCAAACTTAGTGAGTCCAGATCACACCGAACCTTTCACTCTTCTTGCATCACCTTCAGCCAGACCCTGCACACTCCTCATACTTGCTGCATCACTATAACTCTATCCCACCCAAACCGTGTTTCACTATCACCCTGACAACTCATACTCACTGCACCACGAAATTCCTGACTCCATCACAATTCGTATATCATTATTAGCCTGACCTCTTACACTTACTGTGTCACTCTCAGCCTGTCCCCTCACATTTCCTGTGTTACTCTCAATCTGACACCCTCAAAATGTCTGCATCACTGTCACTCCGAACACGTCACACGTACTGCATGGGTCTCTACCTGAAACCTCACGCTTATTGCCTCACTATCATCCTGAGCGGCTCGCACTTACTGCGTCACTAGCACACCAACACTCTTACCTTTACTGCGTCACTATCGGCCTGACACCTCACACTTACTGCATCACTATTAGCCTGACCCGCTCACACGTTTTGCGTCACTACTACCCTGACCCCCTCACAATTGCTGTGTCGCCATTAGCCTGAGCCCCTCACTATCACGCTGATCAAGCTCACAATTACAGCATCACTATCAACCTGACCCCCTCACACTTTCTCTGTCATTATCACCCTGACCCTTTCACACGTAATGCATGACTGTCACACTGAGACACTCACATTTTCTGCGTCGTTATCAGTCGGACCCGCCAGCACACAGCGTCACTATCAACCTGGCCCCTCACACTTGCATGCCTCAATATCAGTGTGAACCCCTCACACTTACTGCATCACTATCCATCTGCCATCCTCACACTTATTGCACCAGTTTCACCTTGACATCCTCATTTTTACTGCATCACTATCAGCCTGACAGCCACACACATATTGCGTCACTATCAGTGATGCCCTCACACTTCCTATGTTAATATCACGCTCACTCCTAAAACCTACTGCATCACTATCAGCCTGACTCCATCACACTTTTTGTGTCAGTACCAGACTCACGCCTCACGCTTATCATGTTGCTAAAACTCTGCCCCATCACACTGACTGCGTCAATGTCACCCTGACCCACTCACACCTTTTGTATCAGTTTCAGTCTGACGCCTCGCATTTACTGTATAACTAAAACTCTCCCCCTCACACTGACTGTGTAACTCTCAGCCTGACCCCTTCATACTGACTGCGTCAATATCAGTCTGACCCCTCAGACTTACTGCGTCACTCTCACCCTGACCTCCTCACATATACTGTGTCACTATCACCCTGACCCACTCACACAGTCTTTGCCAATTTCACCTTGACGGCCTTATTTTTATTGCGGCCCCATCAGCCTAACAGCCACACATTATTGCGTCACTTTCAGTCACGCCCTCACACTTCCCATGTTATTATCACCCTGAATCCTTACACTTATTGTGTCATTATCAGGCTGACCCCTCACACTTACTGTGTCACTATCAGCCTGACTCCATCACATTTATTGTGTCAGTATCAGACTGACGCCTCACACTTATCTTGTCACTAAAACACTGCCCCGTCACATAGACTGTGTCACTATCAGCCTGACCCCCTCACACTTACTGCTTCACAATCGCAATGCCCCTCTCTCACTTACGACGTCATTTAAACCCTGACACCCCACACTTGCTGTGGCACTCTCACACTGAGGGCCGTACACTTAGTATCACTGTCATCCTGACCCCTTCCACTTACTGCATCATTATCACACTGGTATCTCACACCCACTGTGTCACTATCATCCTGAGCCACTTACACCTATTACGTCACTATCACTTTGACCCCAACACACTAACTGCATCAATATCTGCCTGACCATTTCACACATACTGCGCCACTACCAGGTTGACTCCCTCACATATGCTGCGTCACTATCAGGCTTACCCACTCATACTTACTGTGTCACTATCACCCTGACTCCCCACTCTTACTGCGTCAAGATCATTGTGCCCCCGTACACTTACAGCGTAACTATCATCCTGACAACGTCACACTTACTGCGTCAAGATCAACCTGATCCCCTCAAAGTAAATGCGTCACTATCAGCTTCAACACTCACATTTACTGCGTCACTTCTAGCACTACCCCTGCACACTTACTACATCTCTCACCGCCTTACCCCCTCACATTTACTTCATCACTATCAGCCTGAGACACTCACACTTACAGCTTTACTACAACCTGGCCCTGACCCTGTGACAGTGACCCCTTACCCATACTGAGTCACTATAAGCCTGGCCCTCAAATGTTCTGCATCACTATCGCACTGACATCTCACACTCACTGCGTCACTATCACCTGCCCCCTCACAATTACTGCTTCACTACAACCTGAGCCCCTGAAAGCATCTGCGTAACTGTCACCCTGACCACATCACACTTGCCATGTCACCATCACAATGACACATTCAACAGTCTGCTTCACTGTCATCCTGACACCTCACACTCACTGGATCACTACCATCCTCCCCCTCATACTGACCTGTCACTATCATCCAAAGCTGCTCACACTTATTGTGTTCCTATCACTCTGGTCCCAACACACTTACTGCATCACTATCAGCCTGACACTCGCACACTTCCCGCATCACTATCAGCCTGACACCTCACAATTTCACCGTGTCTTTCAGTCTGACTCCTCACATTTCCTACATCACTATCACCCTGTCACTGAACACTTACTGGCCAGTATTAGCCTGACGCCCTGAACATACTGCATCAATATCAGCCTGAACACTCACCCTTACTCTGTCACCATCACACTGACCCCCTCACTCTCATTGCATCACTATCACCCTGTACCCTCTCACTTCCTGCATTAGGATCACTCTGACTCACTGACACTTGTTGCATCACTATGAGCCTGACCTCTCACACATACTGTGACACTATCAGCTTGACCCCCTCACACTTACTGCTTCACTATCAGACTGACCCCTCACACTTACCGCATCACTAACAGCCTGACACCTCACACTTTCTGCGTCACTATTCCCCTAGCACTTCACTTTTATTGGCCACTATCTGCCTGACGCTCTCAACTTACTGTGTCACTACTAGCCTGAACGCACACACTTACTCCCTCACTATCACCCTGACTGTCTCACACTCACTGCGTCAGTCTCTGCCTGACCCCATCACACTTACTACGTCACTTTCACCCTGTCCCCTCCCACTTTATGCGTCAGGATCAACATGAAACAGTAACACTTACTGCATCACTATCAGCCTGATCTCCTTCCAATTACTGCGTCACTATCAGCCTGACCACTCACTCTTACTGCGTCACTGTCACATGGACCCCTCACACGAAGTGCGTCACTATTGGTCTGATCCCTCAGACTTACTGCATCATTTTCACTCTGACCCCCCTCACTGTATAACTATCGGCCTGATCCACTCACACAGTCTGCGTCACTATTACGCTGACACCTCACCCTCATTGTGTCACTATCATCCTCACTCCATCAGTTACTGTCAGCCTGATCCCGTGTAATGGAAAAGTATCATTTTTTTGTGAAATCTATGAAAGCATGGTTGAAACAAAGAAGTATGGACCTAACTTTACAAAAAGACAGAAAAAATGTAAAGTTCAACCTAATTTACAGCTGACTCTCAAGGCCAATAATCTATTATATCAGCAGTCAATGAATTAGAAAAAAACAACCCCATGCGTGGAAAGGAACTCGACTGATCCAGGTTCCTGCCTTGAGGTGTGATAAGGCAAGGCAATATATAGTATAAAGGGAATATGTGAAAACCGTCAGGCTCCATTTTATGAGGCGTCTTGCAAATGTGTCGGGTCCATTCTACAAATGTCAAAAATAAACTTTTTCTTTGTTCTTGGTAGCATTTGCATCGAGTCGATTGAAATTCCACGGCAGTAAACTCGGGGGCTCGTCTGGGACCCTGCGACTGGGTAAGATTTTGAAGATTCCCAGGAGGTATACGCGCCACTGCCTTGAAGGTCTTTCACTTCATCTCGAGCGCTGAATTGGCCCCTTTGAGTGAGAGGACTGGGGATAAGTGGATCGCCCCAGAGTCGCGTTCCGAATTGAATCGGTTCAGGGTAAGAGTTGTTGCTAAAGTAATCCGACATAGAGACTTGTTCGAAGAGAGTAGACGAACCAGGAAGAGGGACCAGTGAACTCTCGCGCAGTATTCGAGTAAAACTCAAGGGAAAGGATTGCCGTCTCTAGAGAGTTGAAGTGACAGCAAGACTAACGGTGGTTTGAGACTTGGAGTCAACATGGGCAGCGTTGGAGTCGCCAAAGCCGGACCGGTTACTTGGGTTCTTGGTTTGTGAAAACCAAGGCAATGAGGCGGTAGTGCCCAATGAGGGGGGACTTCCGGAGGTAAAAGCAAGTTAAATTGGCAAAGAGAAGATTATGATATCCTGAGAGAAGAGAGAGAGAGAGAGATTGACAGACAGAGAGACAGCTGCTCGTTGGATGCTGCCTGAACTGCTGTGCTCTTCCAGCGCCACTAATCCAGTATTTGGTTTTCAGCATCTGCAGTCATTGTTTTTGCCCAGACAGAGAGACAGACAGAGAGAGATGAACACTTTTCCAATATCCATGAAAATCGGCTCCAGCAAGAGCGAACAAAAAGAGGGTCGACAGACAACTCAGAATGGTCAAGAAAAAATACAATATATGCTAAATAATTATGGCCCAGTTTCTGTAAGGCAGTTAAAAATATAAATCAAGGAATGTGTTTTTCTGGAGGAACGAAGTTTTAGTAATATTCAGTTGCAAATGCTGAGGTCACCGTTGGAGGAGAGAGAGAAGGAGAAACGGAAGGGTAAAATAGAACCTGTGAATTGGAGTGCTTATCACATGTTGAAGGCTGAGCCTGATCTCAGGGAAAGAAAATCTCGAAATAAAGATAGATCAAGTACACGTACAAACACCAGTGCACATGCACACACACACGGAAAACAAACTAATGAAGCTGGAGAGTGTCTTAAGACTGGATCAGATCCTGACCTTAATGGGTGCCCTCGAAAAGCTACAGCCCCCCTACGAGATCCACTTCAGGAAGATTCCAAGTCAACGGTCGCCGCCTCAGGGTCTGCTGATTCACCAATAGCATATCATACCCACAATCAATTGAAGCAAGAATCCCTAAAGAAGTCGAGAAAATGTCCCAGTACCTTTAGCGCCTCACGAAAGTCGATTACGTCTATTGTGGCCTGATACCACCCAAGGACATAACGACAGCAGAGATCACACCGTATGAGGCACACCTGAGGAGCAGCTTCATCAATGGAATCAAGTACGAAACAACAAAATAGGTAATAATATACGTCTATTAACTGGGACACGGGAAAGTTGAATTTGATAGAGCAATACGTGATACATACTGAATAACTACTGGCTCAAGTGAACCATAACCGGAAATTAAAGATGGAACAGCAATCACATGAACCTCAGCTTATTATGATGCAAATGGTCGTTCAGCCATTGGAGGGAGGGACTGCGGGAAAAGAGAGAGGCACAGGTGGAGTTCACAAAAGAGGAAGGGATCGTGGAAGTGCGCTTGCAGAGATAGATCTGGCTGGTGTTTTGTTTGCGGAGCAATGGACCACTGGTCAAGACAGTGCCCGCGCAGACAGCCTCAATCGGTCCTGGAGGCCGGACAGCATAGTGACTGACAGGGGACGACTGAGGTTGAGGGGGGCAGGCCACAAGGTACAGGTTAACCTCTTTCCTTTATACTTGGCAACGAAGAATCCCTAATGCTAATCACTTCTACTAACCTAACGGGCACTGAGATGTATCCAAACTCTATATTGAACATTGAGATTGCGACGTGTGGACACTATGTTCAATATAACAATGATGCGTACTTGTCGATGCCTACCTCTATGTTATACGTGGAAGGTACATCAGTTACCTTTTTGGTAGATACATGGCCAGCATATTCACTCCTCAAATCAAGACAGTTCAGAGAGTTGACGCCAATAAAGATGAGTGGAATGTTCCTGAACTCAATGGAGGCATCAGGCATCGTGATATGGGAGAGTTTTACCTCACCCATATTGTGTGAAATCAGTAATGTGTATCCATTCTAATTCTCAATTTTGTTAGCGGAATTCTGTCCTTTACATTTGATGGCTTGGGATCTCATTATGAGACTGGGGTTGTATTTGCTCAGTACTCCGACGGGCTTGCAGGTAATTCAAAGAGAAGATTCACAAGTGTAAACTGTAAAATACAACCCACCACCCCTGGTGTATGTCTATGAGTGGCTATTAAGCCAGAGAGCAATGAGTTCAGTGAGCAATTCACTCGCCCTGGAAGCAGGTAACCATGATAATCCTATTAACACCGATTTTTTTGCGGGAATATGCTGCACTGCACAGCACACATACACCACGATAGCCCTGAGGAACCATAAGAGAAGTATTGATTCAGGAGATTGGTTAAACCAGGTCAGTTGCTATTGTGCGAATTTTATTGAAGAGATGACAGATGTGCAGTCAGTGTGAACTTATGTAAAGTACCTGCGACGGCAAGTAAGCTCTATATTTTTGATGTGGAAGGTTATGCTCCTCGTGTGTCACTGGCGAAGGTGTCCAGTGACTGGTGGCAGGATTTGGGGCCATGGGGATGAAAGGCATAAAGAACGAAATGTTAGGTGTTCTGGGACAATGTGGGTATGTGATTCAATGCAGATGTGTGGACATATAGGAAGAAATTAATTTGTCTAACTCAGGCAATAGAACAGTCGAGGTAACACCCTCTAGCCCTGAAGAGCCTAGAAGGCTGGCCTGGCGTTTTCCTAAGATAAAATTCTCAGACCCAAGATTAATAACGTTCCTACTGAATTATGGGTAAAAGGCAACCATGATGTGGGGCATATACGAGGTTGTGAACCAATACGAGTAACCACGAAGTCGGAGTATCGTCCTTGCAGAGCACAATACCCGTTAATACCCGAGGCCATGGACGTAGTTACTCCAGTCTTTCAGTCCTTCCCAAAGGCTAGAGAGATAATCCCCTGTGTAAACTCACCGGTGAGAACTCCCATTTTTCTGATCAAAAAGGCAAAAATTCCAAGTGAACCGGAGGAATGGAGGTTTGTTCAAGACCTGCAGGCAGTCAATAACAGTGTTGTCCCGCGCGCATCAAATGTTCCCAACCCCTATACTGTATTAGCTCAATTTCAATTGGACAGTAAATGGTTCCCTGCTGTGGATTTACCAAATACATTCTTTAGTGCAATGGTGCATCCAGATAGTCAATTGTGGTTCGCTTTTTCATTCAAAGACAAATCTTATGAGTTCACACAACTTTGTCAATGTTACTGTGAGTCACCCACCATATATAATGAGGTTCTACGCAGGAGTCTGGAGACTCTTGTTTTAACCCCTAGGTCTGCTATTCTGCAATCTGTAGACGATTGTTAATAGTAGCACCGAAAGAGGAACAATGTGAGAAGGATTCCCTTGCATTGCACGAGGGAAGGGCAGAAAGCCAGTCTCGCAAAGCTTCGATTTATGCAACAACAGGTGAAGTTCTCCAGTCACTTAATATCTGAACAAGGGAAGACCATTGGTCAAGACAGAGTGCAAGTAATTCAGCAAATTCCAAGGCCTCACATGAGGAAACAATTGCTATCCTTTTTGGGCATACGCTCCTACTGAAGAACGTTTATCCCACATTACACAAATCTTGAGGCGCTCTGAAGTGACATGGCCCATGGAAAAGGTTAGCAGAACCAAGGTCCGTTGCAATGGATCCCAGCGGCCGAGTTGAATTGAAAAAGACGTTTCAAAGTACACCTACACTGGGGATTCCGAATCCAAACAAGCCTTCTGTCAAATGGTAGATGAAAAACATGGCTGCATGACATCTGTGTTATTGCAGGATCATGGGGGAAAATTCAGGCTGGCAACTTATTTTTCGGCTAAGCCAGACCTCGTAGCGGCAGGATTGCGTAAATGCCCGCGAGCTGTGGTTGCTATATAATCGGCTATGGCGACTTAACCAAACTGATCACACATGCAGTATCCTTACTGCTTTCCGAGCAAAACAAAGCACATAGTCGGCAGCACGTTGACTCAGATACAATACTGTGTTCTTGGAGAAACCTAACATTGCAATAAAACGATGTAACGTCCTTAATGCTGCTAGTCCTCTCACTAGAGAAGGAGACGGAGACCCACATGATTGTATTGCTGTAATTAATGAAATGTGCTACCTAGACAAGACTTACAGAATTCATCACTTGAGAATACAAATATGGCGTTTATTTTTGTGGATGGGTCAACATTCAGGAGCAAGGAGATAGGCCAGAATTGTATTGGGGATGCTGTAGTAACTACCCATGAGGTATTCAAAGCGGGATCACTCCCTTCTCAATTGTCAGCTCAAGCATAGGAGCTGGTTGCATTGACTGAGTCATGTAAATTTGCTTAGGGAATGACAGCGAATACTTAAACGATAGCAGATACGCATTCGGAGTTCCACATGATGTTAGAACCTTATGGAAATACAGGGAGTCCTTGACCTTCACCGGAAAGCCCATCACACACCGTGATCAGATTTCTGACCTCTTGGAAGTGGTCCTATTGCCTAAATCAATCGCTGTGTGTAAATGTTAAGCCCACACGAAAAATAACGATTCCGTTTCTCAAGGAAATGCAAGGACAGACTCGGCGGCAAGGACGGCAGCCCAGCAGCCGGTAAATGATCAGTTTGACATGGGAATGACAAAAATCCTTACCCCAACAGCAGACGTACGGGAGTCACAGTCGAAGTCCAGGCTTGAAGACACGTTTGAGTGGGAAAAAGCAGAGTTCAGTTTGAGGTAAGGGGTATGGTGTGGCCCCAATGTTAAACCTTTTCTACCAGGATCATTATTTCCATCCTATACCAAACTGACACAAAGTAAGGAACATGTGTCAAAAGAGGGGAGATATGACAGCATTTCAGCACAGTGGTACACTGAGGGATTTATTCATTACTTCCAGAAATAATGTGACTGATGTGTTATTTCTAACAATAATGTGGGGAGGGGAATACAGATATGTCATGTAGCACTTACACCCCCAAAAACAATTTGAACATTTACAACTGGATTTTACCGAACTAACACCCTGCGAAGGAAAAAGGTATTGTCTGGTAATAGGTGATATGTTTTCCAAATGGGTGCAAGCGTTCCCCACGGCAAAACAGAATGCCAGTGCCATAACCAAAGCTTTCCTAACTGAAATAATTCCGAGATGGAGCATCCCTGAGAGGCTTAGTAGTCCCAAGGTTTGTGAAGGTTTATAGCTCCGGTTGAGGTTTAGGGTGTAGGTTTGCTCGCTGAGCTGTAGGTTTGATATCCAGACGTTTCATGACCTGGATAGGTAACATCATCAGTGGCGACCTCCAAGTGAAGTGAAGTGAAGATGTTGTCTCCAGCTTTCTATTTATATGTTTGTTATGGTTTGGGGTTCCTGGGGTTTATGGTGATATCATTTCCTATTCGTTTTCTGAGTTGTTGACAGATGGTAAATCGATCTATGTGTTTGTTTATGGCGCTGTGATTGGAGTGCGAGGCCTCTCGGAATTCTCTGGTGTGTCTGCATATAGAGCAAACCGACAAACACTGACCAAATACTTAACTACACCAGCAACCATTCCAAATCGCAAAAAGGAAGCTGTATCAGAACACTATTCCAACGAACTACCACACATTTCAGCACAGACGAACTTCGGAAAACAGAAGAGAACCGCCTATAAATCGTATTTAAGAAGAACGGATACTTTAAAAATACAGTCCACAGATTCCTCAGGAACAAACTACGACAAGTAGACTTAACACAGCCAGAAACCCTATAGACCTTTCCATACATCAATGAAGTCTCAGAAGAAGCAGCCAGACTATTAAGACCCCTCGGAATCCCACCAACAGTCTCAAACAAAACTAACAAATTTAAAAGACCCAGTACAACCCATGGACAAAACCAACGTCTTCTACAAAATTTCATGCAAGGACTGCCACAAACACTACGTAGGACAGACAGGAAGAAAGGTAGCCACCAGGATACACGAACACCAGCTAGCCACATAAAGACACGACCCTCTCTCCCTCGTAGCCCTTCACATGGATGAAATTTAAACACCATTTTCACTTGGACAACACATCTATCCTGGGACCGGCTAAGCAAAGACATGTCAGATAATTCCTTGAGGCCTAGCACTCCAACCACAATGCCATAAAAAAGATATGTATCTTGATAGCATCTATCAACCCCTCAGAAAATGAACAGGAAATGGCATCACCACAAACCCCAGGAACCCCATCCTGGACAAACATATATCTAGAAAGCAGGAGACAACAGCTTCTCTTCACTTGGCGTTCGTCACTGATGATGTGACGTGGGAACATTGAACATAGAAAAATACAGGGCAGGACAGGCCCTTTGGCCCTCGATTTTGCTCCGATCCAAGCCCACGTAACCTACACTCGCCCACTAACCTCCATATGCCAGGTACTGAAACGTCTAGATGTCAAACCTACAGTTCAGCGAGCAACCCTACACTCTAGGCTTAGTAGTGACAGTGGGACACCATTTGTCCATAATGCCCTACAGCAGATTAGAGAGTATTTGGAATAAACATGGGCTAACACTGTGCCTACCACCAGACGAGCGGTAGGGCAGCGGAAACACAGGAATTTTCCCGAGACGTAAGGGAAGCCAGATAACAGGCCACTGTGAGGATGAGATGTTGTGTTACTGCATGAAACTCTCTACACTTCGGTCCCAAATACAGAATCAACTGAAGACAGCACTACCCCAATCAGCAGAAGGGAAGATGTACGATCTATAACCTGGAGCCCGAATAGTGGCGAAACACTTCAGGAGGGAAAACAGGAAGGCGAAGAGGTGGCTGGGACCGTTTCAAGTACGCCTTACAGCACAGATAGCTGTTAAGGTCGCCGGAACAGCGACGTGGATACACGCCAGCCCTTACAAACTTGCAGCTGGGACTGAGGAGACATCGCACAACGCCAAAACCAATTTAGAGCAAGTATTTATTCGAAGTCATAAGCAAAAGTGGGGCTGTCCCAGTTCACACTGTTAGCAAGCGCCCTGGTCGGACTATTCATCAGGGCAGGGGCGTCTGGGATGCAGCAGATGAAGGTCATCTAAACTGATAGGACGAAGTGGATCTTTACATGCGACCCATAGCCGTTCAGTAACAAGGACGACTATAAATTGGATAATTCAAATTTATGCAGGGATCCATGCTGCGCCGGTGACTGGCAGTTAGTAGTAGCCACCACGGCAAAAGGGGCACCTGACATGGAAAATAGATATTCTATGATCAAAGTAAGACTGAGAAGAGCAATGAGGGAGTCTCGTGGTGTGGAATAGATAGATCCTTCTCCGACATCTTTAGACAGGTGAATGTAGTGGAGCAACCGCCCCTCCCCCGCCCTCCGAGATGCAGTGCAGAATGTACTACAGACGACAGGAGCAGTGGGGCATGGCAACCAATCAAACCAGATCATGGACCTAACCCCAAGCCGGGCAAAGGTCATTAATGACACACCCGAACCCGAAGGGAGACGGCCCTGGCGAGAGAGTGAAATTAAAGCATGAGGGGAATTTGCCTGGTGGGTATAAATGGCGTAAATGCGACGCCAGTAGGTTGGGAACTGGGAACGGCCATTGCTAGATATGAAGGGAATAGAGCATGTGCTTTGGTCATAAGACAAAACGAGAGATTAGACGTAGGCTACACTTGTTGGATATGTTTGCACACAGCCCAAAGGTAGACTGCCCAGCAAATTACTGAGAGCCTGGCGAGAAATGCCAGCTGTCTGCTTCCACGGGAGGTGACTAGCCTGACCATGATAGTGGGGGGCAATTTGGGCAAATCTCGTGTCACCACTCGAACTCCAGGCTATCTACAGCCCCAAGCCTGACACGCTACCATCCACAGCCTTCCACATAGTGGATTGCAGGGGAGAAACGTGTATTTGCACCAATCGGGGGAGACTCCTTTTGGGTATCTCCCAGTGTACATTGATGCTGTACTTGAACAATGACTCTTGTACAGCAACATACACAAATGATACGACCATAAACATTGCTTGTTCCTTTATCAATGGTCAGACCATGAGCGGCATGGTGGCACAGTGGTTAGCATTGCTGCCTCACAGTGCCACAGACCCCGATTTAATTCCCGCCTCAGGCGACTGACAGTGTGCAGTTTGCACATTCTCCCTGAGTCTGCGTGGGTTTCCTCCCACAGTCACCAGATGTGCAGATAGGGTGAATGGGCCATGCTAAATTGCCTGTAGTGTTCGGTGTTAGGTAAATGTATGGGTGGGTTGTGCTTCGGCTGGTGTGTGTGGACTTGTTGGGCGGAAAAGCCTGTTTCCACACTGTAAGTGATCTAATCTAATCAGGATGGCAGGTATAATATGGGCAGGTGGCGAGAAAGGGTACCACCACTCCCCCGGGGAGAAAGGGGTGCTGCTACACCGCGATACTTTCCACCAACACAACAGTGTTCACCCTAAAAGGCAGCGATTGCCGAACTCGAAGGGGCATTCTCTGCATTTGAATGGGTACACACTCGCAGAACATGCTCGCATATGGTGTATTTGCAAATGAGACGGAGGAAGGCCTAGCACTCATTAACACTGAGTTAATGGCGGTTAGGAAGCAGTGACACAAAATCGATTAGTACTAAACATCCTGACGGCCGAGAGAGGGGAGTCTGCAAAATGTTAGGTACCTCGTGCTTTATTAATGTTCCTGATGAGTCCCAAAATATTACTGGTTTAATAAATGGTATGAAGGCAGCTAAATGACCGCCTCCACGAGCAGATGACTTCTCCTCCCGATGGCTCACGTCCCTTATGGAGGATGGGGGTAATGGACCCTTATCGTTCCACTAGTTGTAGGACTGGTCTTACTCATACTGCTTTGAATAAGACCCTAGTTGTGTACCTGCCTACAGCACTTGCGTATGAATGCAGTAGGATACGAAATGATAAACTATCAGTGGCCCCAAAGAAGGAAGATCCGATTGCTTGTCTGCACCATACAGCGATGTTGACGAATGGGACGTGTGAAGATGGGCTGTGTATCGGGCAAACCAGGGAAATGGAAAAAACCACCACAAAGCTTTGTTCGAGTTAGGTGGTGTCTGAGGAAATGCCTGATGTTCATAAATTATTTTTGATATATAGCTATCTGGCTTTTTTTTTTGGTTGTTGTCCTTGTTGTAAAATGACAAAAATTTGGAAAATGTAATGGAAAATTATCAAAATTAACATTTACTGTGAAATCTGTCAGAGAATGTTTTGCAATATTTAGTAATTCGCTGAAATATGCAAATACTTTGCTGAATTCTGCATCGAGGAGTCAGCTTGTCTTTGTGGAACTTTGCAAACATTTCACCTGGCCTTGCGAGCAGCCGAGTTCAGAAAAAAAGATTCGGAAAACATAAAGACAATTATGTCCAAGGCATGGGAAAGAGAAAATATGAGCTCGAATGTTTCCCAACACTTGTCCTTGAGCATGTGATAAGAATATTATAATACGAATATGTGAATTTTGTTCACAGCCCTTACATAAAGCACTTTTGCCAAGTGTATTGGCCGCTCTGCATGCAGAGGTTCAAAAATAAAACCTTTCCTTTGCTCTTGCTACCAGTTGACTCGAGTCAATTAAATTTCCACGACAGGTGTCAGGATGTCAGGCAGTGGGAGAATTGTTGGGTATCAGTAAATGGGAGAATTGTTGCACAGTGCCATTACAGTTGAAAATTAGTACAAATTGCCTATTCATTAAAGAATTTTAGCAGAACACCTCTAATTGGAAGAATAGGGGCCGGGAATGATTGAGAAGGAACAATTTTGCAAGCAGCAGTAAAGTCGAGATTCGAGTCCGCCCACCAAGAAATGAAAAAAAAACTTTGGAGCAGGGAAGCCAATACGTGGAGGAAGTGCATCAGTAAACAACGCAATGGGATATTGACGCAGGACATCAATAATGGGAGAGTTGGTGCCGATGTCATGAAAGTACAGAATTGGTGGAAGACGTGGGAGAACTGGGGCTGAATAATATTAAATGTGGTGGAGGTGCAGTTACTGATGAAAAGAAGATTCGTGCAGGATTCTAAAATGGGAGAATGGTGCACGGAAGTTAAGTTGTATTTGGGACAATTGTTGCACGATCCACAAAATGGAAAAATTGCACAGTGGAACTTTAACAGCGAATTGGGGTATGGCACCACTATCTCAGAGAGTCAAAGTCGCGTTCCCCACACTGGGAGAAGTTGGTTTGGCTACCAAAGAACATGAGAATTGTTTCAGGGCAATATTGAATTCGAGAATTCGTGTGGGGTGCTTAAAGCATGCAGAGTTGGAACAGAGCATAGTTAAATGGGAGAACACGGGCAGGAATCAGTAAGTCGGAGAAATGTTGTAAAGTGCAGGAAAGTGGCCATTCGATGCAGGGCGCCAATAATGAAAAAAACTTTGAGCAGTAAACCATTATGTGGAATATGTATGTCAGGAAACAGCAAAACAGGAGAGTTGGGGCAAGGCAATACTCAGTGGGAGAGTTTCTTCAGTTCATGACGAAAGGGTGGATTAGCGCAGAATTTGTCAATTTGAGAATTTGATGCAGTAAACGCCTAAATTGGAGAATTACAGCAGTGGACCACGACATGGGAGAATCATTGCAGCTACATAGTTAATGGAAGAAGTGGTGCAGAGTGGACCTAAATTAGATATTTGTTTCAAGTCACCATTAAAATGTAGAATTAGAGTAGGGCACTCCTAAATGCGAGATTTGAACTCGGGCATCAGAAAATGAGAGAATCATACTGGGATATGAGGAAATGGCAGAATTAGTATCGTTATATGAAAAAGCAGGAGACTTCAGTGTCGGAGTATGAGGAAATGGGAGAATAAGTATAGGGGTGTGAGTAAATGGAGCTGCAACAAGATCTCACGGCTCTTAAACTCAATCCCCCTGTTCATGAAAGCCAATAACACCATAGGCTTTCTTAACAACCCTGTCCACTTGGGTGGACATTTTAAGGGATCTATGTACCTGCACACCAAGATCCCGCTGTTCCTCCCCATGGCCAAGAATGCTGCCTTTGGTGCTGTACTCAACTTTCAAGTTCGATCTTCCAAAATGCATCACCTCGCATTTATCCAGTTTGAATTCCATCGACAACCTCTCAGCCCATCTCTGCATCTGGCAATGTCGTGCTGCAGCCAGCAACAGTCCTGTATACTGTCAATGATACCTCCAACCTTTGTGTCCTCTGCAAACCTGCTAATCCATCCTTCAATCTCCTCATCCAAGTCATAAATAAAAATTACAACGAGCAGAGGGTCAAGAACAGAGCCCGTGGAACACAATTCACCACTGACTTCCAGGCAGAATATTTTCCTTCCACAACCACTCGCTGTCTTCTGTCGACCAGCCAATTCTATATCCAGACAGCTAAATTTCCCTGTATCCCATTCCTCCTGACCTTCTGAACGAGCCTACCATGGGAAATCTTATCAAATGCCTTGCTGTAGTCCAGATACACAACATCCACCGCTCGACCCTCATCAACGTTTCTAGTAACATCCTCA
Organism: Chiloscyllium punctatum; assembly: GCF_047496795.1. Classification (NCBI taxonomy): domain Eukaryota; kingdom Metazoa; phylum Chordata; class Chondrichthyes; order Orectolobiformes; family Hemiscylliidae; genus Chiloscyllium; species Chiloscyllium punctatum. Next base: position 10,917,349 of record NC_092772.1, read on the forward strand.
AAGAACTCAATAAGATTCGTGAGGCATGACCTGCCCCTCACAAAGCCGTGCTGACTGCACTTAATGAAGCCATGCTCTACCAGATGGTCATAAATCCTATCCCGCAGAATCCTTTCTAACACCTTGCAGATGACAGACGTGAGACTAACTGGCCTGTAATTTCCGGGGATTTCCCTATTTCCTTTCTTGAAGAGAGGAATTACATTTGCCTCCCTCCAGTCCTCAGGTACGAATCCGGTGGAGAGCGAGGATGCAAAGATCTTCACAAGCGGCGAAGCAATCACATTTCTCGCTTCCCATAGCAGCCGATATCAAATCTGGTCTGGCCCTGGCGACTTGATAATATTAATGTTTGTCAAAATTTTCAACACATCAGCTTCCTCAATCTATCTGTTGCAGCAGGGTTACCTGCTCCTCAATGGTTTCATTCACGACAAAGTCCTTTTCTTTCATAAAGACAGAAGCAAAAAAAACTCATTTAAGGCTTCCCCTACTTCCTCAGACTCTATCCACAAGTTCCCTAAGCTATCCCTGATCGTCCATACTCTTTCTTTGATCATTCTCTTATTCCTCACATATGTGCAAATGTTTTTCGATTCTCCCTAATCATTCCTGCCAAGCCTTTTTCCTGCTCCCTCCTGGCTCTCCTCAGACCATTTTTGAGCTCCTTCCTCGCCTGCCTGTAATCCTCTAGAGCTGAGCAAGACCCTTGCTTCCTTCACCTCACATAAGTTGCCTTCTTTCTTTTGACGAGAAACTCAGCCGCTCTCGTCATCCAAGGTTCCTCTATCTTACACCTTCTTACCTGTCTCAGAGGAACACATTTATGCATCACTCGCAACAACAGTTCCTTAAACAGCCTCCACATGTCCATAGTGGCCTTTCCATGGAACAATTGCTCCCAGTCCATGCTTCGCAACACAGTATGATAGTATCATAGTTTCCTTTTCCCCAACTAAATATCCTTCCATTGTGCCTGCATCTCTCCTTCTCCATGGCGATGTAGAAGATGAGGCAGTTGTGGTCAATATCACCAAAATGCTCTCCCACCGCAAGATCTGAAACCTGCCCATACTCATTGCCGAGCACCAAATCCAAAATGGTCTCTACCTTCGTCGGCCTGTCAATGTACTGAGTTAGGAAACCCTCTTGAACACACTTTACAAAAACAGCTCCTTCCAAATCATCTACTGGAAGGAGGTTCCAATCAACAGTCGGAAAGTTAGTCACCATTACAACTACCCTATTCCATTCAAACTTTTCCAAAATCTGCCGACCTATGCTTTCTTCAATCTCCCTGCTTCTATTGGGGGGGGCCTGTATTTAACCCCTAGTGAGGTGATTGCTGCCTTACTGTTCCTAATTTCCACCCATACTGACTCAGTAGGCAGACCTTCCTCGATAATGTTAACTTCTGTAACTGTGATACCCTCTCTGATTAGCAGTGCTACACCCGTTCCTCTTTTTACCTCCTCCCTATTCTTTTTAAATGTTCTAAACCCTGGAACATCCAGCAACCGTTTCTGACCCTGAGAAACCCACGTCTCTGTTATGGCCACAACATCATAGCTCTAAGCTCATCACTTTTATTTACATTTCCCCAGTATTACCGAGCACAGTGGCTCCGTTTTGAGGGAGGAGGCGGGGATGGGGAATTGTGTCTCAGTGGTTAGCATGGTTGTTTCACAGTACCAGGGACCCGGATTGAGGGACAGGAGGAGGGCGAGGGTGCATGGTGTCTCAGTGGTTAGCACGGCAGACTCTCAGTAGCAGGGACCCGGTTTGGGGAGAGGGAGAGGGGGACATGGTGTCTCAGTGGTTAACACAGCTGTCTCAAAGTAGCAGGGAATCGGTTTGGGGAGGAGGGGAGGGGGGCATGGTGTCTCAGTGGTGAGCACAGCTGTCTCACAGTACAGGGACCTGGTTTGAGGGGAGGGGGGGGCATGGTGTCTCAGTGGTGAGCATGGCTGACTCACAGTACCAGCAACCCGGTTTGAGGGGAGGGGAGGGGGGGCATGGTGTCTCAGTGGTTATTATGGCAGTCTCACAGCAACAAGGACCCGTTTTGGGTGGGGTAGGGAGGGGTGGCATGGTGTCTCAGTGGCGAGCACGGCTGTCTCACAATACCAGGGACCCGGTTTGGGGGAGGTGGTGTGGGGCATGATGTCTCAGTGGTTAGCATGGCTGTTTCACAGTACCAGGAACCTGGGTTTGGGGGAGGAGGAGGAGGACATGGTGTCTCAGTGGTTAGCACTGCTGTCTCACAGGACCAGGGACCCCGTTTGGGGGGCGGGGGGTAGGGGGAGAGGGACATGACATCTCAGTGGTTAGCACTGCTGTTTCACAGTACCTGGGACCCGGTTTGTGGGGAGAGAGGGAGGGGGACTGGTGTCTCACTGCCTTTGACTTCTTCCAAAACCTTTCTCCAAATACCTTAAAATTATGCTCACCTCGGGACAATCAGTCGTGGGAGGAAGTCTCTGGCTATTTACTCTGTCTGTAACTCTCACTATCTTGTTCAGCTCTATCAAGTTACATCTCATCCTTCTTTACTCCAATGAGAAAAGCCATAGCTCCCTCAACCTTCCTTCATAAGACCAGCCCTCTAGTCCAGGCAGCATTCTGGTAAATCTCCTCTGCACCCGCTCTAAAGCTTTCATATCCTTTCTTTACTGAGGCGACCAGAACATTTCAATTGTGGTCTCACCAGAGCTTTATAGACCTGCAGCACAATTTTGCGGCTCTTCAACTGAGTCCACCTGCTAATGAAAACCAACACACCATACGCCTTCTTAATAACCCTATCAATTTAGGTGGCAACTGAGACACCTACAGACATGGACCCCAAGATCCGTTTGTTCCTCCACACTGCTACAGAATTAGGCCATTTAGCCCCTTGGATCTGCTGTGCCGTTTGATCACAGTTAAAATGTTTCTCAGCCACATTCTCCTGCCTTCACCAACTGAACCATTGATTCCCTTAGTCATGAAAAACATACTTATCTCTATCTTAAAGAAAACACGGTGTCTGTGTGCGGGCGTGTGCATGTGTTTGTGTGTAAGTGTCCATATCGGTATGTATGTGTGATGTGTGTTTAATGTGTCTATGTATGTTTGTGTGCATCTCTGTGAAATAATGGCTCTGTGATTTTGGGGGTAAATCCATTGAAATTGAGACAAACCCTGACTGCCCTCTTCCACCTCTACGTCTGTCCTTGTTAAGTTTATAGTCATACAATGCCACCCTCTGCTGGTCTCCCCATGCCACTGCACAAGTGTCAGTTTTTTTCTCTATCAGAGGACATCAAATACTGTGAATCTCTCACATTGCACGGTTGTTTGGTTTTGCAAATATCTTTGGATGCACAGAACAGTTTTGTCTGATACCTAGATACATTACCATCATCACTGGGTCAGTTCCAGGACTTTTCAAACATTTCTCACTTACACCTTGTTGAGGTGAATTATAAAATATTTCAATTTAAAGAACATGTAATAAATTCATCGCATCACCTGACAGATGACTTGGTCAGAGTTGCTTGGATGCAGTTGCAGTGGAAATATTATTTAAGGTGTACACTCTGTGCAACGAATAATCTTCAAATACAAATCACTTTCACATTGCAGAGAGAGCACAGATACTACTCAGGAGCATTCGCCACTCTGAGTGTCCTCAGTATAATTATGATCCTCTCTATACCCAACTGTGTGTGTGTAGATGTGCAGATGCTGCTGTCGATTTGGATGGTGCTATGATCTACCTCCCTCTCCACACCTCCTAGACTGAATCCGTTATGGTTTTCTCCCTACAATGCCATCAATGCAGTAGAGTGTGAAGGCCAGCAGAGGCGGATATTGCATAACTTTAAACACCACAGAGGCTGGCAGATCCGCTGTGCACACGGATACGCACAGAGACAAGCAGATACACAAAGATATGCATATAGTTACACAGGCACACATAGAGATTGGTGCAGTCACACAAATACTAAAGCACACAGAGAGAAATGCCAATACACTGATGCACGTGCACACACAGATATACAGACATCAGTGCAGACACACCACAAACACTGACACATTGACGTTTATACAGACATGCAGAATCTGCCAGTATTTGTTTTTCGCTTAGTGATTTCCCCAATATTTCACTCGATCGTGTGGTGTGTGCCAATATTTCTGTTGATCCCTTGGGATTCCTCTGCACCCTCACTATAGCTTCTACATCTTTCCGATAACAAGGCAACCAGAAACAAACACAATGTTCCAAGTGTGCTATTACGACACAGCAATGAACCCATTTGTGAGTTAAACCAAACACCCAGAAAAGCTTACCTTGCCTTATAATCTGTTAAAGCACCCATCCTCCTCCTCTAACCAAAGACAAAGCACCTGTGCCACAGCTTGGAAATTAAACGAGTTTTTTTATTCCTTAATTTTTTTTTCAACAGCCTCTTTGGGAATTTAGACTAGTGGGAATGGAGGTGAGGGCAGTTGAATGTTCCTCCTGCAGCATGTGGGAGGTAATGGTCACCATCAGTGTCCCTGCTGATTACATCTGCTGGAAGTGCATCTGACTCCAGCTCCTTGAAAATCGCGTTAGGGAACTGGAGCTGGAGCTGGATGAACTTCGGATCATTCGGGTGGCAGAGGGGGTTATTGAGAGGAGTTACAGGGAGGTAGTCACTCTTAAGGTACAAGAAAAAGGCAAATGGGTTACAGTCAGGGGATGGAAAGGGAACTGGCAGACAGTGCAGGAATCCCCTGCGGCCATTCAACTCAGCAATAAATATATCATTTTGGATACTATGGGGGGGGGGACTTACCAGGGGACAGCAGTGGGGTAGAGGGCTCTGGCACAGCGTCTGTCCCTGCTGCTCAGAAGGGAAAGGGGAAGAGGAGCAGATCAGTAGTCATTGGGGACTCCATAGTTTGGGGGACAGATATGAGGGTCTGTGGGGACGAGAGAGACTCACGATTGGTGTGTTTTCTCCCAGGTACCAGAGTTCGTGATGTCACTGATCGTGTTTTTGAGATCCTTAAGGGGGAGAGGGAGCAGCCCCAGGTCGTGGTCCACATAGGCACCAACGACATAGTTAGGAAGAGAGATGGGGATTAAAGGCAGAAATTCAGCGAGCTAGGATGGAAGCTTAGAGCTAGGACGAACAGAGTTGTTGGCTCTGGTTTCCTGCCCGTGACACGTGCTAGTGAGGCAAAGCATAGGGAGAGAGAGAAGGTGAACACGTGGCTGCAGGGATGGGGCAGGAGGGAGGGTTTCGGATTCTTGGATAATTGGGGCTCTTTCTATGGTAGGTGGGACCTCTACAAGCAGGATGGGCTTCATCTGAACTAGAGGGGCACCAATTTTCTGGGGCGTGGGAGTGTGGAATTCGCTAAGGCTGTTGGGGTGGGTTTAAACTAATCCAGCAGGGGGATGGGAACCAAAATTGTAGTTCGAGTATAGAAAGGGTTGAGAGTAGGGAGGTCCAAAATCAAGTTTCAGGGACGCAAGATGGCACCGGCAAGCAAGAAGTTGGATTGAAGTGTGTCAACATCAACGCCAGGAGTATCCGGAATAAGGTGGGTGAACTTGCAGCAAGGGTTGGTAACTGGGACTTCAATGCTGTGGCCATTTTGGAGACATGGTTAGAGCAGTGACAGGAATAGTTATTGCAGGTTCCAGGATTTAGATGTTTCAGTAAGAACAGAGAAGATGCTAAAAGAGGGGGAGGTGTTACATTGTTGGTCAAGGACAGTATTGCAGATGCAGACAGAATGTTTGAGGACTCGTCACCTGAGGTGGTATGGCTGAAGTTAGAAACAGGAAAGGAGGGGGTCACCCTGTTGGGAGTTTTCTATTGGCCTCCGAATAGTTCCAGAGATGTAGAGGAAAGGATAGCAAAGATGATTCTCGATAGGAGTGACAACGACAGGGCAGATGTAATGGGGAACTTCAAATTTTGAAATATTGAACGGCAACACTATAGTACGAGTACTATAGAGTGGTCAGATTTTGTCCAGTGTGTGCAGGAGGTCTTCCTGACACAATATATAGACAGGCCAACAAGGGGCGATGCCACATTAGTTTTGATACTGTGTAATGAGCCCGGCCAGGTGTTAGACTTGGAATTAGGTGAGCACTTTGGTGATAGCAATCACAATTCTGTTATGTTTACTTAATGATAGAAAGGGATAGGTGTATACCACTGGGCAAGAGTTACAGCTGGGGGAAAGGCAATTACGATGCCATTAGGCAAGATTTAGGAAGCATATGATGGGGAAGGAAACTGTTGGGGATGGGCACATTAGAAATGTGGAGCTCATTCAAGGAAAAGCTACTGTGTGTCCTTGATATGTATGTACCTGTCAGGCAGGGAGGAAGCTGTAGAGTGCGGGAGCGGTTGTTTACAAATGAAGTGGAATCTCTGGTCAAGAGGAAGACGGTGACTTATGTTAGGATGGGATGTGAAGTCTCAGTTAGGGCACTTGAGGGTTACAAGGTAGCCAGGAAAGACCTAAAGAGAGGGCTTTTGAATGTTTTGCCTGCAACAGTAGTAGATTCGCCAACTGTAAGCACATTTAAGTCGTCATTGGACAAGCACATGGACGTACATGGAATAGTGTAAGTTAGATCGGCTTCAGATTGGTATGACACGTTGGCACAACATCGTGGGCCGAAGGGCCTGTACTGCACTGTAGTGTTCTATGTTGCATGTTCCCCTACCTCCTCCGACCCCTGGCGCAAGTTCCCTCCACTATCCTGATGAGCCCTACCCTCACTAAAGCCATCATCTTGTTCCTCACAAAAGTATAGACAATCTTAAGTTTTACTTTAATCCTATTCACCAAGTCTTTTTCATGCCCGCTTCTCGCTCTCCTGAGATTATTCTTCACTTCCTTCCTGACTACCTTGTAACCCTCTAGAGCCTTGTCTGATCCTTGCCTCCTTAACCCTAAGTCATTTTCCTCCTTCCTCTTGAGATATTCTACATCCATTGATACAATGGAGATATGGAGCTGCAAATGGATTGGAGTTGCACATCCTGTCACTTCCAGCATGGGCTGCAGGTTTCCCCTCGCTGGGCAGTGATCTAACACAGTGTTACTGAACAATGCACTGGGGCAGTGTACACAGCTCTCCATGCTGGTAGAGTAACTACTCCTGGTTTACAGGTCCATGCCCTGGGGTGGCGTACACTGCTCTACATGCTGGAAGGGTAAATGCTCCTTGTTTACATGACAATTCACTGCTGTTCAATGCATAGCTCCCAGTGCGGAGAGGCAGTTCATGGACTGGTGTGGTCTGCACAGATTGCTGGGTTGTATTGAGCAGTACACTGGCCTGGTCTGAATACTGCTACATGCTGCACAGATATATCATCTGGATTATGGTGTCTAATTCTGTGACGTGGATTTCAGCTGATTTGTCACCACATTTACTTTATATTCTTATTTTTGTTATTGGACCTGAGATAGTACTACTCATCCAGTTAATCCCATTTGTCTGAGAAGAGCCACGTTTACTGAACTTGTCGAACAAGTAATCATCCAATTATAACATGTATATCCGTCCTTCTGTACCTTAACCTGGCCGTTGGTGCTCATATCCCTGGAATCCCGGGGAAACTATTATGAAGCTCAGAAACAATGTGCAAAACGTATGGGTCGTGGTCTCCTGTCCGTCCCGGCTGTGGGTCCCATTTGGATCCCTAGTGCATCGAGAGCTGGCATTGCGAAGCTCAGAAACAATGAAATGGTATGTGTCAGACTGCTGTTCACTACACAATGTGTTCCATGTGGTGCTCCATAGACAGGGGTGTGTGTACTGGGCTGTTGTTCACTTCCAGGTGTGTTCCATGTGGTAGTCCATAGACAGGGATGTAATTGCTGGGCTGTTGTTCACTTCGTGGTGTGTCTCATGTGGTACTCCATGAACAGGGGTGTGTGTTTGACTATTGCTCACTTCCGGGTGTGTCACATGTCATACTCCATAGACATGGAGGTGAGTGCTGGGCTGTTGTTCACTGCATGGTGTGCCCTATGTGGTGATCCATGGACAGGAGGTATGTTTTTGACTGTTGCTCACTTCCCGGTGTATCTCGTGTACTTCTCCATGGGCGGGGGGGGGGGGGGGGGTGTTTGGCTTCTGATCACTTCCCAGTGTGCCGCATGTGGTGATCCATAAACGGGGGGGGGGTGTGTTTGGATGGTTTTCACTTCCCGGTGTGCCCCATGTGGTGATCCATGGACAGGGGTGTGTTTGTGCTGTGTTATTGTTCACTTCCCGGTGTGCCCCATGTGGTGATCCATGACAGGGAGGTTGTGTGTGCTGGGCTATTGTTCACTTCCCGGTGTGTCCCTTGAGGTGCTCCATGGACAGGGGTGTGTGTGCTGGGCTATTGTTCACTTCCCGGTGTGTCCCTTGAGGTGCTCCATGGACAGGGGTGTGTGTGCTGGGCTATTGTTCACTTCCCGGTGTGCCCCATGTGGCGATCCATGGACAGGGAGGTGTGTGCCCTTGGCTATTGTTCACATCCCGGCGTGTTCCATGTGGCGATCAATGGACAGGGGTGCATGTGTCCTGGGCTATTGTTCACTTCTTGGTGTGACCATGTGATGATCCATGGAGAGGGGTGTGTGTGTGCTGGGCTATTGTTCACTTCCCGGTATGCCCCATGTGGTGATCCATGGACAGGGACGTGTGTGTCTGCTAGGCTATTGTTCACTTCCCGGTATGTCCCATTTGGTGATCCATGGACAGGGAGGTGTGTGTGCTGGGCTAGTGTTCACTTCCCGGTGTGCCCCATGTGGTGATCCATGGACAGTGGTGTATGTGTGCTGGGCTGTCATTCACTTCCTGGTGTGCCCCATGTGGTGATCCATGGACAGAGGTGTGTGTGTGCTGGGCTATTGTTCACTTCCCAGTGTGCCCCATGTGGTGATCCATGGACAGGGAGGTGCGTGTGTGCTGGGCTAGTGTTCACTTCCCGGTGTGCCCGATGTGGTGATCCATGGACAGGGAGGTGTGTGTGTGCTGGGCTATTGTTCACTTCCTGGTGTGTCCCATGTGTTGATCCATGGACAGGGGTGTGTGTGTGCTGGGCCATTGTTCACTTCCCGGTTTGCCACATGTGGTGATCCATGGACAGGTGTGTGTGTGTGCTGGGCTATTGTTCACTTCCCAGTGTGCCCCATGTGGTGATCCATGGACAGGTGTGTGTGTGTGTGCTTGGCTTTTGTTCACTTCCCGGTGTGTCCCATGTGGTGATCCATGGACAGGGAGGTGCGTGTGTGCTGGGCTATTGTTTACTTCCCAGTGTGCCCCATGTGGCGATCCATGAACAGGTGTGTGTGTGTCCTGCGCTATTGTTCACTTCCCAGTGTGCCCCATGTGGTGATCCATGGACAGGGTTTCCGGCAGCTTTAGACAGTCCTTTGAACCTTGGACTGTGCGTGTCCACTGAACACCTGCGCTTGTCCCTCTCAGATGATTGTGTCGTCAGTAACACGAGGAAATCTCTCGAGTATAATTGTAAAAGAGCAGGCATCTAAGTTGTAGCTGAGGGGCTTCTGACTGATTCGTGTTAATGAAAAGTTAGTGGATGGTTTGCCAGAGGTTGGGCTCAGACATTCAGGGAGACCTGAGGATTTGGTGACCTATAGCGACTGTAGTTACAACGCCTGCATCTGTAAGGTGAACAATAAATGGAGCAGAGCCTGCACAGAGAGGAAGATCTGAAACCACGGAATGAGTGTCTTTGGGGAAAGGGATCTGCTGTATCCACACCGGGTTTTCCAGGAACAGCTTCCCAAGTTACATTTAACTCAGGAGCAGAGTGTGTGCGGACACTGATTGAACAAGGAGCTGTTCACAGAGCAGTGTCACCTCCTTCAACACGATCTGAAGCTTCACACCAGGGGTAGGACGGTGCTGCCAGTGGCTGTTAGGATCACTGTTTCACTCAGCTTCTATGATCCCGAACTTTCCAGGCAGGAGTGGGTGACAGATCCATCATCTCCCAGTATGCCTACGTCAACATCACCATTAAGAGACGGAGGATATACATAGTGGTTGAGAGCAGTGGGGTCCCTGGGAACATTAGGAAGATGGAGAAACACTTCCCGTGTTTGATCGGGTCAGAATGAACCCTCCAGTACACACTGCATCACTAAGTCCTGTAGTATTTTTTCGTTTCAGTAACATACTGCCTACTATTCTTCCTAAAGAAAATGACAGATTATATATTATCTTTAATCCCCTTTGCTAAACCTTTATCCATTGACTTCACCTGTCCATATCCAATTACAGACTCTCCACCTTCCCTTGATAATTTAGTTTCCTGTTTATCTTAGTTTAATCGGCATACATAGTTACAGTATATTTGTTCCACTCCTCCTGATCATTGATACAGATTGTAAAGAGCTGTGGACCCTGCACTGGTCACTGTGTGACTCCACTGGTGACGTTCTGTCAAACTGAGTAAGGCTGACTTATCCAGCACACACACACCCCTGTTCCTGTCTGATAACCAGTCCTCTCCCATTTATATGTAACGCATTCGAAGCGCTGAATAAGAACGAGGAGCATCAGTTCAGCAATCCAGCCCCTCAGGCCTCTTCCGACATTGAATACAATCATAGCTGATGTCATTGCGGCTTCAGTTCCATGTTCCTGTCCGATCTCCAGATTCCTTCATTGACTCAATATCCCAGCACCTACTGCACTCTGGGGCAGTGAATTACACTGATTCCCAACCCTGTGACAGAAGTATGTTCTCCTCACCCCTGTTTCAATTCTCCCCCACCTCATCCTAAAACTGTGGTTTTCGGATCGTTCGAGATTGTCCCACATGAGGAAATATCCACTTCACATCTTCATTGTCAATCACCTTTAACATCGTCCAGACCTCTGACATCTCCTCTCATTTTTCTATACTCCAGGCAGTATTGGCCTGAACTGCTCAATCTCTCTTCAGAGGACAAACTCCACATCTCTGGAGTAAATCGAGTAAACCACTTCTGAACTGCCTCATGGTAAATACATCCCTCCTACAGTCAGGACACCAAGACTGCACACTGTACTCAGTTGGGATCTCACACCTCCCTCCCTTTATAATCCACTTTTTTTAGAAATAAATGCCAAAGTTGCACTTGCCTTTCTTATTATCTGCTGTACCTACATCTGAGTATTCTGTAGTATGGACGCGGACAGCCAGGTCCCTCTGCACCTAATCATTTAGAAGTCTCTCTCCATTTGGATAACTATTTGCCTTTCTGCTGCACTGATCCAAACGGATACACTCATACTTTTAGTTGTTCAGTTACTTCTGTCAAATGTTGCCCCAACCTATCCATATACATTTTCTAACTTCTTACATCTTCATTGCAATTTCCACCTGAGTTAGTGTCATCTGTTAATTGGATATAACATGTTCTATCCTCTCAACCAGTTAAGACTATAGATTGTAAATAGTTGGGGCATGGGGACCAAGACATATGGTTTCCTAAACGTTGAATTTTGACAACAGAAAATTACCTATATTTTTCCATCTCACTGTATTTTGTTGCCTCACCAAGCCTGTACCAAGTTGATAAATTACTTTTACCCAAAAACGATCTTATTCTGCAGATTAATCATTTGTGCAGAGCTATTCAATGCCTTCTGGAAGTCCAAGTATTTCATCTCTCAGATCCCCATGATCTAAATCATGTTGATTCTGATGGATTGTGGTTTGACTTTGCAAATTTCTCGTCATTAATTCCGGAATAATGGACTTTACCAATATTTCTTAAATTCGAACATTTTTCTCACTACTATATATTCCATCGTGAAGGTGATAATTCTAAATTCTTACTGCTCTATAATCTCTTTGTTTGCTCCAATCCTGTAAAATTGGCACATGGCGTGAAATGACCTGCTCTGATTGCTCTATCAGAGGTCGGAGTCGCTGAATGGACTCATTCTCTTCCTTGTGCTCAAAGTCGGTGGGCTGATGTCTTTCTGGTGTTCCACATCACAGTCTCGATGGCCTGCCTTTCCTCCTCCTGTTGATGCGTAAGAGTCGTGAGGGCTTATGCAACCTTCCTGTTGCTGTGTCACAGTTTGAGGGGCTGAAAACTCCTTATCATATTCCTCCATCACAGGCTGGAGATACTGAACGGTCTCTCCTGCATCCCTGATAGAGGACTGAGGGAATGATTGGCCTTCTTCTGTTCCCATACACGAGACACGTGATGTAAACTTCTTCCTCCTTTCCCATAAGAAATCTTATAGTTTGCATCCTTCTCCAATTCCCGTGCAACAGGCTCGATGGGACTGATAATCCTCCTGGTGTCCCAATGCACCAATCTCCAGTCCCTCTTCTAGTTCCTATGTTACAGACTTGAGGAGGGTTAATAGACTGATCCTATTGCTGAATAACAGGGTTCTGGTGCTACATGGCCTACTCTGGGCCCAGTGTTATCGACTCGAGGAGCTGACTGGCCTCCTCCCGTAACTCTATATAAGGCTCCAGGGTCTGAATAGCCTCTTCCTGTGCTGTTGTAACAGGGTCAATATCCTTTGAGACACTACCTCCTAATAAATGACAGAAGACGCTGAACGAGTGAGTGCCCGTACTCTGAAGCACTCTCGTCGCCATATCTGACTTACAGAGATGAACCATTAATATAGTCTTTTTTCTGTATCAAGCCCTGAAGCTGAAAGTAACAAACGAGGTCCCTCCCAGATACCTCATATTCCTGGATCAGCTGCTCAAAATTCATCATGACCTCGCTGTCAAAACATTCGCCCAAACAGGAAACTCATCTGGACTCCCAGAGCCTAAAGCCAGAATCCATAAATCCCACTGGAATCCTACCAATCGTACAATGGGAGTGAAAGCCGAAGTTTTTTGTTTTGTAAAGTGCCCTCAAATTGTCCCACGTTTCTCCATGCTTTCACTGTTTTAGGGACAATCGGTTTCTGCAATTCTCCATAACAGTCCTCATCTTGTCCATGAACAACAGATTAATGAGGGGACAATTTGCCTAGAAGGCCTCGATGTCCAGCCAAATTGACCAGGCGTCCTGACAAGTCCAATCAGCCACATCGGAAAGCAAGGAAATTGGTTGGTATTTCGTAAACTATGGAAAATCTACACGCCCCCATTCACTGTGGAAGCTGCAATTTTTCCGGGTTAATAAGAGGCCATCTGTGACGCCAGATGAAAGATCAAAGCCAAGTGTTAATACTCCGTAGCGCCTGCCTGGGCAGGGTCAAAGGGAGCATTGACATGGGGTATCAAAAACAAGGAAGAACATTCATTTTAACCAGAACTAACTCAAACAGGATATTGGAAGATTCTATCTTAACTTCTGTAGCAACTGCACGAAGTAAACTTCATATAATTAATCGAAGGTTTGGATGATAAAAAAAACCTAAACCTCCTTGTGACCATCTGGAAGAGAATCAGATTCCACCCCAAGATCGGGTAGTCTAATAAGACACCCAACAGGGATGGACTCTGATTTCATAAAGTTAATTTTATACCCCGAGAAAGATCCAAATAAATTAATCATTAGTATTAAACAGGACACAGATATCATTCGGTTAGTTAGAAAAAGAGGAACACCATCTGTTTAAAGGGTGATCTTATGCCTTCCTGGTCCTACCTCCATGTTAGTGATATTGGTGTCGCTCTGTTTGGCTTCTGCCAACAGCACAATCATTAATGTAAACGGTAACGGTGAAAGGGGGCAACTTCATTGGCTAACACTGCCAATACTGAAAGTGTCAGATCTTATACTATTAGTGAAATCCGCTGCTTTCGGGTCAGTATATAACAGTGCCACCCACTTGGCGAAGACCCCTCCAAGACCAAACCATTCAAGGACATAAAAGGTGCCCATCCTCTCCATCCAGTCAAGTGCTTTCTCTGCATCCAGGGAGATTACCGACCCTGGAATCGAACCTTGCTGACACACTGGACCCATATTTAGCACTCTTCTATTGTTATCAGAGGAGTACGGCCCCTAATAAAAATGGTCCTCTTTCACGATGGGCCTTCAAAGCCGGCATTTTCGACAAAATTTTAAAGACCACGTTTAATAATGACATAGGCATTCTGGGACTTTTCCTCTCTTGAGAATAAGATAAATATTTCCTTCTCTCAGAAAGGATGGGAGGCAGCCCTGACTTTACAATAATTGTACATATCCAACATTGGCCCAGCCAGCATGTCTATCAACTCCTTCTAAATTTCACTCCGAAAATCCATCTGGGCCTGGGTTCTTTTCCACTCTGGAGCTGTCTCCTGTATATCTCGGATTATCAGAGGGGCAGTCTAAAGAGATGGCCTCCTATCAACCTGGACAAATTGCAGCTCTGAACGTATACCTGGGAGGTTCAAGGTATTAATAAAGGACTCTACCGTCACCAATCTGTCCTCCCAGCCCGCTGACTGGAACAACTCAGAGTAGAACTTCTTTAACGCTGCCTTAATCGTTTTGGGATCGCGGGTGATAATAGCAGCAATCTTCTTTCTGGCCAAGTACTCCTAATATCTACCTGGTTATCACCATGCTCAAATAACTTCTGTTTCGCAAAGGAAATCTCTCTCTTTGCTATCTGTGTGAGTGCAGCATTCAGAGCAGTCCGGAGGGCTGTAATCTGCGGCAATTAAGTTACAGACGGTCTGACAAAATATGGTGTCTCAGCTCTCTTCAGCAGAGCCTCAAGCATACGTTCCTGCTCTCCCTTCTGCCGCTTCTGAGTCGCCGAGTAAGAAATAATCAAACCTCTTGACTAGGCCTTGTCAGTCTTCCAGAGCACCGTCTGATTACTGGCCGTACACAAGTTAATATTCCAAAAAAAATTAAATTCCCCCGAAAAATACTCAATGAATTTGCTATACTTCAGGAGGAAAGGATCCACGTGCCAGTGCCGTGAGCCTGACCCTTCGCCACCATCCTTGACCTCCATGTACACTGTCACATGATCAGAAATGGCTATGTTCCCAATTCTACAGTACAACACCGAATTTAAAAAGACCAATGTGACATATAACATGTCAATCCCAGTATAGCATTTATGTAGATTAGAAAAAAAGGTGAGGTCCCGATCATCAGGGTGAAGACATCTCACACATCCACCAACCCAGCTACCTGTTCAGGTCCACCAGCTGCCTGGGTGGCGGGGAAATACCCGCGAGACCCCTCGACATCCTATCCATCTCGGGGTCTATACGTCAGTTAAAGTCTCCCCTTAATTGTATGACTTGCTTCAAGGATCATCAACTGTGAGAGTGCATCTATTTGTAATTTGAGGGGGTGTGCTGGGGCAATATTAATCCACGTCCCATATTCCTCTCCATGTATTAAAGATTTAAGGATCAGAGACCACTCACATTCACTCTTAATTTAGTCAAACAACTGAAGTGGAAGGTTCTTATGAATGAGTATTGCGACTCCTCTACTTGCTGAATTAAAGGATAAAAAAAAAACCTGGCTGAACCTTCCCTGCTGTAACTTTCAATGTTCCTTATCAGTCAGATGTGTTTCTTGCAGCAAGACTACATCAACCATTTCCTTTTTTAAGGCTTGAACGTATATTTCTTTTCCCCTTAATCAGTGAATGACTCCCTTTAACATTCCAGGTGCACCATTTAAACGAGCGGTTAGCCATAACCATCCGAAGAAGCCGATGACCCACTGAGAGAAGAATCCCATTTATAGAGCGCCGAGTGAAAGCTGTAAACAGTTCGTATAAACTTGAAAATATAACGACAAAACCAACCAAATTAAAACTTCTAACAACTAATTTGACCATGAACCAACATAGAACACAAATAAGCAGAGGCTTCCCCCTTGCCCACAGGGGACGCTCATACTACCACTAATCCCCCATGGCTCCTCCTAGCTGAAGCCGCTCCCAACCCAGACAAAACAAAGTTAAAAAACATTACATGGGTCTTACAACAAGAAAATTAAAAGTGGATATTCAACCCCGTCCCATCCATACCTTCACCTGAGAAGCAAATTGTAACCACCGCCACCTCCCCAACCCCCTTTCCCATTCCGTACGAAGAGAGAGAAACGAAAAGCAAATGATAGAAAAAACAAAGGATAATGGGAGGGGAGGAAAAAAGGAGGAGAGAGAAAAAGGAAAAATGGGACCTGCACATACTAAAAAAAACAAAAACGAGGTAAACCAGGCAAAGCCCAGAGAAAACAAAGGGAACACATTTGTCCATAGTATTTGAACCAGCCAGTCTATTTTAATGTGTACAGGAAGTCCTTTGCGTTTTCTAGTGAGTCAAATTAAACACAGACATTCCATGCCTGAAACATAATATTGCTGGATATCTTCCCAAGTACAGAATATTCACGTCCCTCAGCCTCCTTTTTGCCATATCAAAGGCTTGCCTCTTGCGGATCACAGCCATAGAAATACACAATTTGTGATCCTTTGTAGATCAGAACCTATGTATCCTTCCGCAGAGCTTGAGAAGCTTCCAGCACCTGTTTTTCTCTATCGTGTTGGAGTTACACTAGGACCAGGCAGGAATGTTGGTCCTATCTCGGCCTGTACATTGCTACCCGGTGGGTCCGCTCGACCCGCACCCTGTATGCCCTGACATGCAGCTTCAAAAATTGTGTGAGCCATTGTTCCAAGAAGCTGACGAGCTGGTCTTCTTTTTCTCATTCCAGCAACCGACCAAACTGATGTTCTTCTGATGGCTCCGATTTTCGAGGTCCACGACCTATTCTACTAAGGCCTGTACCTAAATTTCTAGGGCTTGGACCTGACCCGCTGCGGATCCTGTCGTGGTTTCCAAAGCCGCAGTCTGCTCTTCCACCTCCACGACATGTGGCCCGAGATGCTGGATCTCCTGGTATTGCTTCTGCAGCTTGGCTGAGATCAATTCACCATGGTTCAGGTCTCCTCCATTGCTGAATCAATCTTCTCTCGCAAGCTCCTGCACTCCGAGACCAGGCTCTGCTCCACAAATAAGTTCCCTGGGGTGCTCGCGGAGGCCGACATCACAGCTGCGGGCGTATCCATTGCAGAAGTGCCCTGCTGGTTGTGATCATCATGGTCATTTTCTCTTAGACATTTTCCTTACTCACTTAAAATGGCAGAGAGCAATACTGGGGATCAAAAGCGAACGATGTTTACGACAACAGGGAAGAAATAGAGGATGAACGCACCACTGTGTCTGGGTTCTTGTGCAGAGCTCAGCAGGGCAGTCCTACTGGATCGCCACCATCTTGGATCTCACCCGAATAATCACTGTTAACAAAGTGTTTTTGAAATGGTTTGAAGATGTTTCTTGTAGATGGAGACAATAAAGAAACATTGCATGTAATATAGTTGGATATTCAGGTGGATGTTTAAGAGTTCAGAACGTGAATATTAAATAAAATTAAAGCAACGCTGTTCAGGAGGGACATTTGGAAATGGAAAGGTAAAAGTAAAGTTGGCCTTCATTTAATAGAAATTGGAATATCGATGTAAAAGCGTTCTGCACAGGCTGCATGCAGTGCGGATGAGACTATACCTGTGTTCTGTACTGTTTCAAAGAAACTCAGGGGATCTTAGAAAATTCATGCACAACAGATTGACTAATACAGGGAATACAGGGGCATGGAGAAGTGCAGCAGGCAAGGTTGGGGGAATCCCAAGGTGTTCTACAAAAATATCGATCAGAACAGAATAACCAGGGAACAATTTCAAAACCAATGCGGCTATCTGTGTGTGAAGCTGATGAACATTGATCGATATTGACACAAGAGCTTCACATCTGTTTTACTTGGGAGAAGGAGGAGCATGTACAGAATTCAAGAAGATGCATTGTGAAGCTCTCGAACAAATTGATATAATATGCAAGTTGGGATTGATGGTTTTGAATGATTTAAAGTCCAGATGAGTTGTATCTCAGGATACTGTTGGAGACAAGAGAGGAAATGATCTGACCTAAATGTTTCAGTCGAATCTCATCGCGAAGGAGATGCCAGAGGACGAGAGAACAGCGATGTTTTGCCAAGTTACTGGAAAGTTGGTGGAGATAGACCAGTATCCAGTGGTGTACCACAGCGAGCAGTGCAGTGTATCTTATTATTTGTGATATTCATAAATGATGTAGATGTGAATGTGGAGTGAAGAGTGGGTTTGGGGGTTGAGTGTAATAAGTAATTTTGTGTTTGATACAAAGATTGGCCAGGTGGTTGGCAGTGAGGAGGAAGGCCTTATTTTACAGGAAGATACAAATGGAATGGTCAGATGGGCTGATCAATGGCAGACGGAATGCAAACCTGATGAATATGAGGTGATGCAGTGTGGAAGAAGGAACCACATAGGGGAGTACTCAATAAATGGAAGCAAACTAGGAAGCTCATAGGGCGTTTCTCCACATATCTCTAAATGTGACTGGACAGTGTAATAGCTAGTTAAGAAAGCACATGGGACTGTAGTCACAGAGTTTACGCATCGAGGCGAAATAATATGAGCAAAACATGCCATTGGTTAGGCCACAGATACAATGCTGTGTGCTGTTCTGGCAGCCACATAATTTTCGGAATTTCTGTTTGTTTGCCTGTATTTTAACTGTCGTGTGTAAATAAATTGTGTTTTTCTTATGGTCTTGTAGTTTGACCAGGCACATCGCATCTGGAACAGACACTTTACATTTACTTTAAAATAAGAAAACATTAGAGTTTAGACTCCCGCCTTCAATTATTTTTGAGGGGCTCTAGTGTGGTCCGAAACACGTGACTCCTCCCTTCTTGTGTAATTGTATGGAGGCACTAAATGGGCTATCTATACACTTCTCCAATCATTTCATAGAGCAGAATGATTTCCTCGTATTCCTGTGAAACTAGCGTGAGGAGCTGAATGAGCTCTTCCTTTTAACTGTGGAAATGTGCAGTGTCCAGCAGTACTGTTACATGAATGTTACCAACATTTCAACAGCACAAGCCTGAATGTTGTACAGGTCTTGCTGCACATGGATACAGACTGGTTCAGGAGCTGAAGGGGTCTTTTTCTCTGAATATTGCATGATCTTCAGTAAACACCCCCACTTGTAATCTTATGGTGTGGGCAAGATATTTGTTAAACAGCTGAAGATGTTTGTGCTGAGGAAGCTTCCTTGAGGATCTTTTGCAGACATGTCCAGGACTGCTTGGATTTTTGTACACAAACCACAATCATTGTGCTTTATGCTTTCAATCACTCTAACCAGGAAAGTTTACAACTCATTGCCATTAAGTGAAATCCTGCTCAGGCTCATTGAGACCGCCCTTGGTTAAATGCTGCCTTGATGTCAGGGCCGGACACTCTTCCCTGAGCCCTTGTGTTCACATCTTTTGGTCATATCAACAGGCCACAGTGTGGGGGCAGGGAGTGTTTTTTGATCAGTCAGAGCATTGTGGGCTGTGAAGAATTGGACATGAAAGCGGATATTGGAACTTATGATCTTATTGTGGGGCAAGGCAGGCTTGCGGGAGAGGGGTGTGGGGCGTAGGGTGTGGTATGGTGGGGGTGGTCGGGGAGTGTGGATGATGTGGATGAATTACATTCTCCTGTTTGTGATGTTCTCACATTCTGTTATTGGAAAGTAGACACTGTTATTCTCCTGGAAGCTCTGTTATTGAATATTACCAGATTAGCTGGACCATCTCTGGGTGAGGAATGGGGGCTGTATTCACATTGAAACTGGGTCTACAACTTGACCAACAAACGAAGCACAAGTTTCAGAAAGGGGAAGCTCAGTTCGGAGTGATGAGGAGCCTCTTTCACACCCCAGCCTGGGTTTTCCAATTGCACTTTCCAAACCAGCCCAAACAGGGTTGGATAGTTTTGAGGGGCTGAATGGACTCCTCTGTTTCTGTGTACCAGGATATAGCAGTAAGTAGCCTCTAACTGCTCCTATCTAGCAGGTTTGATGGGCGGAATGGGACACAGAAACATGGGACTGAGGAGCAGGAGTGTGTCATTAGACACTTTGAGCCTTCTCCACCAGGGACTACGATTGCGGCTGATCAGGTTGTGGTCTCAGCTCCACTTTCCTGTCTGAGTGCCACTTCTCTGTCCAATATTTAACTAACTCAGGGTTGAATAAATGTGAACAAAGAGAGAATTCAAACTTGTGGGGAAGAGAATTCCCACTTGAAATGCCTGTTTAGAATTTCTGCTCATTCCTCTTATCGAGTCATAAAGCATGCAATTGTGTAAGTGCTGACCAGATATCCCATTATCATCGTGTCTGATTTGACAGCATTTGGCTCATATTCCTCTAAACCTCCTTATTCAGATACCCAAAAGGATGCCAGACTCCACCACTTCCTCTGGCAGATAATTCCATATGGAGACCCCACCCCCTCCCCGTATGAAAACAATGCGTCTAAGTTCCCTCTAAAATATTTCCCCTCGTACCTTAAAACAGGCCTCTAGTCTGAAAAGCAATCCTCTACCAACCTCTGTCTCCTCCCTTCAATCTATTTTTTTTATTCAATTGGCTTGGGTGCGCTGGTTCCCACGTGATCTAACCTTACTAACTTGCCGAATATGCAGAATCTTGTCGAACAACTTGTTCCAGTGTGCATGGAAAACATCTACAACACTGCCTTCAACAATCTGCTTTGTCACCTCTTTAACAAACTCAGTCCAATCAGTGCGACACGATTTCTCATGCAAAAAGCCATGGTGACTATCCCCAATCAATCATTGCATTTGAAAATGCAAGCAATTAGCTATCCCTCAGAAACTACTCCAACAACTCACCCACCACTGATGTCTGGCTCACTGGTCCAGAGTTCCTTGAGTTGTTGTGTAACTGTTATCTTTTCTACTGCCACTTCTCAATTGGTCACAGAAAATTATCGGTGAAACCAGGTTGATGATATGGCTAGAGATATAGGTCTCACATTGGGTCAGGGTCAACCTCGGAAGAGGTCAGGTTGATTTCTTTCATTTGTTAAAATAACAAAATCATGACGAAAACAAGTTCCTCAAACTATGATGGAAAGGTGAATGTCAAACAGAATAGAAATTACAAAAATGTACGTTGATATTTCCATTTCTAAAAATACTGAGGAGCACAAACACACACAGACACACGCACAGATACATACACAGACAAGCACACACAGGCACACTCAAATACACACCCAAACACACACGCTCAGACGCACTCAAACACACACATAGACAAGTTCACACAGCCACACTCAAACACACAAAAACACTGACACAAAAACACGGATACACACACAGACATGTTCACATACAAGTGTACGCACAAACACAGAGAAATGCATGTACCGTAGAACGTAAAAAAAGGAGTGCAGAAAAAAGGCCATTTGGCCCATTCAGTCTACTGAGCTACTGATCATGGCTGACATGTTTATCAGGCCAATTCTCCTGCCTACTCACAACAAGCCTTGATCCCATCTTAAAGCATAACTTATCTAGTTTTATCCTAAAAACGCTAACGTGTCTCTCTGTGTGTGTATGTGTGTCTGAACGTGTGTGTGTGTGTTTGTGTGCCCGTGTGTGTCTGCGTGCATGTTTTGTCTCTGTGTGTGTCTGTGCTTGTGTATGTGTCTGTGTGACGCTGTGTGCGTGCCTTTGTGCGTGTGTATCTGTGTATGTGTGTCTGTGTGCGTATGTGTGTCTCTGTGCATGTGTCTGAGTGTGTGCATGTGTCTGTGTGTCTGTTTGTCTGTCTGTGTGTGTCTCTGTGTATGTGTGTCTGTTTGTGTGTGTGTGTGTGCGTGTGGATCTGTGTACCTGTGTGTGTGTTTGCCTAATAGCAGGAAGCAGCATTATTGAGGAGGGCTATTTTTCAGACTGGAGGCATGATGTTATGTTCTCGGCCAGCTCACTCAAAACGTTCTTAAGCAGGCAGGGGAGACCTGCTTAAGAATGCAATTTGTTTCAATAATTGCACAGTGAAAATTACCCAGAGTAACCTAGCTAGGTTGACAATCATGTTTTAATATAGACAAAATGTAATTCACAAAATTACACAATGAAACACAATGAACAGAATAAAGAACCCTACAGAACTCAGTCTATTCAAACTAGACTTAATTAGCTGTTCTGAACCTACACACCAGTCCCAATAAGCAAACCCACATTAAAAACTGGAAAGGTGGAACATCTGCTAACCGGTTGAAGTAAGAAGGGCACAAGGAGAGAGAGAGAGGGAGAGAGAGAGAGAGAGATTGTCCACACAGCTGAACTCCATCTGGACTGATCAGCTCACCGAGACAGCTGACCACCCCCCTTTCATTGTACCTTTGATCACAACACCGTTTAATCTCTGGACCAAACCAGTCACCTTGGAGCTTAGAGCTACTTACGATACCTCTGAAAAAAAATAAATAATACAGTATCTTTGAGAAAAGGAAACTTTCAGTGAAAAGGGACAAGCTTTGTGACACCGTGCACAGTGGTGTTCCACAGGGACTTATGCTCAATCCATTTTTGTTTGTCATTTATAGAAATGATTCAGGTGATAATTATGGAAGGTGTGGTTAGAAAGATGAAACCAAGATTGGCTATATAGTGGACAGTGAAGATTATACAGGTACCTTGATCAAATGTCTTAACGAATCCTAGAATTGTACAGCGCTGAAGCAAACACTTTTGACGAACACGTCCATGCAACCTGATTTCCTAAATTAATCTTGCCCTATTTGGGTCGGTGCGGTGGCTCAGTGGTTAGCACTGCTGCCTCATATTACCAGGGTGACTGACTGTGTGGAATTTGCACTTTATCCCTTCGTCTGCGTTGGCTTCCTCCCACAGTCCAAAGATGTGCAGATTGGGTGAATTGGCCATGCTAAATTGAACATAATTTCAGGTGCATTAGTCAAGGTTAAATGGTTCTGGGTGGGTAACTCTTCAGAGGGTTGGTGTTGACTTGTTGGGCAAAAAGGCCTGTTTCTACTCTGCAGGAAATCTGATCTATGTGTCATCAATTTGCCCATATCCTTCTAAATCCTTCCTATTAATATACCCATCTGGGTCCCTTTTAAATGTTGTAATTATACCAACCTCCACCACTTCCTCCGGCATTTCATCATATACACGCTCCAATTTCTGAGTGAAAAAGTTGCCACTGAGCTCCCTTTAAAATCTTTCCCCTCTCACATTAAATATATGCCTTCTAATTCTGGACTTCCAAACGTGGTGAAAAGATCTTGACTACTCGCGCTATCCATGCCCTTCATGAATTTATAAACCTCTAGAAGGTGCAAATGTGACTCCAAACCAGGGCCTGTGGTTTCAGTCATCCGGAGATTAAATTCTGAAATTGAATACTGAAACCTCTTCCATCTCGATCAAATCACAATTCTAAACTCATTTTAGTCAACGTGTTCAAACATATTATAAAACACGTCTAGTAGGATTTGAACATCGAGCTTTGCAGCCAGAGGTAGGGACCCTACCACCACTCCACAATAGTCCCTAAACTTCGAACACTATTCTCCTGTGTGTTTGTTCAGCAGCCTGTTCTGACATGCTGTGACACATCTCTGCATCTGAATCCAGACTGTTTGGTCTCGAGCTAGGGACACGTTCAGACAAATTCAGGAATTGGAATAGAATCCAGAGCTCTGCATCAGAGGTAGGAACACTCCTGACTACACAAGACCTAAACAGTGCCTAAATGTTTAATTTTAAATGCCAGCTTTCAGTTTGGTATAGATTCATTGAAATCTGGTTCACTTTACTGAAAAAAACAGTGAGAATAATAACATTGTTTAAAAAATACAAGGTACTTGCCTCAATTGTAGGATGTCGAGTTTATGTGCTCTACTTTCAAGATAAAATATGAACATCTTTAAATACTTGGATATTATTTCCAGCATAAATGAATATTATCTGTAGTCTGCAATATGAGGGAATGAAGTCATGCAGAAACACACTGCGCTATGAAGGAACTCGAATAGATATCAATACTGAACATCTGAGACAAAGAAAGCACATACTTTCTGGCCTCAAACACCGATCACTGTTTCCCACCTCTAACGTGTGACTGCCCTCTTCCTAAAACTATTAAATGATACAGGCAGCTGATTACTTTCCAGCCTTTCTTCCCCAGTACGATCACTCACTAGCTAAAGAATGGCAGATGGAGTATAATGTTGATAAATGCAAGGTATTGTACTTTGGTAAAACAAACAAAGAAAACACATATACAATGAAAAGTCGAGCCAATAGTAGTGTTGTAGAACAGAACGACTTATGGTTTCAGGCATAATTCTTTGAAGTTTGTATCATGTGTGGGCAGGGTAGTTATGAAGGTGTTTCGCTTGCAGGCCTTCATAATAGAGACATAGAGTCATAGAGGGGTACTGCGTGGAAAGAGACCTTTTGGTCCAACTCGTTCATGCCGACCAGTTGGCTTAACCTAATCTCGTTAAATTTGCCAACACGTTGCCCATATCCCTCTGGACCCTTCATATTCATATACTCATCCGGACGTCTTTTAAATACTTTAATTTGACCAGCCTCCACAACTTCCTCTGGCAATTCATTCCATACGCGCACCAACCTCTGTGCAAAAACAAAATTGCCCCTGAGGTCACTTTTAAATCTTTCCCCGCTCATCCTAAACCTTTGCCTTCCAGTTGTAGACTCGCCCAACCTAAGGAAAAGACATTGTCTATTTACCCTTTGCATGCCTCTCATGATTTTATGAACCTCTATAATTCACCCACAGAGAAAACTGCCCCAGCCTATTTAGGCTCTCCCTACAGCTCAAATCCTCCAGCCTTGGCAACATCCTTGTAAATCTTTTGTGAACTCTTATAAGTTTCACATCTTTCCAATGGGAATGAGACCAGAATTGCACACAATATTCCAAAAGTGGCCTAGCCAATGTTCTTTGCAGCCACAACATGACCTCCCAACTCTTGTACTCAGTGGTCTGAACAATAAAGGAAAGCATACCAAACACCTTCACTATCGTATCTACCTGTGACTCTACTTTCAAGGAACTACGAACCTGTACTCCAAGGTCTCTTTGTTCAGCAACATTCTCCGGGACTTTACCATTGAGTGTATGCGTCCTGCTCTGATTTGCTTTCCAAAATGAAGCACCTCACATTTATCTAAATATCTCTCCATCTGCCACTCCTCAATCCATTGGCCCATCTGATCAAGATACCATTTTACTCTGAGGTAGCCTTCTTCATTGTCCACTACATTTCCAATTTTGGTGTCACCTGCAAATTTACTAACTATATCTCACATGTTCACATCCAAATCATTTATATACATGACAAGTAGCAGTGGACAGTCATTTGAGTGCAGGATTTGGGACGGTATGTTCAGGTTGCACAGGACATTCGTGAGGCATGTCTTGGAGGACTGTGTGCAGTTCTGTCCGCCCTGTTATATAAAGGATATTATCAAGTTCGAGAGCGTTCAGAAGAGATTTATCAGGATGTTGCTGGGAATGGAGTCTTTGAGTTATAAGGACAGGCTCAATAGACTTGGACATTATCTACTGGAGCGTAGGAGGCTGAGAGGTGACATTATAGAGATTTATAATATCATGAGGGGTATCGATAATGTTGAATTGTAGGCGTCTTTTACCTCGAGTGGGAGATTGTTTTTAGATAAGAGGAGCACTTTTCTAAAAAGACATAGCGTCATAGAGCTGTATAGCATGGAAACAGTCCCTTTGGTTCAACGCGTCCATGCAGACTAGATAGCCAAAATTAATCTTATCCCTTTGCCAGAATTTGGCCCATGTCTACCTGAACCCTTCCCATTCATCTGCCCATCCAGATGCCTTTTAAATGTTGTAATTGTGCCAGCCTCCACACCTTCCTCTGGAAGCTCATTACACACAACCACCCTCTACATGAAAATGTTGCCCATTGGATCCCTTTTATGTCTTTCCCATCTCACCTTAAACCTTTGCCGTCTAGTTTTCGGCTGCATTACCGTAGGGAAAAGACCTTGGCTATTCACTCTAACCATAGCACCCATGATTTTAACAACCTCTAAAGTCAATCCTCATCCTCGGATGCTCCAGGGAAAACAGCCATAGCCTATTCAGCCTCGACCTGTAGCTTAAACACTCCAGTCCTGGCAACATTGTTGTAAACCCTTTCTGAACCCTTTCAGGTTTCACAACATCCTTCCTACAGCAGGTAGAATAGAATTGCATACAGTATTCTAAAAGTGGTCTAACCTTTGTCCTGTACAGATGTAACCCATTCTCCTAACTCACATACACAATACACTGACCAATAACATGCCAAATACTTTCTTCACTATTCTATCTACCTGCAAATCCACTTTCAAGGAACTATAAACCTATACTCTGAGGTCACTTTGTTCAGCACCGCTCCCCATAACTTGACCATTAAATGTATAAGTCCTGCCCTGATTTGCCTTTCCCATATGCAGCATCTCACATTTATCTAAGTTAAACTCAGTCGGCCACTCCTCGGTCCATTGGCTCATCTGATCAAGATCCTGTCGTAATCTGAGGTAATCTTATTTGTTGGCCATTATACCTCCAATTTTGGTGTCATCTGCAAACTTACGAACTATATCTCCGATGTTCATATGCAAACCATTTATATACATGATGAAAAGTAGCAGAACCAGCACCGATCCTTGTGGCACTCCACTGGTCACAGGCCTCCAGTCTGAAAAACAACCCTCCACCACAACCCTCTGTCCTCTACTTTTAAGCCAATTCTGTATCCAACTGGCTAATTCCCCCTGTATTCCATGTGACCTAACCTTGCTAACCAGTCTCCCATGCAGAACCTTGTCGAATGCCTAATTGAAGTCTGTATAGATCACATCCAGCGTTCAGCCCACATCAATCCTCTCCGTTACTTCTAAACAAAAAATAATCAAGTTAGTGAGCCATGATTTTCCAGGCACAATCCAATTTGCCTATCCTGATAAAGCGCTTTTGCCCAATACATCTATTTTCCTGCTCCTCAGATGCTGCCTGACCTGCTGTGCTTTTCCAGCACCACTCGAATCTAGACTCTCATCTCCAGCATTTACAGCCCTCACATTTGTCTATCCCTAATGTATCTTTCCAAATACATGTAAGTCCTGTACCTCATGATTCCCTCCAAAAACTTGCCGACCACCGATATCAGGTTCACCAATCTATAGTTCCCGAGCTCTTCCTTTCCATTTTGTTTAATAGCACAACTTTAGTCAAACTCATGAATTCCAGCATTTCACCTGTGGCTTTTCATGATAAAAACATCTCAGCAAGGGGCCCTGCAATCAATTCCTGATCCTCCTCCAGAGTTATTGGGGCAACATTATCAGGACCCGTGAGGTTGTTTTTTACACAGCATGTGGTTCATGTAGAGAGTGAACTTCCTGAGGAAGTGATGGTTTATGGGTAAAGTTACAGCATTTAAAATGCACTTGATTAATTACAAGAATAACCGAAAGTTTGGATAAATCTGGACCAAGCGCAAGCAGATGGGACTGGTTTAGTTTGGAATTATTGTCAGCATGGATTGTATGGGCCGATAGGTCTGTTTGCAAATACCCTGTATAACTCGATGAGTCTATGTGTATTTACATATCCAAGTATGTATCTGCATGTTTCTGTTGTGTTTGTCTATTCCCGTGTGTCTACATATGTCGCTGTGTACCATTATGTGCATGTCTATCTCTCTGTGCTTGTTAGATGCGTTCCTGCATTAGCGTGTGGATCTCTGTCTCTGCATCTCTGTGGAATTGGAACTCTTGTTGTTTTTGGTGTGAATCACTGAAACAGGGTCAAAACCGCTCTCCCTTCCTCTCCCTTTCCCTCTTTTCTTTACAGTGATCAATCCCACACTCTGCTGGTCTGGTTTAGGTCTTTTCAATCCTTTCTCACATGTAAGGTTACATGTAAGAGTAAGACATTAAAAATTGCAAGTTACAGGAAGTGCATTAAAATTAATCTCATCGCCTTGCAATGTGGCTACTCGGATTTGCTTGGATATAACTGCAATGGAAATATGCTTTAATGAGTATACTGTGTATTAAAAATACTACCCAGTGACAAACCGTTTCCACATTAGAGAAGGAGAGCAGACATTTGTGCACATGAAACTGTTCCACTCTGAGGGCTTCAGTCCAATGACAATCCTGTCCACACCAACCTTGTGTGTGTGTGTGTGTGTGTGTGTGTGTGTGTGTGTGTGTGTGTGTGTGTTTGTGTGTGTGTGTGTGTGTGTGTGTGTGTGTTTGTGTGTGTTTGTGTGTGTGTGTGTGTGTGTGTGTGTTTGGTGCAATCAAAATTTAGATTGGGTTGTGCTGTGAACTGCTGCCCTCTCTCTCCCTCCCAAACTGAATCCCTGATGGTTTACACACTTTACCACCACGATTACAGTGACGTCGGAGGTGGGAGGTGGGGGATGGGGTTTGGAGTGCAACAGAGATTGACAACAACAGAAAGCTCAGCAGCTCTGGAAGCCATCTTTGGACAGAAATGAAAGTTGACGTTTTGGATCGAGTGACCCTTACTCAGAACTCGTGTCGGGGGACATTACATCGCTTTAAACACCACAGAGACTGCCAGATTCGCCACACACAGATACACACACGAATATACACACATAGAGGCACTCGCTGTTCATTGACACTACAGACATGGAGAGTGTCAGTATTTCTCTCGCTCCATGGTAACCTTGTCAATATTTCAGTCGTTCTGTCTGGTGTGTGTCAGTATTGCTGTGTGGAGTGTGATTGTAGGACAATTTCAATCTTTGCAGATATCAAACTTGGAAGAATTGTAAAGTTTGTTGAGGACAGCATGGAAGTCCATCAGGAAAGTTATATTTTGGTGTAGTGTTCAGGCGTATGGCAAATGCTGATCAAAGCAGAACAGTGTGAGGAGATGCTCTTTGGTAGGAAGGACATTGAAAGGTAACATTAAACAGGCTATACTGTTATAAAGGAGGTGCAAGAGCAGAGGGTGCTGGATGTATGAGCACAGATTATCGAAGAAGTCAGGACAAGTGGGGGTAGTGGAAAACCTCACAAATTAGTGTCAGTATCTGAGCTGTTTACAGGAGGAAGGAGTCTCCGTGCCCGCTTCCTGGGAGGTGGTGGAGATGGTGTGTTGTGAGTCCACCCTCCTGCCCACCGAAACTGTGGGGATTCTATTTGTACCAGCTCAACACAAAAGGGAGATGGCATCAGGGCCATGGCTTCCAAGTTGTGCTGGGGGGAAAAGGAGCTGCCAGTGGGTTTAAAGTGAGAACTTCCCTTCACTGAACATTGCTCATTACTCGATCGGTGGGACGTGGATGTTTCAGAATCTACCAGGGTACTCCCCACATGGCGGGGGGAGGTGGGTGAGGGAATGGATATCGGGCACTCCACCACACGGCATGGCACTTTCTGTCCTATTCCAGGCTGTTTCTCCTGGAATGGGAGAAGGGGAGGGAGGGAGGGTAGGAGTGGGTGGCACTGTTGTTAGTGCTGGTGTAGGTAGGGGGAGATATGGTGAGGTGTCCGGAGGGAGTCAGTCCATAGTTAATTAGTGCCGGGGGGGGGGGTGGATAGTGGGGGGACAGAGAGGGGGTGAGAGAGAGAGAGAGAGAGAGAGAGAGACGGGGGAAGGTGCTGCATGCAGCAGTGAGAGTGGTGGGCCATGAGCCTTGTTCGGGGTTGGTGCTATAACAGATATACAGTGAGTGTGAGGGAGCAGAGGGAATAGAGTGACACTGACCCTGGCAGAGCGGGGAAGGTTTTGGATGATTGTCCTGTATTGCTGGACATTTAATCAGACGCAGATACTGCACTGAGCTAGGTGGCGAGCTCAGACCATGCTTGGTGGGTCTGGTGGTGTGGCCTACCCTCTGGGAAGAGTAAGGCCCCCCTCTGTACTCGCCCATCCAGTAGGACCTCCGGTCACGGATAAGAGGGAAACATATTTCAGGTAGAGAGAGGAGGAATCGAGGGGTTTCAGTATTCATTCACGGGATGAGAGTATCGCTGGTTGGGCCTGCATTTATTGCCAATTACTAATTGCCTAGAGGGCAGTTAAGAGTCATACACATTATTGTAGATCTGGAGTCACATGTAACCAATGACAGGTGAGGGTGGCAGTTTACTGACTTCAAGAACGTCAGCGAACCAGTTGGGTTTTTTCCAAAAATCGAAAATGTCTTTGTCATCATCATTAGCCTCTTAATTCCAGATTTAAAGTCAATGTCCAGTGAGTCTAAAGCCAGTAGGAGTATACTTAAGCGGGATATAAGGAGGCCATGATGGGGACATGAGATAGTTTTGGCAAATAGGGTTAAGGAGAATCCAAATGTACTCTACCCATACATTTAGGAGAAAAGAGTAACTCCGGAGAGTTTTGGGCCATCTAAAGATTAGCAATGCTGTCGATTTGCGAAACCACAGGAGATGGAGGCGACACTGAACAAGCATTTTGACTGTGCAGAAGGATATGGAAGCCAGAGAACTTAACAGTGGTATCGAGAAAAGTGTTTGCATTACAGAGGAGGAGATGCTGGACTTCGTAAAGCCTGTAAAGGTGGGAAAATCCCCAGGACCTGATCAGGTGTACCCGAGAACTAGGGAAGTGATTGTTGGGCCCCTTGCTGGGATATTTGTATTGTCAATTGCCACAGGTGAGGTACCAGGAGATAGGAGATTTGATAACTTGTTGGAATTACTAAAGCCATTTAAGAAGGATGGTAAGGAAAAGCCGGTGAGGCTGACGTCAGTGGAGGGCAAATTGTTGGTGAGGATTATGTGGCACAAGGTTTGCATGTATTTTGAATGGCAAGGACTGATAAGGGATAGGTAACAAGGCTTGAAGCATGGGGAATCGTGTCTCGCTAAATTGACGGAGATTTATTTTGAAGAAGTGACTAAGAGGGTTCATTGAGGCCGAGAGGTGCACCTTGTCGACATGGACTTCAGTCAAACATTTGACCCTTTCCACATGGCAGACTGGTTAACAAGTTTAATTCACATGGAAGACATGGAGAACTAGCCACGTGGATATAAAATTGGCTCGAAGGTAAGAGACAGAGGGTGGTGGTGAAGGGTTGCTTTTCCAACAGGAGGTCTGTGACCAGTGGTGTTCTACAAATATCCGTGCTGGGTCCAGTATTTTCACGATTTATGTAAATCATTTGGATGCGAACATAGCAGCGATAATTGGTAAATTTGCAGATGACACCAAAATTGATGGTTGAGTGGACAGCAAGGTTTACCTCAGAATAAAATGGGATCCTGGTCAGATGGGCTGATGGGCTGAGGCGTGGCAAATGGTGTTTAATTTAGATAAATGTGAGGTGCTGCATTTTGGAAATGCAAATCAGGAAAGGACGTATACACTTAATGGTAAGGTTCTGCGGGGTGTTCCTGATCCATGAGACCTTGCAATCCAGGTTCTTGGCTCATTGAAAGTAGAAGCGCAGGCAGGTAGGATAGTGAAGAAGGCATTTGGTATGCTTGCCTTTACTGGCTAGTGCTTTGAATTGGGAGGTCACGCTGCTGCTGTACAGCACCTAGTTTGGCCACTTTTGCAGTATTGCATTCAATTCACGTTTCCCTCCTATCGGAAAGATATTATGAATATTGAAGCGAGTCAGAAAAGATTTACAAGGTAGTTGCCAGAATTTGAGCAATAGGGAGAGGGTGAGTACGTTGGGGTGATTTTTCCTGGAGCGTGAGGGGCATGTATAGGGTGAATCGCCAAGGTCTTTTCCCCAAACCTCGAGGACATGGATTTATGGTGAGAGGGGTAAGATTTAAAAATGACCGAAGGAGCAACTTTTTCCAACAGAGGTTGGTGCATGTTTGGAATGAGCTGCCAGTGGAGATGGAGGAGGCTGTTACACTTACAACATTTAAAAGACATTTGAATGGGTACATGAAGAGTAAGGGTTTACAATGATATGGGCCAAATGTTGGCAAATGGGACTCGTTTAATTTGGGATATCTGATCGACATGGACGGGTTAGACTGAAGGATCTGTTTCCGTGCTGCATATCTCCAAGACTCCATGTCACTGTCTGACCTCACTCCAATATCCCATTAATTATTCATTCCCGGAAATACCAGTTTATGTGGTGAGATGCCATCCAAATGCCTTCACTTCAGCATTCTGAAACCTGTGAACACATCCTCCCATAGCACTGTATCTAAGTCTCTCTCTCTGTCTATTTCCCAAATCCCTCCCATTTGTTGCTATTTAAAACTGTTGGTATTTAAACCCTGACATCCAGTTTTAGTTGTCCAGTTTTAATGTGAATAATTGTCCCATATCTTCCTCTTACCTTGAATGTTGCTCACCCGAGAGCATCAGTTTCTAACATTAAGATGCTTAAAAACAATGTGAAAAATGCATAGCTTGCATTTTCTTTGACTTCCAAGTATCCTGTCCTGTGCCCCATTTTGAAGAGTAGGTTTCGAGCAGTTTTCAGGCACATCTTTGTCACTTGCTCTGTGCCTATCCATTGAATGCCTGTGTTAATCACTCGCTGCTGATCGTGTGCTCAGTAACATGAGGAATCCCCTCAACTGTTACTGATTCAGACCAGGTTTCTTACTTGCAGTTGAGTGTCATTTGACTTAATTCTAGTTTTGGTACATTCGTGGAAATGTTGAGCACCGTTTCCTGGAGACTGTGCTTTAAACTGCTGTGGGACATTCAGGAAGACCAGAGGCTTTGGTGACCTACTCTTGATGGGTCATGGGGGCTGCAGTTAGGGCATCTGGGTCTGCAACATGATCAACGAATGGAGCAGAGGCTGCAGAGAGCGGAATGAGGAAATCACAATCAGATCAGCCGTGGTCTTAGAGAATGTTGGAGCAGGATTGAATGGCTCGCTCATGCAACTTTTTCACATATTTCTGTCTGAAACAAGACAATTCCCCTTCTCTCCCAGTGACCCATACTGATGGGGAGTGAGTCACCTCCTTGTGTTCCTGCGTAATAGGACCCTGGGGCCTCACTCGCCCTCTGATTTCTCCCGTTCCAGTCCTGACCAGTTGAGTGACTGCCTCTTGTTCCTGTGTCCCAGTATTGAGCAGTTGAATGACTGCCTCCTGTTCCTGTGTCCCAGCCTCTAGCATTTGAGTGACTGCCTCCTGTTCCTGTGTCCCAATCTCGAGCAGTTGAGTAATTCCATCCTGTTCCTGTGTCCCAGGCTCGAGCAATTGAGTGACTACCTCCTGTTCCTGTGTCCCAGTCTCGAGCAGTTGAGTGACTACCTCCTGTTCCTGTGTTCCACTATCGAGCAGTTGAGTGAATGCCTCCTGTTCCTGTGTCCCAGCCTCTAGGAGTTGACTGGATGCCTCCTGGTCCTATGTCCCAGCCTCGAGCAGTTGAGTGAATGCCTCCTGGTCCTGTGTCCCAGGCTCGAGCAGTTGAGTGAATACCTCCTGTTTTTCCCTGTTTCTGAGCAGCAGTTTCAAAGCTCTGATATTTTTGTCTGAAACAAGACAATTCCCTTCTCTCCCAGTGACCCATACTGATGGGGAGTGAATAATCTCCTTGTGTTCCTGCATAACAGGACCCTGGGGCCTCACTCGCCCCTGATTTCTCCCGTTCCAGTCCCGAGCAGTTAAGTGACTCCCTCCTGTTCCTGTGTTCTAGCCTCGAGCAGTTGAATGACACCCTTCTGTTCCTGTGTCCCAGTCTCAAGCAGTTGAGTGACTCCCTCCTGTTCCTGTGTTCTAGCCTCGAGCAGTTGAATGACACCCTTCTGTTCCTGTGTCCCAGTCTCAAGCAGTTGAGTGACTCCCTCCTGTTCCTATGTCCCAGCCTCGAGCATTTGAGTGACTCCCTCCTGTTCCTGTGTCCCAGTCTCAAGCAGTTGAGTGACTCCCTCCTGTTCCTATGTCCCAGCCTCGAGCAGTTGAATGACTCCTTCCTGTTCCTGTGTTCCAGCCTCGAGCAGTTGAATGACTCCCTCCTGTTCCTGTGTCCCAGTCT
Organism: Chiloscyllium punctatum; assembly: GCF_047496795.1. Classification (NCBI taxonomy): domain Eukaryota; kingdom Metazoa; phylum Chordata; class Chondrichthyes; order Orectolobiformes; family Hemiscylliidae; genus Chiloscyllium; species Chiloscyllium punctatum. Next base: position 10,951,296 of record NC_092772.1, read on the forward strand.
CAAGCAGTTGAATGACTGCTTCCTGATCCCAAGTCTGTGAATATGGATGTCCTCCTCCTGTTCCTGTGTAACAGGCTCCAATAGCTCTGTGCTCACCTCCTGCTCCTGTGGAATGGAACTGAGGGACTGAATAGCCTCTTCACATTCCTTACAGCTTCTGTTGACTAATGCAATTCTCCTGATTCTGTAAATCACCATCAAAATCTGAATGATGTATTTTTGTATTTTGCTCTCAGTAATTGAGCAAACAATCTGACTGACAGAATTCAGAAGCTGAGTAGCCTCCTCCTGTTCCTGTGTTATACACTCAAAAGGCAATAGAGTCTCAGAGATGTACAGTACAGAAAACAATCCTTCAGTCCGGTCGTCTATGCCACCCAAATATCCTAAATAAATCTCGTTCCCCTTGCCAGCACTTGGCCCATCTCCCTCTAAACCCTTCCCATTCATGTATCCATCCAAATGCCTTTTAAATGGTGTAACTGTACCTGCCTCCACCACCTCTTTTGTCTGTTCAATCCATACTCACAGCAGTCTCTGTGTGAAAATGTTATCCCTCATGTCCCTATTTAAATCTTTCCCCTCTCACCTTAAACTTTTGTCTTCTAATTTTGGACTCGCCTATCCTGGGAAAAGACGTTGACTGTTTACCTTATCTATTCCCCTCATGGTTTTATAAACCCCTTTAAGATCACCCCTCAGCCTCAACACTTGAAAATAGTCCCAGCCTATTCAAACTCTCCCTGTAGCTGTAACCCTCCAACACCTGCAACATTCTTTTAAATCTCTTCTGTACCCTTTCAAGTTTGACAACATCTTTCCGACAGCAGGGAAACTGGAATTAAAGGCAATATTACAAAAGTGGCCAAACCAATGTCCTGTACAGATGCAACGCGTCGTGAAAATGTTTAGACACAAAGCACGCACCAATAAAGGGAAGATCACCAAGTGCCTTCTTCACTGCACTGTCTACCTGTGATGGCACTTTCAAAGAACAGAGAACCTGCCCCACAAGGTGACACAGTAGCTCAGTGACTAGCATTGCTGCTTCAGAGAACAACGATCTGGGTTTAACTCCATCCTTGAATGACTGACTGTGTGGAGTTTGCACATTCTCCCCGTGTCTGTATGAGTTTCCTCCGGATGTTATGTTTTCCTCCGACAGTATAAAGATATACAGATAAGGGTAGATCGGCCATGCTAAATTGAGTAAAGTACCCCGGGATGTGTAGGCGAGGTGGATTAGCTATGGAAAATGCAGGCTCAGAGGGATAGGGTAGGGGTTTGTCTAGTGGGATACTGTTTAGAGGGTCGGTGTGGCCTCGATGAGCCGAAAAGCCTGTTTCCTCACTGTAGGGATTCGATAACCTCTATGGAATTCTCCTTTATTGGCAGCTTTCGACAGGACCCTACCTACAGGTCTTGCCTTGATATGTCTTGCCAAAATGCGACACCTCACATTTCACTAAAATAAACTCTATCTGCCACTCCTCGGCTCACCTAAGCAAAGTCCCATTATAGTCTGAGAGGTCATTCATCACTGTCGACGACACCACCAAATCTGGTATTATCTACAAACTTACTGACCATACTTCATATACTCAAATGTAAATGATTTGTATCAGTGACAAAAGGCAGTGGGCCCACTATTGATCTTTGCGGCACGCCACTGGTCTCAGGTCTCCAAGTTTAATGAACAAATGACACTGTCACGCCCTGTCTCCAATATTCAAGAAAAGTTTGGACCTAAATGGCGAGTTCTCCCTGGATCCCAGGCAGTCTGACCTTGCTAACCAGTCTACCATGTAGAACATTTTGGTTTTCTTACTGAATTCCATAAAGCCAACATCCACTGTCCTGCCTTCATCAATCATCTTCATCACATCCTCAAAAAATTCCACCGAGTCAGTGAGACGTAATCTCAATTGTACAAACCCCTCTTCAGTCCTTGTCTTTCCAAATACATATCGATCTTTTTCCTCGAAATCCCCTCCAACAATTTAGTCACCATTGACGTCATGCTCACCAATCTCGAGTTACCTGTTTTTTCTTTACTTTCTTAAATAATTGCGCTATGTTAGCAGCCCTCCAGTCTTTTGACACCTCACCTGTGAAAATCAATGTTACAAATATATCAGCAAAATGCATAAGCAATCTATTTCCTAGCTTCCCGCAAACATCTGGGATACAACTGATCAGGTCCCAGGGGTTAGTTCACCTTTATGTGTTTTAAAATGTCCAACACCTCCTTGTAATATAGACACTTTTCAAGGTATCATTGCATATTTCTTCATTCTCTCGCTCTTGTAACCTCCTCCACATTAAATACTGAGGAGAAATACTTGTTTAGTATCCCTCAAATTTGTTGTGGTTCCATAAATAGGTAGCCTTACTGATCTTTAAGGGGCCCTATTGTCTCCCTAGTTAATCTTTTGCCATTGAAGGATTTGTAGAATTTGTTCAATGCCTCATTAACCCAATTTCTAAAGCAATCTCTTGTCCACATTTTTCTGGCCCGATTTCCCCATTGACTATGCACTTGCTGCCCTTATACACCTCTCGGGATTCACTTGATCTCAGCTCTGTTTACCTGACATACGCCTCCTTCCTTACCTTGACCATAACATCAATATATCTAGCCATCCAGCACTCCCTGCACCCACCAGCCTTGCCCACCTCTCTAATAGGAACACGTTGGCTCTGGACTCTCTGAAACCAAGTTTTGATGGCCTTGCATTTTCCAACCATCCCTTTACCTGTGAATAGGTTATTTCAATCAGCCTTTCACAGGGCTCACCTAACACTTTCAAAATTGGCCTTGTTCAAAGTTAGAACTTTAATGTTGACATCAGGTATTTCCGATTCACTTTAATTTAAAACTAATATTTATGCATAACAAACTTGAAAGTTAAATAAACACTTCCTGTGCCTCTATAACGGGCTCGGGAGACTGAATAGGCTCATCCTGTCCCTCTGTATTACACTGGAAATGCTGTCCCTCTGTAATAGACCCAAGAGGCTTAATGGCCTCCTCCAGTTCTTCTAAACAACTCGAGAGGCTGCATGGCCTCCTCCTGTCCCTGTGTAACAGATCCGAGACACAGCAACCTGTGGATTACGAGCAGCCGGTAAACTGTATCTAATGGAGACCCATTCCTTTTCAGTTACAGAAACACAAACAACACAATGTACTCTAGGTGCCCTCTCAGTGACACCTCATACAGCTGCAGCGACAAATCTCTTTGTTTTGAATGATTCTGTTGGCAAAATGTGCCAATATTCCAACTTTCTACCTTTTCAACTAGCAACAGGTTAATATGGGCTGAATGGCCTTCTCCTATCCCTCTGTAAGGGGCCCATAGGGACAGAATTGCTTTGGTCTGTTACTGAGCAGCAGTCTCAATGGTCTGACTCAAGGTTATGAAAGGATTTGAAAACAGGGCATTAAAACCAGGAGTAGCCTCACACTGGTCAATAAGTACCGTACTTTGTTTCAGGTATCTAGAAACTTGCCCACCCGACGTTTGTTTTTTTACGCAGCAGATCTATCATTTTGTAACTGCCTATTTTCATAAGCAGAGTGGAACATATATAGGCCGCTGCAGTGTTCTGTTAATACTCTTATATACAAGAGAAAAAAGATTAAAAATATTGAAAGATTTATGGTCCATCCCTCAGCAACCCTTATCCATTCCGTCCAAAACCAGTAAATGAAAAGTGATGTTTTGAATTGGTTAACTGAGCCTATTTGTTCAGTGACTGTGATTAATGCCAATCTCCATGGATTCTAATTATCCCAGTGGAGGGTTTCAATCTTTTAATGATAAATGGGCTCCATTCAATGTGTCAACCCATAACATGAGCAGAGCATCACCGACAGCACTGACAGGGATCAGCAGATCCAGAGAGAAGGGGAGGAGAAATCAGAATCTGAGAACATGAGACTGGAATGTTCCAACAATCGATCAGAATCTGAGAACATTAGACTGAAATATTCCAACAATGAATCAGAATCTGAGAACATTAGACTGAAATATTCCAACAATGGATCAGAATCTGAGGACATTAGACAAGAATATTCCAACAATATACAGGAGCTTATCTGATTATGTTTGGTATCTTTCTGAATTTTATTTGTTGCCATTATCATCGCAGATCTATTTCGCTCTTCTCATTATTCAATACTTTTATTATCCCTTCCTGGCTATCGTTGGTGTTCCTGGTGAGTGTCACTATCCAGGTTTTGTTTTTTATACACCAGTTATGAGTGTATTATTGTTATTTCATATTGTCTACACTTCCTGCCACTGTTATTGTTCCTGTTGAATCTCACAATCCAGACATTCACTCTACAGACCACTACTAACTGCATCAATGAAGGTGTTCAATTACTGTCTCGCTCTCTGCTCTGGCAGTGTAACTCACGGGTCTCTATGTTGAACTATTCAGTTTCAGGGGAGAACCACAATGCATTGTCTCATTGCCTTTGCTGTTAAGTGCTGGAGGACACTTTCTACTCTTCTGGTTACAAACTCCACTTCCTTCCACTGTTTCCATCCCATTCCTGGCCAATATCTGCAGCTGAAACAGTCAGGTCACAACTGTGGGAGATCCCTTTGACTATGAGCTGATTCTTGACACCATATCCTGAACATGTCTAACTTGAAATACTCACCACTCCAGAATATATCTCACTGGTTTATTCCATCTGTTGTTTGAACCTTGAACTATGAAATACAATCTTAATGAAGCCAATAATCTGCTGCTGACACTCCCGGCTTCAAACCTGACGAAGCAAATCTGATTCAACCTCACACCAAACTCCCATCCATCTGTCATTCATGTGCACGCGGATGTATATTGCTATTGTGTATGGCAATGCCTTTATTTTAACATTCTCAAACACCTTAGCTCATCTGTCCATGCAACTTCTCTCGTTCTCTCTACTGATTAACAAAAAGCTTGCCTGTTGTTCGTATTTAAAATAATTTCCTCCATGTGCGTTCCTTCTCAAACAATGAGTTTTGCATTCAACCACGCCAATCGCGCGCGCACACACACACACTCTCTCAGTCTCTGATGAACATATGCACACACACATACACACGCGTGCGCGCGCGCAGAGAGAGCAAACCTTCCCACTGTAAGCAGTAAATCTGTTGTATAGTTAGCATATGATAGTAGAGTTTGCAATACTCTCTATGCTGTGCTGATAGTGCAGTTTACTGAGCAACACACTAGCATGGTCTGCACAGCTCTCCATGCTGGGCTGTCATCTTGTCCCAGTTTATGTTGTTTGTGGTGTTCTGTGAAGCACATTGAGAACTTGATGTAACAAATCATTTCAGCTGATCTGACAATGTCTTTATTCAATGTTCTCATTCTTGTAATTTTACTCACGAAGATCTCACTTCGGCAGTTAGTCCCACTGCCCTGACGTTTTCCACATATTTCCACAACATCTTTTCAGTTAATTAACTGTCTGTTTCTGTCTTTAATGTGAATCTCTTGTCCCTTTCTTTCTTTCCCTGTCCTTGGGTTTTGGCCTCCCTAGTGTATCGAGTGCTGGCATTGTGTAGCTCAGAAATACTGAAATGGGGTGTGTCAGGCTGTTGTTCACTTCCTGGTATGTCCCATGTGATGGTCCATGGACAGGCGTGTTTCTGAAGTTATGAGAAACATCCTTGTAACTTGGTCTGTACCTGTGGCTGTCGCTCTCAGGTGACCATGCGATCAGTAACAAAAGGAAGCCCACTGAGTGAAGGACCACGCATATAAATTGCCTGACAATGCTGTCACTTTTTTAATAAAAGGTTATGTTCTCCCTTTTATTTAGTAAGAGACCTTAAAAGCAAAACTTCCGACTGAAAACGGCTCAAGTAAATGACTTATGGGGCTTTTAGGGTTTTTAAATAAATAGCAGAAACAATGGCCAGCTGGCACAGACCAGGATTTCTAGTTTTTTTTATATATTGTAGCTGTAACAATCACCAGGTCCCAGAAGGGTTGTAAGTTTCAGTAAATTATCCACAGCTGCTATTCTCTCTGGAACCTCACTTGATGGTGTTTCCTCCTGGATTGGAGAACTGTATGCAAGAATGCATGTCTGAATGTTCTTTTTTGCCAAGGGGTGTGTTTATGGGATGTTGATATATTGGAACAGTTCATTAGTAGAAGGTACTGTATCCATTACTCGGTTAAGATTGCCAATAGAAAAATTATTCTAAATTCATCTTCATTTCTAATTGGATTTTCATTAGAGTGTTTAAATATATTGTATTTTGCTTAATGGTGAGTGGTTTGAATAGTTTGACATCTGGAACACCCAACTCACGTCTACCTTTAAAATAAGGAAAGGTTGGCATCCAACCTACCTTCTTAAAATAGTTTGAGGCAGCCTGGTTCGACTATAGCAAACTGGGGACTCTTGTCCGGTTCTAAATCGATAATACAAAATTGGGTTTAGAATTTGCAAACAGGCCATTCTCCCCAACAAGTCCACACCGACCCTCCGAGGAGTAACCTACACAGACCCATTCCTCTACCCTATTATCACACATTTACCCCGACGAAGGCAACTAACTCACACATCCCTGAAAACTATGAACAATTTATCATGGCCAATACACCTGACATGCACATCTTTGGATTATGGGAGGAAACCAAATCATCCAGAATAAGCTCATGCAGACATTGGAGAGTATGCACCAGGAGGCAATTCGGTTCAAAGGTCGTGTATGGTAGTTGATAGTGTCTTTTTTCTGGATGTTGAATTCGGTTGTTTTCAACAGTATTTTGTGTATAAAGATTCAGTCATTAAGAGTTCTCTGGGTGTGGAAAAGTGAAGTTGGCGGTTTTACAAAACGTAATGATGGTAAAGCTTTAGGAATTGACAGACAACCTGGAGTTGTGGTTGCGATTGTCTGTGAGAAAATTAGAGATAATTACAGCTATATATCGGCAATTACGTTTAGTGGAACCGCCATCAGACTCTTTGGAAATGGCCGGAATTGAATTTGAAATGATGGCCTTTGAACCTGAGAAGGAATTGAAAGAGTTTGAATTATGATGAAAAGTAGAAATAAAAGAAAGGGAAACGAAGAGAAAAGAGAGAAAAGGACAGAAGAAAAGCAGAGAGTTTCAACTTAAAACGGTAGCAATTAGAGAGGAAAGTTGATATAGAAGGTGGAGATGAAGGTAGAATGTCGGTGGGATGAGGAGGATAGTGCGGTTGAGCAACCCTATTGTCACCAATGGCCTAACGAGGTTCTATTTAAATGCATCCAGGCATTCTCTAAATTTGATGAGAAGGATGGGGAAGCCTTTTGAATTTCATTTGAGAAAGTGGCTAAACAAAAGCAGACACCAGTGACCATGTGAATTTATTTGATCCAAAGCTGAGAGGTATTTGCATCCCTATCGGAGGAGGTATCTGGCCAGTATGGAGTGGTGAAGAAAACCATCTGAAGTGTATATGAGCGTGGGCCAGACACTGACAGACAGCGTTACAGGAATCTAAAAGAGGGTCTCTGGTTAAACGCACATTGAGTTTGAAAGGATCAAACACAGTAATTTTGAAAGGTGGTAAGGGTATTCAAAACAGAGCAAACCTAAGACACTCTTAGAAAGATTCTTATTTTGGAGAAGTTCAACAATTCACTTCCTGCAGCCGTGAAAACTCGTGTGGAAGAGCAGAGTTAAAACGGCAAGATTAGAAGCTGAAATGGCTGATGATGATGATTGAGTTCAGAAATCAAAGTTTAGTTTCTGTGAGAGATGGAGAAGAATGTGCGAGGTCTTGTTAAGGTTTACAGGCATAGGCCAGGAGTAGCAGGTAAAGAGGTTAGAGCATTAAGAGATACAGAAGCATGTAATTCTTTTATGCTGAGACATGAGGAGCTATGTCATTCAAAAGGTCTATTGGAGAGATGAGAAGTGCTCCATTATGTAACGTGTGGTTGGAGTGTCCAGTGGAAACATCAACAGATTTATTCCACAATGGGGAAGGAGGCCTTGAGCTTGGTGTTGGCGTTACAACTTTTCAGATTTATATTGCCAATAACATACCTGAGACAAATCTTTATCACTGATCATAACCCCTTAAAGTTTTTGGAGAAGATTAGGGAGAAAAATACCAGTCTGTTTCGATTGAGCCTATTATTGCTGCCATTCAGTTTGAAACTATACAGGTGACAGGGCGATAAAACCTAAGTGTGGAGACTTGGATGAAGAAAGTCAAAGGCATTCTGTGGCAGGAGTAAAATGACTGAAATCGAAATAGATGTGAATATTTGTATGCTCAGAGTCAATGTAATATATATGCATTTCAGTCTACTAATCGAGGAAGATTAGGATGTCTAAAATGAATCCAAATGTATTGATGGATTATTTTATGAAAGATGGAGTTGTGAGGATGCTATCACTGTAAAAAGATTATTTCTCTTGTTTTTTTTTGAAGAGAGGTGTTAAAGGCAGAGGTGTAGAACAGCTGTCTGAAAACAGTTTAAATAAATAACTGAGATTTTAGGTTTCATTAAAACTTTGGTAACAATGGAAGGGCAGTGGCCAGCTCTCCCAGACCAGATTACCTCATTTTGCTTTTAGCTGCAGCATTCAGAAGCTGCTGGGGATCCCAGAAGGGTTGGAAGTTTCAATACATGATCCCCAGATGCTTTTCTCTCTGAGATCTCTGTTCAGCTTGTTTCCCCCTGGATTGGAAAACTGCTGTAAGGATCTGTATTTGAATATATCTTTGTGCCATGCGGTGTAAACCAAACAGGTACGGTATCTATTGTTTGTGTAAGTGTTCCAACATATAAGCTATTCCAAAACGTTCTTTTCTTTGATTGTATTTTAACTAAAGCATTTGAATAGATTATATTTTGCTCAATGTCGAGTGGTTTGACTAGTCACAACATAACTGGAACACACACTTCACATCTATATTTAAAATAAGGAAAGGTTTGGGTCTAAACGGCCTTCTGGAAATATTTTGAGGGAATCTGGTCTGGTCCAAAACACTTGTAGTGAGGGGCTTCTGACTGGCTTCTGCAATTGAAAATTTAGTGGAGGGGCAGGGGATGTTTTGCTGGAGGTTGTGCTGTAAGTTGCCTCAGATATTCAGGGAGATCTGAGGATTTGGTGACCCAACTCTGGATGGAGCATGGGGACTGCAGCTCCAGCATCTGGGTCTGCAACATGAACAACAAATGGAGCAGAGGCTGCAGAGAGGGGAAGCTCTGAAACCACGGAGTGAGTGTGTGTGGGGAAAGGGATCTGCTGTATCCACCCAGGATTTTCCAGGACCAATTTCCCAAACTCCACTTAACCCAGGATCAAAGTATGAGGGGACCCTTACTGAACAAGGAGCTGGTCACAGAGCGGTGTCACCTCCTTCAACACGACCTGCAGCTTCACACCAGGAGGAGGACGGTGCTGCCAGTGGCTGTTAGGGTCACTGTTTCATTCAGCTTCTATGATCCAGAACTTTCCAGGCAAGACTGGGTGACATATCCATCCTCTCCCAGTGTCTCAACATCAATGTCAACATTCGATGGTGGAGTATATATATGGTGGATGAGGTAAATAGATTGTTTCTCCCTCAGCAGGAAGCTGCCGGTTATATCCAGTATAGTGGGATTCCCGATGGTGTCCATGGCATCTGCAGAGTATCCATGTCAATGGGGAGAGGTAGAGGAACTGAAGGAGTTTTCTCCCTCTCCATTAATGTCACAGTGTGCCCATCCCAGTACATCATGTTGGCGAATACCCACTGAACTGGCAGCAGTAATGGTCTCTTCATTTAGAAGCAGTCAGCCATTCCCATCGTCATCGGGTCTCCACGTAGAAAGGAATGAATATATCTTGGATAAAGTCCATCCCCTTGATGCACGTTTCAAAACACCATTCCCACCACCAATTATGGGCGGCACGGTGGCACAGTGGTTAGCACTGCTGCCTCACAGCGCCTGAGACCCGGGTTCAATTCCTGCCTCAGGCGACTGACTGTGTGGAGTTTGCACGTTCTCCCCGTGTCTGCGTGGGTTTCCTCCGGGTGCTCCGGTTTCCTCCCACAGTCCAAAGATGTGCAGGCCAGGTGAATTGGCCATGCTAAATTGCCCATAGTGTTAGGTAAGGGGTAAATGTAGATGTAGGAGTATGGGTGGGTTACGCTTCGGCGGGGCGGTGTGGACTTGTTGGGCCGGAGGGCCTGTTTCCACACTGTAAGTAATCTAATCTAATCTAATTAACCAGATCAAAGTATTCCATGTGTACGGAGGCAATTGGGTCACTTGGAGTGTCTGGGAGCAGACGATCAGGGATGGAACAAAACCTCCCATGTCTAAGCGGATCTGAGTGACCCCCCCAGTACAGCGTATCATTAAGTCCGATAATCCCTCTCCATTTCACTAACATATTGCTTTCTATTATTCCTGTCAATGAAATGACAGGTTATATCATGTTAAATTCCACCTGCTAAACTATTATCTATTGCCTTTACATTTCTGAATCTGTTTGCAGACTCTCCACCCTCTCTTGATAATTTATTCTCTTGCTTACCACAGCGACATCACCAAACTCAGCATCTGTATATCTGTTCCGTCCACCTGATCATTAATATAGATTGTAAATAGTTGAGAACCCAGCGCTGGTCACTGTGTGACCCTACTGGTTACATTCCCTCTAACTGATTGAGACTGATTTATCCTGAGTGCCTGCTTCGTGTATGATACCCAGTCCTCCCCCATTCCTGTGAAACACTGTCGAAGGGTTGAATAAGAACAAGGAGCATCTGTGAGGAATCCAACCCCTCGATGACACTGATGTCAACACGGCCTCTGTTCCACTTTCGAAAAAAACTCCACTCCATATCTACACATTCAATTACTTTTAGAATGTTACAGACATCAATGAGATCTCCTTTCATTCTTATAAACTCGAGAGTATATGCTTAAACTGCTCAATTACTCTTCATAAGGCAAACACTACAAATATGGAATCATTCTAATGAACCTCTTCTGAATTGCCTTCAATGGAAATACCTCATTCTGCAGGACACCCAAACTGTACTCCAGTTGCAGCCTCACTAATGCCTTGCGTAGCTACACCAACACTCCTTACCTTTCTACTCTATCCTTTTATAAATAAACACTGAAATTATGCTTGTATTTCTCATTACTTGCAGTACCCACAGGCAGGTTTTCTGTGATATGCAAGCAGACACCCAGATCCCTCTGCACCTAAGCACTTTGAACTTTCTCTCCATTTAGATAATAATTTGTCTTTCTATTATCCTGGCACACATGAATAGCCCCATATTTATTCCCTTTAATATTCCTTGCTAACTTTTGGCCCATTCACGCAACCTATCCATATAGTTTTGAAATCTCTTGCATCGTCATTCCAAAGTAATTTCCCACCGATGTGAGAGTCATCTGAAAATGTGACATTGTATTTTCTATCCCATCAACCGAGTACAGTAATACCATCGATCGCAAATGGTTGAGGCATGAGTACTGAAATCAATGGTACCCCACAAATTGCATTTGCCAAAATAAAATGACACATTTATTCCATCTGACTGCATTTTGTTGGTTAACCAATCCTCCATCCAAGCGAATAAATTACTCCTAAACCCATGTTGTCTGATCTTACCACTTAGTCTTTGGAGAAGCGACACATCCAATGCCTTCAGGAAGACCTGAGATGTTCCATCTCCCACGATCCACCTTTTTTGTGACATCTTCAAATAACTCAAGCAAACACTTCAAACTTGATTGTCCTTTGTAAAACCATGTTGACTCTGACGGATTGTGGTTTAACTTTGCAAATGTCCTGAACAATGGACTCTAACAATTTGCCTTAAATTACAATGGTTTATTGTTACACTTTAGTCCCTAATGTAAACCATTATTATAAGTTCATCCCTTTCGAAAACCTTCACGTTTTCTTTGAATTCCTATTTAATGGGCACACGTTTTTAAGAGATCTGCTCCAATTACTGAGTAAGAGTCATGTGTGGCTGAATGGACTCACCATTCTGTTGGTGTACAAACTCGATGGGCTGACGTCTTTCTGGTGTTCCCATGTTGTCGTCTCCAAGGCCAGAATGATCTGCGCCCGTTGATCCTTTAGAGGATTGGGAGATTATGGAATCTTACTGTTGCTCTCTAACATTTTGATGGGCTGATAGGTTTTCTCATACTTCTCCATCGAAATATTGAACGGTCTCCTCATGTATCCGGGAGATGGTTCCGAGGGATTGATTGGTCTTATCTTGTTCCCATACAACAGACACGTGTCGAAATTACTACTTCCTTTCTCATTAAAGAAGTCTCAGATAGTTTTTATCCTTATCTAATTCCCTTGCAATAGGCTCGGTGGGTCTGAATGGCCTCCTGTTATCCCAGTGTAACAATCTCCAGTCATTGTGTGACCTCTTCCAGTTCCTATGTTACAGACTTGAGGAGGCTGAATGGACTGATCCTGTTGCTGTTTAACAGGATACTGGTGCAGCATGGCCTACTGCTACAGGGTTGAATGGCTAATTGGCCTCCTTCTGTAAATGTATATCAGGCTCCAGGGGCTGAATAGCCTCATCCTGTTTTGGTGTAACAGGGTCGAAGGCTTGATTATCCTTCTGTTGTTCCTGCATAACACACTGGAGAACGGAATGGTTCCTCCACTATCTGTGTCATTCGCTTCACTCGTTGACTACATCTGTCACCTATGTTGAAATAAGGTCACCTTATTTTTTGCAAACTCCAATGGCTACTGGATCAACCTGATCATCCTTTCGTTATAAGCTAGCACCTTCATTGCAGGAATCAGTTGAGGGAACCATCTCTGAGCTGCTTCCAATGGAACAACATCATTTCTTCACTGAAGAGATTAAATCTGTACACACTACTCCAGATGTGATCTCACTAAGACCCTGTACAGCAGCAGCAACATTTTACCAGCCTGTTGTAAGGTTCCCACCCAGGTTAGACCTGTCTCAGCTCTCTGGGGGAATATAGAGCATTGTTGGAAAATCATTGTCCTTCTCTACTCCATCAGCATAACGGGAGATCTGGAGAAATTAAAGTTAGAGAAGATCATAAATGATGTGGCGAGATGATCTCTACTATTAATCTCTCCAGAGCCCACATCGCTCAGATTCCACAGAATCTAGTAAGATGGAGCAAACATTGATGGGAGTTATATATCAAAGTGAAAGCTGCAATATAAATGCTGGACATATGATAAAACAGGAAATGAGATATACACATTTGTGGGTACTGTAGTAATAATATACTGCTTACATTATATCTAAACTGTGTTAACCCAACTGAATGCTAATGCTGGGAAAATGGATTTCATGACCGCGTGTGAGATGGTTTACATGAACATTATGTTGAGCACTGAGCTCGATATCAGGTTATTTAGGAATTGGTGTTGAGTGATCAGAAGAGCGAATTGAAAATTTTGCTGGCAAGGACCTTTTGGGAACAGTGACCACAATGTATTGGTTTTCTTTTATGCTGTTTGAGTACACAATAGTTTTTTGTTGTATTTGAAGTAACCATTTGAAATCTGAGTCATGCAGACCATGAAGGTGTGAGGAGAAAGTGGGGATGACAGATGCTGAAGATCAGAGTCGAAGAGTGTGGTGCTGGAAAAGCACAGTCAGGCAGCATACTAAGAGCAGATAAATCGATGTTTCAGGCATAAGCCTTTCATCAGGAATGAAGCTTATGGGCCTAGGGGGCTGAGAGATAAATGACAAGAGGGTGCGGCAGGAGGGAGGTAGCTGGGATTACGATAGGTAGATGAAGGTGGGGTTGAAAGTGAAAGGTGATGAAGGGAGACAGAACGCCTCATCTACTGCATCCATTAAAGACAATGTGGTCTTCTCTTCATTGGCGAGGCAGGAGGTCAACTTGTAGATGATTTCAGGGAACATCTCTAGGACAACTACATTGAACAACTCCATCGCCTAGTGGCTGAGCACTTTAACTCCCCTTCCCACTCTGCCAAGGACATGAGAGTCCTGGGCCTGCTCCATCGCCTAACCGGAGCCACCAGAACCCTGGAGGAAGAAAACCTCATCTTCTGCCTTGGGACCCTCCAACCACAGGGGATCATAGTTGATTTCCCCATTTCCCCTAATCCCACCTTATCCTACTACAACCTTCCAAGTCAGCACCGCCCTTTTGAATGTTCCTATGTGTCCACCTTCCTTCCTATCAATCTGGTGCACCCTCCTCTCGGACTATCACTTTCAACCCCACCTTCATCGACCTATTCGATGAAAGGAAGCAGCTTAGAAAAATGCCAAGTGTTGCAGTAAGCCAGTGGATTCAGAGAAATGTAGGGCCCAGCAAAGGATGACCAAAATCAGAAAGAGAAAAAGCATGCAAACGGAAGAAAAACATAAAGACTGCTAAAAAGCATCTATCAATGTATGAAAAAAATAAAAACAAAGTCAAATGTGGAACAGTTGCTGTGCAGACAGGATAATTTATTTCAGATTACAGAGAAATCGCAGGGAAAAGAAACAGTTCCTTTGTGTCTATCTCCATGGAAGAATGTCCAGAAATTCTCCCAGAAATACCAAGTGACCATGGGACTTGTGTAAGTAAAGTCTAAGATCATTCTTGTCAGTGATGAGGTCATCTTTGAAAAGAAAGCTGAATTGAGTATTTATAAATCTGACAGACTAGATGTACTTCAAACAAGATTTTCAGAGGAAGCAGCAACAGACATGTTGATTGCATCGCGGATTTTCACTTTATTTTCCGACAAATTCCCGAAATGCATTTATCCAATCTGGATAAGGCAAAGGTTATAAATATTATCCAACAGTTTAAGGAGAGATGAATTTGGAGAATGGTAAACTACAGACCAGTTCACCTGTCATCCGCAGTCAGGTATCTCTTGGACTCGATTACAAAGCACATGCTACTAGATATTTAGAAGGTAAAAACATAACTGGGGAGTGTGAGAATGCACCGATGAATGGAAAACCAGAAGTGACAAACATTTTTTTGGAATGGTTTGAAGATGATTCTTGTGGACATAGGCAATGAACAACAAATGGATAATGTATAGTTGGATATTCATGAGCTTTTTAAAAGAACTCACACACTGAGCTCATAAGAAAAGTTAAACTGAGAGGTATTAGGAAGAACATATGCAAATGGGAAAGAAAAATTAGGTTTACATTCATGTGAATGTAATTGGGAGATAGAGGATGTCGTACACCAGTTGCATCGAGTGTTAATGAGACTACACTTCGAATATTGTGTATCGCTCGGATTCCCAATCTAAGAAAGAATATACTGACTACAGAGGAACTGCAAAAGCTATTCTCCACATTAACCCCTAAGTTGGCAAGGTTGTCTGACGGGGTAACTCAGCCTGTAATCTGAAGTTTCGAAACATGAGAGGTGATCGTAGTGAATCTTAGAAACATCGAAAGGACTGAATAACAGAGGGACATGAGGAAGTACAAGTAGGCGAGATCTGGGAGAATCCCACGATATTCTACACGGACAAGTCAAACAGAATAATCAGCAAAGAGTCAGTGTTCATTAGAAACCAAAGGGGCAATCTGTGTGTCAAGCGGGAGAATATTGATGGATTGTAACATGAGACCTTCACATCTATTTTACTTGGGAGAAGGAGGATGCAGGTACAGAATTCAAGAAGATGGACTGGACAACTCTTGAACAGATTGATGTAAAATACGAGTAGGGATTTGAGGCTTTGTTCTGTACAAATTAGGACCAATCTCCATGTCTGAAAGAGTTGTATCACAGGCGGCTGTTGGGGTCAAGGGAGGAATGACCCTGACTGAATATTTTAATTAGAATCTGATCATAGGGGAGGTGCCAGAGAACTGGAGGACTGCGAATACGATTCCACTTCACAGTAAGGGTGGGAGAGATAGACAAGGGAACTATAGACGAGTGAGTATTAGATCACTGTTAAGGAAACTACAGGATAAAATACGGAAGGAGAAAATCGAATTCCAATCAGAGTCACAAGGTTTGATCAGAGATAATCATAGAACATAGAACATAGAACAATACAGCGCAGTACAGGCCCTTCGGCCCTCGATGTTGCGCCGATCAAAGCCCACCTAACCTACACTAACCCACTATCCTCCATATACCTATCCAATGCCCGCTTAAATACCCATAAAGAGGGAGAGTCCACTACTGCTACTGGCAGGGCATTCCATGATCTTACGACTCGCTGAGTGAAGAACCTACCCCTAACATCAGTCCTATATCTACCCCCCCTTAATTTAAAGCTATGCCCCCTTGTAATAGCTGACTCCATACGCGGAAAAAGGTTCTCACTGTCAACCCTATCTAACCCCCTAATCATCTTGTACACCTCTATCAAATCACCCCTAAACCTTCTTTTCTCCAAAGAAAACAACCCCAAGTGCCTCAGCCTTTCCTCATAGGATCTTCCTACCATACCAGGCAACATCCTGGTAAACCTCCTCTGCACCCGTTCCAGTGCCTCCACATCCTTCCTATAGTATGGCGACCAAAACTGCACACAATATTCCAGAAGCGGCCGCACCAGAGTCTTATACAACTGCAGCATGACCTCAGGACTCCGGAACTCAATTCCTCTACCAATAAAAGCCAGTACGCCATATGCCTTCTTCACTGCACTATTTACCTGGGTGGCAACTTTCAGAGATCTGTGTACATGGACACCAAGATCCCTCTGCTCTTCCACACTACCAAGTAGTCTACCATTAGCCCAGTAATCCATCTTTTTATTACTCTTACCAAAGTGAATCACTTCACACTTAGCTACATTGAACTCCATTTGCCACCTTTCTGCCCAGCTCTGCAGCTTCTCTATATCCCGCTGTAACCTGCCATATCCTTCCTCACTGTCTACAACTCCTCCGACTTTCGTATCATCCGCAAACTTGCTCACCCAACCTTCTAACCCTTCCTCCAGGTCATTTATAAAAATGACAAACAGCAATGGTCCCAAAACAGATCCTTGCGGAACACCGCTAGTGACGGCACTCCAAGATGAACCTTTGCCATCAACTACTACCCTCTGTCTTCTTCCAGAGAGCCAATTCCTAATCCAAACCTCCAACTCACCCTCAATGCCATATCTCTGTATTTTCTGCAGTAGCCTACCATGGGGGACCTTATCAAACGCCTTACTAAAATCCATATATACCACATCTACCGCTTTCCCCTCATCTACCTCCTTCGTCACCTTCTCAAAGAATTCAATAAGGTTTGTGAGGCACGACCTGCCCTTCACAAAACCATGCTGACTATCCTTGATCACATCATTCTTATCCAGATGTGCATAAATCCTATCCCTTACAATTCTCTCTAAGACTTTGCCCACAACAGAAGTGAGACTCACTGGCCTATAGTTACTAGGATTATCCCTACTCCCCTTCTTGAACAAGGGATCCAGAAGATTTAAATATCAGTTAAAATAACGGACAGATTTCAAAGACATGCAATAACTATTTTTGAAACAAACTCTCCATCAGTCATAGGGTCATAGAGATGTACAGCATGGAAACAGACCCTTCGGTCCAACCCGTCCATGCCGACCAGATATCCCAACCCAATCTAGTCCCACCTGCCAGCACCCAGCCCATATCCCTCCAAACCCTTCCTATTCATATACCCATCCAAATGCCTCCTAAATGTTGCAATTGAACCAGCCTCCACCACATCCTCTGGCAGCTCATTCCATACACCTACCACCCTCTGCGTGAAAAAGTTGCCCCTTAGGTCTCTTCTATATCTTTCCCCTCTCACCCTAAACCTATGCCCTCTAGTTCTGGACTCCCCGACTCCAGGGAAAAGACTTTGCCTATTTATCCTATCCATACCCCTCATAATTTTGTAAACCTCTATAAGGTCACCCCTCAGCCACCGACGCTCCAGGGAAACAGCCCCAGCCTGTTCAGCCGCTCCCTGTAGCTCAGATCCTCCAACCCTGGCAACATCCTTGTAAATCTTTTCAAGTTTCCCAACATCTTTCCAATAGGAAGGAGACCAGAACTGCACACAATATTCCAACAGTGGCTATCTCATGTCCCCGTTTCGCCCTCCTGATTTCCCTCTTAAGTATACTCCTATTTTCTTTATATTCTAAGGAATCACTCGATCTATCCTGTCTATACCTGACATATGCTTCCTTCTTTTTCTTAACCAAACCCTGAATTTCCTCAGTCATCCAGCATTCCCTATACCTACTAGCCTTCCCTTTCACCCTGACTTCAACGTGAAAAAAGAACCTAAACCAAGATCATTTATTGCATTTCATCCGGAGCAAGGTTAGGTGGGTAAAGAAATAACTTGCTCTTAACTGGATTGTGTGTTTTGGGCATGCAGCCAATGTCTAAAATATGTGACTAACAAGTGGAAAGCAGAAATGGAATAGGTTAACATGGTCTTGCTGTTCAAGAATGCAAGTCTGTGCCATGATCATGAACTATTTTATTTTAGATTTCTAACAGTTACAGTATTTTGTGCTCAGGTTCTTAAAGCAAGAAATGGAGGACACTGAATTAATTGTTTGTTTTCAGATATAATGGAAGTGGAAGTAGAAGTCAACACCGATAAGAAAAGCAAACTCATACTTACGGGACCTAGCATTTCAGTTTACATGAAGTCATACCTGTTAATAAACTGCTTATCCAGATTTGGCCTGTCCACAATCTGATGAGTAATGGTATCATCTGTTACAGGATAGGTCGCACCTATACAAACTGACTTATCCCATGATACCTTGCCTCCAAAACACCTAAAAAAAAGTTTTAAAGTGGTTCAAAAGTTATTTTCTCCCTAAAACAGTTCTTCAAAGTAATGAATAAATACATTTAGAACAGAGTGAAATGTCAGCCACAGTTCCCACTCCAACCTGTTGCTACTGAGTCATTCCCCTGCAAATTATGCACGTGAATACTGAGCAAGAAGAGGTGGGCTCCATATGTTCTCCTATATATAATCAAATAGCTTATTGATATTCAGTGTCTCTGGAATCACACTCAAGTGAAATTGGTCAGATTGTGAAACTGTTCCTTCACAAAATTCATTGCCAGAGGACAAAAAGGATAGAAAAGCATTTGATTGCTTTTTTTTTTACTAATTTCATCAGTCATCAATTATTATGTTGACCAACTTTATCAGACAATTAGCAAAACCTCTTAGACTTGAAGATACGAGGTTCAATGTATCAGTTGATGCACCAAGTAGCTACATTTAGGGGATAAAGAGGAGGTGAAAATGTGCATACATCAGTGAGAACAGAATTGGTTTGGCCTCATGGTCAGTCAACCTCAGTCAGTCAGATAACCAATGGAATTGACAAATGAATAATGGTTGTGAGGTACAAACTGTATCCCAGAAGCAACAAGTTGACACCATCAGAAACAACTGAATGGGTTGAAGGATTAAAAATTGATCACATACAACAGAACTAGTAACATACCTTATGACAAATGCCAGTGATTCACGTGGAACTTCTCTGTTTAAGAAAAACTTTAACCCCTCAAACAACTTCTTCTGTTTTTCTAGCATTTGTTGTTCTTTTTGCCTCTCTTCAAGCAGTACTGCGTTTTCCTGAATAAATTATAGAAGTTACTCCAGTGTACCATATTATTTTGCCACTGAGAATAACCTCATACTCACAAATGAAAAACTGCCTCTATAACCTGGCAAACATTCAGTTTTAATCAGACAGACATGCACTTATAAAAACCAAAAGAGGTACACAAATCTATTAAGTTTCTGTAGGTAGAAAGTACTGCTTTATATTTCATTGTTCACATATTTGTCCCATAAATACTAACTTCCAAACTAAGTTTGAAAACTGTATTTTACTGTGTTATTAACAAATCAACCTGCCAACTTAATTTGACATTGGCTTAACATTCCTTTCCTTAGTAACAACATACAAATGCATCAACGTGAGCTAACAGAATACTAAGGGAAGATTAAACATACGCTGAAAGCAAGTTTTTAATGGACAATCTGGTTGAGTGCACAAAAACAAACCAAAACCTGAAAGCTCATAAGTCTTCAAAGAGAGGCCAATCTCAGTGGTTTTGTAAATCATTCAAAAATGTCACAAGGTCGCAAAGGATATGGCGCAATAAAAAATTATTTTTTCAAGTGCTATTTTGGGAGTAACAATGTTTATTTGTGCAATATTAAGTTATGTTTGTGTGCCTTGGGAAATTAAACAATTTATTTTTACTAAAATGGACTTCTAGAAAAGGTTAGACTTTTTGATGATTCCTTACCCAAGTGGTAACGACTTGTATGCGAGTCTCAAGAATTAACTTTTGTAGATACAAGCCCATAGACTTTGAAAGTCTGAAGTACTAAAAGTTTTCTTTTAATTTACACTTGTAAACTTTCAAGAAAGACAAGTTTAAGTTAATTCTGTCTTGATCCAACAGTATCACAATCAGCAGTCCACTCCAAGTAAATTTAGGTACTGTGTAAGATATTGTTGAAAAGCTAGATGGAGAAAAATTCAAATAGAGTAACTCTAAGCTGATTAAATTCTGTGTTCATTGCTCTATGGTGCATTCATATTTTATAGCTAGTATCAGGTTTTTTACTTTCAGCATGCAATTGATGCATTTTGGCAATTTAGAGAATCATTACTGGGTGAAGGCCTCCAACTTCAACAACCAAGACCCTATATTTACTATTTTCAATGTCCTCTTGATAATAGTGATAATTAACTCCATGGATGTAAATAATTGTCTGACTGCAATGGTATATAAAAAAAGGATCTGAGCTACAACTGTAGAATTGATAGATAGTTCTTATGGTCGTCCAGGAAACAGTTCTGCTTGTACTAAGCTGCCCAATCTTCTGTCATGATAATTTAATGAGGCAGAGAGCAAATCAAACACCAAAATATTTAAAATTTAACTGAGCAAAGGAGTTTTCTTTCTCACTGAAAAAACACTTTGTTCAATAATGGCGAACTATACTGGTTTATACTTACTTCTTCTGCAGGGAACTCATCAGGTACCACATCATCCTCTTCACTTGAGGATATCACACGAGCTAAACTTGCACCCAGCGCAGCCAGTTTCTAAGTAAATCACAAAATCAACATCAGTGCTTTGAATAAAATAGCAATTTTTTTCTGAAAGTCAGACTTCAGCCAGGTTCACCACTTACCTCCATATAACTTTCAGAATCCATTGCATATTTCTCTTCATTGTCTTGCTTCAAGTCACTTTCTTCAGCATTGTTTTCAAGCTGAAGATAAATTTTCAGTTTAGTTAGTTTTGTGAAATAAAATGGAAAAGAATCCTCCAAACTTCTCAATCCATAAATCTGTTGTCAATCACAACAGTAGCTACAATATGGGCTGCAGTACGCAAGAAATACAGGCACAGCAAAACAACCAGTAACCACAAAATGGGAACCATAAAGTAACCACTTTATGGGAAGACTCTAAAACAGAGTGAATATAATCGCACATTAAAATGGCTACATAACAGGACAGAGAATTAAAAAAAGCATATATGTAGAACATATCCATTTTATAGCAAAGAGAAAAGGTTTGCTAATCATACAAATATTTCATTATATTACACAACTTACAATGTTTTGGACATTTGTCAATTTTGGTCTTCAGTGATTAGTTTCCCAAACTGAGATAGCAACTTGACATTTTGATGAACCAGATCAGATTTATTTTACTTCCCATCTTTAAATTATTTAACTTGTCTGGATCTTAGCAATAACCAAACACATTTTGATAAATTTATTTCTGAATTCACATTTTTACACAGTAAAAATATGTAGTCCATAAATTATAGATGAATGATTTTGCAAATATGGAAGCTACGTATTAAATCCTGTCCAGTATTTTGAATGCTGCACAAATTAGACAGCATTTTCCCCCCAAAAATGTATTTTTAAAAGAAACAAATCTCAATAGTTAAAGACTCACAGTTCTCACTCATGACCTAATGAAATATCAACAATGGCATTTTATGAATTTATGCATTTAAACAGCTCATAATTCAAAAGGTCACAAATGGAAGTGAAAGAAGGGATGATATGTGCATATATCCAACAAGGGGGCTGAAAGAAATGCAACATGTTTCAACAGTGTTTGTATGTGCTATCCAACAGCTCAATGCAAAAACAAAGCAAAGCACTTTTGCCATACCAGGTCAAACAGTTTGCTTCAACAGCTGGTTTTACAAAGCACCAACTTTGTTTCATGCTCATGTAGTTGGTTATCAAACAGGTTTGTGAAAAAAAACAAGCATTTTCCACAGGGAGATTCCCTTACTTTTCAGGCAACACTACTCATTTGTCTATCAGTAACCAACTGAAGGGCAGTGCTGGAAGAGTTTTGCTAGATGATTGCCCACTAGCTTTCTCAGGGCGTGGAATGTACCTAGCAAACATTTCAACCATATTGAACATTCCAAAAGTGTTTATGCTTGAAAAAAATGTACAATGTTAGAAAAACAATCACACCGCATTCCCTTCTCACTTTTAAAGAACTATTCCAGCATTGAATACCACTGTACTGTCATTATGAACAAGACTAAGTGGATAACCACTGCATGTGCAAAAAGGTAGAACTTTGGCCTTTGTTGATTTAGAAAAGTTCTTATCATTTCTGAGTAAACGACTTCTGTTTAATTACTTAACACCTGTTGAAACATTAATTCAGCAGAAACATTACCACTGTGGAATTCAAGTTATTGAAACAATAAAATTACTTTGTACTTTTGATGATGATCAATGATTTAACACAACAGGCTGTTCAGTCATTAATACTTTCACTGTCCTAAATATGCCTTCCCATCAGACTTGGCCTACAAACCAAAGAGAACAGAAAAGATACAGTTGCACAAAAACTGAAGAGGGAAGATGAACATATATAATTGAAATCAGATCGTTCAGATATATATTACAAATATGAAGGTGCAAATCACCTCTGGGTCACTTTCAAAGATTAGACTTCTGTCAAATAAATTTAATCTACCTTTGGGGGATAAAGAAGATTGAGGCTCTGGTACAGTCTAAAGTTGACAAATCCAAGAAGGGTTGTGAAAAACTCTGTGAATGTTGCCATCACTCTATAGTCCACATCTGTGGGATGCTGAAAAACACAATTTTAAAACTTAAAGAAGATTTAATTGAATTGTATGACTTAAATCTGGACACACAGAAGCCTTTTAAATGAAAGTATCTGTTTAAAGAAAATCATGCTTTGCTCCACTTGGGAACTACAAAATCTAAATCAAAAGGGGTTTTCTTTATAACGTTAAGCTGTATGTAGTTTGAACAATACATGAAATCAGCAAGACATCCAAAGCAGGAGCGCAAGGATCTACCTGAATAATTTGCTTGGTCAGCATTGAACAGTGGTAGATTAATAGCTAAATATCAGAACAGTACTCCAGATTCCAGTCTACCAGTGAACAACACAAGATTAGCATGTACTGTTATTAAAAGAAAAGCAGAAAATTGGTTGGTTACTATTTTACAGTTTTGTAATTATAGTAAGCATTTCATTATATAGGGCATTAACAACTTGGAACATCTTTACTTCTAACTAGCATTATTTTTCAATCTTGCCAAATGACACCAACCTATCTGGCACGGTTTTAACGATTTCAGAACTGTTCACTTTCAAACTTGGCTGCTGCAAACAGTTGCTGCAATTTATGATGGCACACTTTTCAATTTTCTGTGTGTCTTTCTTCAATGATAGTAAAATCAGCATAGAGCTGTGGTGTAGAGAGCACATTATCAATAGTGCTCCCTCATAATTCAAAACTGTTGGCACGTATAAGGGACATTTCTTTAGTCCACTGGGAGAATGAGATCATGAGTAGTTCAGTCCATCATTCTGTGACCTGGAGATAGAGTCAGCCTGATGGCAGACAAACCTCTATCAAAACGTGAGAATTGTGATTAACCATTTAACAAGCAAGTATTACATTCTCATGAACTACTGATTCAGTTAGTGGTAATAGTTTTAAAAGAGCAGTGCAGTCCAATCTCCTAAAAAAGGATACTATGCTTTATGTATTTCTTCCAACATGTACTACTATTTCTACTGTAGTTCCCATCTACCAAACTGAACTCAAGACCCCATCACTGTAAGCTAAGCTGCCAGATTCACACAGCCCATTTTTGGAACAGCAGTGCCAAAGTTAAGAAATATCACATGATTTTCATATGGGACCATTCAAACAATGAATAAAAGGAATTGCTAAGTTCTTTGTTCATCTACCACCAGGCATAATGGAGGCTTTATTGCTAGAAGCCAGCTGCAGTGCCCATACCAATGTTACAAGGGACTCTTTTCAGTAAATGAAAGCTTTTAAAATATTAAAAAAACGCCTACAGCATTGCAGTTGGCTAAACAAATGATAGGCAAGAGGTGGCCTGAGCCTTGTAGCTGTCCAACACACCGAGGAATGCAACACAAGAATTACATTTGACAATGGTTTTAGAGAAATATTTCATTTAAATTAAAACCCATTGATGTCCATGTTGTTAAACTACAAAAATCCTATATTACAACTAACAGATTTCAAATATATAAAAACTAATATAATCCATTTTACAAAGGAAAGAAAACATTCTGATCAATTTTATTATTACAATATTTCTTGGTCAAGACCACCTTTAGTTACCTTCACAAATTTGCTCATACTTTGAAGGCCAACCTGGTATCCCAAATTCCTGATAAAACAACTGAAGGATATTTTTACTACATACAAATGTCAGTCTTAATACAAAGAAAATGTTCAAGATATTGTGTAGCATTTGTATCTAGATGACGAAGGCTTGGATGAACTTCAACTCAGCCCACTGTCAGCATATCTGCAAATCTGTGGGGAGACCAGCTTTCCCCGAATCAAAAGAAATCCATTAGTCAGCACCTTTCCTGCACTTGTTGGCTGCCATAAAAATAGCTGAGCAGCAGCAGAAGCAATATTAATACAGTGCAGTTTGAATGCTTCAGCCTTCACATACAAGCAAAGATACACTTAATGTTTCTGCACAGTTGGAGAACAAAAGTGTCAAAACATTTATGCTTGTAATAAGTTGGCGTTAAATAAAATAACCAGACTTTTTCCATTCATTCAACTTTACGTGGATCTGTTGGTTTGTCCTCATTTCCAAAGCAAACTTGGAGATTACTGTTGACCAGGAGCAATCACTTAAATATGATGAGCTGTTATAGTGTTTCTCAATCTCAAACAAACAAACAGTCAGTCAGTCAGGACATTCACTAATTTAAAACTATATCTGAGGCGTCAAATCACTAAATAGCTGTATTTGTTTTGTATTAAAATTCAAAAGAAAATAGCTTAGGTTGGAAGAGGTGCAGCGAATGGCCACAATGCCCAGCATTGCCAGTTAAACATATTTGGAGGAAAGGGAATGAGACTGATTAGTCATTTCAGATAGCTCGTGGATGATTTATAAGCAACCAGTCTCCAGTAAAATTCTATGATTGCAACCAAATCTGAACTTCACTTCAACTATTCACGATGCCCTGGTCAATGACGCCCAGTTTGGGCTCCACCAGGGCCACTCAGCTCCTGACCTCATTACCGTGATTCAAACATGGACAAAAGAGCTGAATTCCAGAGGTGGGGTGAGATCGATATCCCTTTAAATCAAGGCTGCATTCGACTATGTGTGGTATCAAGGGGCCTTAGCAACACAGGAATCAATGGGCATCGGGGCAAACTCCCCGCTGGTTAGAATCATACCTGACACGTAGGAAGGTGGTCATGGTTGATAAAGGTCAGTCAAGTCAGCTCCAAGTCTGTAGGAGTCCCTCGGGCAGTGACCGAAAACTTCTTCAGGGCTACTTCATCAATGACCTTCCCTCCATTTTAAGGTCAGCAGTGGGGATGTTCGCCAATGATTGTACAATGTTCTGCAACATTTGTGGCTCCTCAGATACTGAAGCAGTCCATGTTCAAATGAGACAAGATCTTGACAGTATCCAGGCTGACAAGTGGCAAGTAATATTCAGGCCACACGAATGCCAGGCCATGACCATCACCAGTAAAGTACAATCTAACCTGCCACTTGGCATTCAATGGTGTTACTATCACTGAATCCCCCAGTGTCAAATTCCTGGTGGGTAATCATTGCTCAGAAACTCACTGGTCTCGCCACATGAACACAGTAACTATAAGAGCAGGTCCGAAGCTCGGAATACTGCGGCGAGTAACTCACATCCTGACTTCCAAAAGTCTGTCCATCATCTACAATGCATAAGTCAGAAGTGTAATAGGAGACTCCCAATTTGTCTTGATGAGTGCAGCCCCAATAACACTTAAGAAGCTTTATACCATCCAGGACAAAGCAGCCAGTTTGACTGTCCCTTCATCCACAATGCTCCACCATCAACGCTCAGCAGCAGCAGCAGTGTTTTACTATCTACATGCTGCAATAAAATGATCCACCAAAGATCCTTAGAGACCATCTTCACAACTCCCATGTCTATCTAGAAGGACAAGGGCTACAGATGTATGGGAATACCATCATCTTCAGGTTCCCTCCAAGCCAGTCACCATCCTGACTTGGAATTTTATCACCGCTCCTTCACAGTCACTGGGTCAGAATCCTGGGATTCCCTCCCTAATGGCATTTGAGGTCAACCAAGCAGGTGGACTGCAGCGTTCAACAAGGCAGCTCACCACCACCTTCTCGAGGGCAACTAGGGACGGGCAATAAATGCTGGCCCAGCCAGTGACTCCGAGATTCACGAAATAAATTAATAGAAATTAACAGAGGACGGTTGCTGAGGTGTCGCAGGGATCGGTGCTTGGGGCCCAGCTGTTCACAATGCCCTTTAAACATTTGGTTACTGGAATCAGATACAATATATCCCAGCCTGCTGACAGCACTAACGGATGTGGGATTGTGAATGGGTGAGGAGGTTATAAAAAAGCACCGAGAAGACAAGTGGAGTGAATGGGTAAATACGTGACAGATGGAGAACAATGTGGACAGAGGAGACGGTGTGCTCTTTGGTGGAAACGATAAATTGGCAGCCTACCATTTGAAAGGGATTGGTTGAAACATGTTGATCTACAAAGGGACGTATGCTCCTGTTTGTTGTTTCCTTCTGCATAAACCTCTGAGGCCCCTGCAGTGCAGTGAGTTCTGTAACCAGAAGTCAATACTGGGCATGGCATTGGCACGCTGCCCAGTGAACACGGACCCACCAAGTGGGGAGCTGCAACACTGAAAAGGATCTGCATCTCCTTGTACACCAGTTGCTGAAAGTAATATTGCAGAAACAGAAAGCAGTGAGGAAGATAAATGGTGTGTGGATCTTCATTTCAGGGGGATGTGAGTCCAGGAGAAAAGGTGTCTTACTGCAGCTGTACAGGGCCTTGGTGAGATATCATCTTGAACATTGTGCACTATTGTGGGGAGTTTTGGTCTCCTTACCTAATAAAGGACAAACCTGACATTGAGGGAGAGCAGTGAAGGATGACCAGACTGGTCTCTGGGATGACGGGCTTGTTATGGGAGCAGAGTATGGGAGACTGGGCAAGTATTCCATGGGGTTTAGGAAAATGAGTGGAGATCTCAGTGAGATATATAAAACTCTGACAGGGTGAGACAGATTGGAAGCAGGAATGATAATTCCCCTGCCTGGGACTTGTAAAACAAGGGGCCACAGTATTAGATACAGGCAGTCACTCTGCATTGAGATGATAATAAATGTCTGCTCTCAATGACTCGGGAACCTGGGGAATTCTCTCGCACCTGGAAACCGAGACACTGATTATAAATAAGGATTTCGAGACAGTAAAGGGATGGTGGGAGAGCAGGAGTACGGTGTGGAAATGAAGGGCCAACCATCATTATATTGAATTGGTTAGCAAACTCGATGGACCAAACGTACGACTGCACCGCCTATTTTATAGCTTCCCAAGGTTACTCACATTAACGGATATGTATATCATGTGGGGTAAGTGCATTGAGGAGAGTTTTTCCATGAACTAGAATGGGGAGGCTCAATGTGTTTTCCATTCCCAATGTTTCTGTGAAGTCTGTGGGAAAGGTCTGTAAATGCTGTCACAAGCTCTCAGATGTTAGGAAGGAGGTTTCTGCAGGGTCGACAGGACTGTGTTCCCATTCCCTTTTCCGACATTGATGCTGAGGCTGGGTTTTCTGTCCGGTTTCATCCTTTCAGACCTCGGAGTAGTTTGCTTCGAACAGATCTGTTGGTCAAGTCTGGTAGCTTTAATGAGTTAGCATCAGGTAAAGTTCACGTGATTCTGACCCTGACATCTTCACCCACACTCGTCACTGAGCCATAGATGGTGTTGATGCCAATGACAGACTGAGGTGTTACCCTGGCAAAAAGTTACAGGTTGTATTTGAATGCAGATCTGCTTCTCCTGCTTCTGTGATCTACAGCACTACGTGAATACACAGTTTCGAGGTGCAATATCTGCAATGCAATTTTGCTGTCTGTTCCCCAATTCTCACTAAGACCCATTCACCCATCAGCCCTGCACTCAGTGACCGAACCTGGTTTCTGATGTGGAAATACTTCCATTTTCAAACTCTCATCCTGCTGAGGGTCTCTCTCCCCGGGTCTTGCTTACAATCTGACACATTCTGCAAAAGCATTTAACTGATCTTAATTCAAATATTTAATTCACCTAAATATTTTTCATTGAGAAATACCAATCTGCTGTGTTTAAAGTGAATGTGTTTCCCCTGTTTCTTTACCTGACCATGATTAAGAGCTCTGTAGTGTCAGTGATGCCAGCCTTATGTAGTTTCAGAGCCAATGAATTCTCTGGAGTCCCAATCATCTTCACCACATTGTATATTTTCTCTTTTGGTTTGATGCCTTATCATTCATGGCTGCCTTGTTCTCCCTTGAGTATGTTTCAAGTTCTTTGGGTTGCATTTCTGGTATTATCTTCCGAATTTATCCCCAGAACCTCCTCCCATTGCTGCTCCATGGTCTTTCCTGCTCAGTTCCCCTTCCAATTAACTCTGGACAGCTTCGCCCGCATGTCTTGGTAGTTACATTGCTCAATTATAACCACATTACATCTTGAAAGAGCATTAGATATAAACCGAAAGGAGGAGTTTTGGGAGACGGGACACGAAGAATAATTGGTGGATTTCTTAACTAGATACAAAGGGAGAAGGAGAGAGAGGATAGAGATCTGGAGATCTGGAAAATGAGAAAGCTACATTATCGAAAGAAGTAGATGAACATCCCCCAATGTTTTGGCAATGCCTGTGTGCTGTGGTCCTTGGTACAGTGCATGTACAACAGAGTAATATGTTCAAATGCTGAGTCTGATGCCAGAATATTTATCTCCAATAATATGACTGACACGAGCTTTGGAAAGAACCCACCAGGCCAACATATTGAAGTCCCGGTAGAAAGGGGATTAACTGAAATAAGTTGGGACACCAGAATCAAGAATTTGGAGCACACATCCTGGTAAGAATGAGAGATTAGAGTTGGGAATCCCAGAAAAGCAGGGTTCGTTGAGAGGATCAAATCATGTTTTAATGTTTTACCAATTTTATACATCATATGCATCATTTTTCGTTAACTGTGTCTCTGTTGTTTCTTTACAATGTGTTGTGCACATATGAAAAATGTGACTTATCTGCACACACACATTGATTAAACAGTGTATATAAAATAATTTTTCCACAATTGAAACTGTCCTGTTGTTGTGTTACGAGGATAGATTAGATTAGATTAGATTACTTAGTGTGGAAACAGGCCCTTCGGCCCAACAAGTCCACACCGCCCCGCCTCAGGCAACTGACTGTGTGGAGTTTGCACGTTCTCCCCGTGTCTGCGTGGGTTTCCTCCGGGTGCTCCGGTTTCCTCCCACAGTCCAAAGATGTGCAGGTCAGGTGAATTGACCATCCTAAATTGCCCGTAGTGTAGGTAAGGGGTAGATGTTAGGGGTATGGGTGGGTTGCACTTCGACGGGGCGGTGTGGACTTGTTGGGCCGAAGGGCCTGTTTCCACACTAAGTAATCTAATCTAATCTAATCTATCCTCGTAACACAATAACAGGACAGTTTCAATGGTGGAAAAATGATTTTATATACACTGTTTAATCAATGTGTGTGTGCAGATAAGTCGCATTTTTCATATGTGCACAACACATTGTAAATAAACAACAGAACACCAACTAGCCACCAAAAGACATGATCCACTATCACTATGTTCCGTACATACAGACAAAGAAGGGCACCACTTTGACTGGGACAAAGCAAACACACATACTAAGACACGCAAGGACCTTCTTAGAGGAATCGTATTATAACCAGAAGTCCATCAATAAACGCATCAATTTAGATCCTGTCTACATTCTCTTTTTAAAAATAACCGGAAATGACATCACCCACTTTAAGAAACCAAGACCTATAAATAGAGAGGTGGGATATCCCACCAGCACTTCAGCAGATGCTCCTACTGATGATGTCACCTCGTCATGGTGACGAAACTTCTGAAAACATACCTTCAAGCTCAGCGAGCTTACTTGCACAGATATAAATTGTTGTTTGTTGTTTATTAGTGGAATTTAGGAGTTCTCTGTCGCTCACGTTTTGACAGATTATGATGTGAGGTGAGCTTTTCTAGGTGTGTGATTTTAATTAACAGAGGGGTTCGACATTGATGTCATAACAGTTTGGGGCCTTGCCGTGTGGCACTTGGACCGATCTGAACAGATTTGAGATACAACAGGTCGCAGCAAATTCCAACTCATTGCAATTAGTGACTTTGATCGTCAAATAAAACCAGTGGGAAAATTCGTTTAATTTTGTTACTTGTGGTTGGTTAAATGAAAAGTGAGGGAAATGGCTGTTCACATTACTAAAGAGGTTCCCAAATTTTCCAAGGAAGTTTAGAAAGACAGAAGAAGGAGGACATTTGTTAGAATTAGCAAATAGGTTGGAATTGGGTTCA
This sequence comes from Chiloscyllium punctatum, assembly GCF_047496795.1. Lineage (NCBI taxonomy): Eukaryota > Metazoa > Chordata > Chondrichthyes > Orectolobiformes > Hemiscylliidae > Chiloscyllium > Chiloscyllium punctatum. The sequence continues at coordinate 10,982,301 of NC_092772.1, forward strand.
ACCAGGGAGAAAAGGGAAGCTGAAATTGTAATGGAGTTGGTCAAGCATTTTGATGTATCAGAGAAACAGGCAGTAGAGTTATAAAAACTTAAATTGCAAATGTGGCAACTGGAGTTAGAAGATAAATAAAGGGATGGAAACAGAGAGAGACGAAAGAGAAAGAGAGGAAAAAGAAAGAGAGAGGGGATTTGAAATTCAGAAGTTGGGAATTAGACAAGAAATTTAAATTAACAGGATGGAGATGAAGGGAGAACGTAGGGATGTATACAACTAGGTTAGTAACTTGCCATATTTCATTGAGAAAATTGTCAAACCCTTTTTCATTTCATTTGAAAAAATGGCTAGGCAGATGACGTGTCCAGTGAACTTGTGGGTAATGCTAGTTCAGACTAAGCTGATGGGCCCAGCTGGTGAGGTATGTGCAGCGCTGTCAGATGAGGGATCAAGAGATTATCAAGATGTTAAATTGGTTATTTTGATTGGTTATGAATTGGTACTAGAAGCATATAGACAGAAGTTCAGAAAAATAGAGACGGAACCAGGTCAGACTTATACTGAGTTTGAAAGAATTAACCACAGTCATTTTGACAGGTGGGTGCTGGCCTTAAAAATGGATAAGACCTGTGAGGCTTGAAGGGAGATTAATCTGCAGGAGAAGTTAAAAGACTCACTTCCAGAGATAGTAAGAATTCATGTGACTGAATAGGAAGTTCAAGAAGTGAGAAGCACGGCAGAAATGACAGGTAAATATGCATTGTGGAATGTGATAAAATTTAGCTTCTGGCAGGAATTTCATCCTGTGAGGGATAGAAATTGGGAGAAGGGACAATCACACATTACAAAGCGAACAGTAGCTCACAATATTTTACCACAGGGGAAGAAAGAAGCCCAAGGGGGTTGAAAGGTGGTGAAAGGCCTCAGGTGTTCTCACTATAAGGCACTGGAACACATAAAATGACAGTGTTGGTGGTTTAAGAAGGGCACAGGGAAAAAGTTGTTTTCACTGCAGTAAGCTGGGACACACCGTGCTGGGCGTTAAAGGAAGACACTTTGGGGAAAGATGCGGTCGAAGAGGCTAAGCCCAGTGGCATTAGTGAAACTGGTAAAGGAGACCCCAAGTGGAGCCGAGGAGCTGCAGGAAATTGCACAGCCGAGGCAAGGGCTGGGTATGGAGGCAGTGCCTGATCTCTCAAAAGAATTCACCTCTGTAGATAAAGTTTACTCAGAAAGAACAGGGGGAGAAGGACAAGAAGTTATAATTTTGTGAGATACGGGATCTGCTCAGTCTGTAATAGTTGAGAAGTGAGGGGCTGGAAAAGCACAACAGATCAGGCAGCATCCAGACAGCAGGACAATCGAATATCAGGCAGAAACCCATCGTCAGGAACATGGTGGGGGGTGGGGGGGTGCGCAAAGGGGACTGAAAGATAAATACGAGGGTAGTAGCTGAGCTGATGGAAGGGTCATTGGGAAGGCAATAAGATGATGTAGGTGGGAGTGATATATCGGAGGGTAGGGTGAAGTCGATAGGTGGAAAGGAAGATGTCTAGTTAGGGCAGTCCAAGAGGGCAGTGCTAGGTTGTACGGTTGGATCTGGGAGAGGTTGGTGGAGGGGAGATTTGAAATTTGGTGAAGTCAACATTGATGCGGAACAGTTTGAGGGTTCCAGCTGTCCTACCACTGATAGGAGTCCTATCACCCTCCTCACCGACCTATCACCATCACACCCCACTTGCATCTACCTATCGCCTTCCAAGCTCCCTTCCACCCAGCTCCACCCCCACCCTCCCATTTATTTCTCAACCTCCTTCCCCCTCCCTTACCTCCCACTTTCCTGATGAAGGATTTATGCCTGAAACGTCAAAGCCCCTGCCCCTCGGATGCTGCCGACGTGCTGTGCTTTTCCAGTCCCACACTTTTCAACTCTCATCTCCAGCATCTGCAGCCCTCAATTTCTCTCACCCTCTAATAGGAAGAGATGAAAGTTTTTTTCACTCTTTCTGGCATGTTAATCAAGAGTGTGTTAATTTGTGGAATGGGGACAGAAATTAAGTATTCCCTTGTGTAACATCAGGATGGAATGCCAAATCAAGGTTGGGGAAGTAACAGTGACAGTGAGTAACAGAGTGTCATTTCCAGGAATACAGTTTGTTCTTGGGAACGATTTAGCAGGAGGCGAGGTGGGAGAGGCACCCCTTGTGGTGGAGAAGCCAAAGGAAGACTAGGGAATTGGTGAGTTAAAAGAAAATTACCCAGGAATTTTTCCAGACTGTGTAGTTACAAGATCCCACTGTCATAAGTTACAGCAGGAAGGAAAAACGAACGAAAAAGACAAATGGTTTGATGCTCAGTGAACTGACCCCCTGTTTGATGCAACGGTGCAGGAAAAACCTGAACAGGCAGAGGACCAGGCAGGGGGGTTTAGTCCAGAAAGGTGAATGGACTTACAACAGATATATACTCACACATTCACACACACATACACATGCACACACACAGAAAAGGAATCAGAATATATGGTTGAACGTTATTAACTTAAAGATAGAATCATAAAATTAAAATGGAGACCCCGATAGGTTACTGCAGACGGGAAATGGGCCGAAGTGCACCAGATTGTGTTAGCAGTAACGTACAGTGTTACGGGTAGCTCATAAACTAACTGCAGACAGTCACTTAGGTGTACAGAAGACTCAGGCTAAGGTACAGAAGTGTTTCTAGTGGCCTGGAATGTACAAGGACACTGTTAATTTTTCTTGTACATGACATACATCCCAAATGGTAGGTAAGTAACAGGCAGTAATAAAACCAGAACCTTTCTTGCCAATTCCTGCATTCGAAGAACCTTGCACGTGGGTTATGATTAATTGTGTAGCTCCCCTTTCTAAAGTAAAAGTGGAAACCAATATTTGCTGACTATATTGGATGTGTCTACCAGATTTCCAGAGGCAATTCCATTATTGGAGTGTCAAGGCAAAAAGGGAAGTGGAGGAGTTGGTAGCTTTCTTTACTCGCTGTGGGCTGCCCAGAGAGATTCAGTCAGACCAAGGGTCTCATTTTATCGCTCAGCTGTTTAAGGAAGTCATGGATGGCTTAGGCAGACAGCACTTCAAATCAAGGGCATCCTATCCTGAATCCCAGGGAGCCTTGGAAAGTTAGCATCAGACGCTGAAGACTATGTTAACAGCGTACTGTCAGGGTTGGCCAAATGATTGTGATAAAGGTGTCCCATTAAATTGTTTGCCATTAGAGATGTCCCAAATAAATCTACTCACTTTACGTCTGTTGAGTTAATATTCGTACATGAAGTGAGAGGTCCTTTGAAATTAATTAAATATAAATTGACAGGACCGAAGTTGGAAATCTCACACCTGGATTCTGTGTGTGAGGTGAAGGAGAGAGTAGATGGAGTAGGTGAGTTTGCTAAATAGTATCTGAAGAGAACAGCATAGAGTGAAGCAGGTGGCAGATAAAAACTCAGAAACTTTGAAGATTTCCCGTGGGGATGACGTATCAGTATCGCCACCAGTGGTAGGAAATCCCTTCAAAGCCAGGTTTAGTGGCCCCATTCAAATTTTTTAAAATGTGGAGTCAGTTAAACAATCTAGTAAAGATACCAGAGATGACAAAAAAAAACTTTATCGAGTATTTCATATGGATGAATAATGCACCAGCCACATTTCAGACTCAGAAACAGAGTTGTGGCCATATGAACAAATTGTGCAGCTTATCTGTATGATGTAGTGATCTTTAGCAAGTGATTGAAAGCACACATGTTACAGTTGGCAGAACATGCTGAACGATTACAAGAAGAAAACTTGGTAATAAACTTAAAGAAAACAGAATTCGCGAAGGTAGAGGTGATGTTCTTGGGACATTACATTGGCCATGGAAGGTTGACCCCATGGAACACAAAGACCGAAGGGCTTTGAGTAATTTCCACAACCATCCTCGAAGAAAAAGGTGCTTCGATTTTTGGAACTGAGTGGATTCTATTGGAAGTTTGTTCCAAACTTCAGCAGCGTATGGGCACCACTGATGGATTTACTAAAGAAGAACACAGAATTGTGGTGGACAGAACAATGCCAGGGGGTATTTGAGAATTTTAAAGCAGGATTAATCAGCGTACGAGCTTTAGCTACACCAAATATTTTGAAACCCTTTGAAAATTGTGTTTGATGCTCGGGATATAGGGGTCAGAGATGTATTGATACAGAAAGAGGATGATGGAATTGAATGGCTAATTGGCTACTTGTGGAAAAACTCAATATCCACCAGAAAAAAAATACAAAATCTCCATTATTGAACAAGAATGATTAAGTTTCACACTGGCCTGACAATATTTTAATGTGTATATGACAAACAAATTGTCGGAGATGGTTGTGGACAATGACAAATCTCTCGCATTTTTTGGAATATTTAAAGACCAGAATATGAGACAATTTCATTGGAGTCTTACCTTACCGACTTTAAACTTACAAAATGTACATGCTGTGGCCCCTACAATGTGACAGCAGATGGGTTTTCGCGGATTTAAAGGAAAGCAGTGTAGATAAGATTTGACTTATTACAGTGTTGTATTGGTATGCAGAATTAATATGAATGATATAACTGAGATTAATACTTTTATATTTCATATAGTTCGGATTAAGAATTAGAGGAAAAGAAATGTAGCCATCTTTTCAGTCTGCTGGTTCATTTTATTTTCTGAAGCGGGAAGATGTTATGAAAACAAAAACATGTATGGGCACTTTAAGACAGATCGGGTTTTGTTGAATAGAAATTAAAGCCACAGATGCCAGCTAAAGGTCACACTGTTCCACATGTCACCATTAGCTGAGAAATGGATACCTGAGTGTTGGTTGCTGTTTTGACAGCCATTCAAATCCAACCAAAGAGTTTAAATAATGCTCAGGATACCAGAAACCAACAGAATTTGAATATTATTGTTTGGACACCTGGACAGCAATCAAATTATGAGAATTATTATATCATGGGGAGTATATAAACCCAGCATTTTGAAAATAGAGGGAGAGCCACTGCCATCCAACAGCAGAGTAACTGCTGTAGAGCAGGAGTGCTAACTGGCCATCTCAAACACTCTCTATCAAAGACACATGTTCATGTAAACCTACTTGCAATAAAAAAAATGACGAAGGGAGATCAGCAGCTGAAAGAGTGAACACAGCGGGGAAGATAGAGACTGTATGGTCTTGAGATTTTAATGTTTCGTATGTGGGTTGTTGGAACAGCATATTTTTACAGAGTTGGAGTCAGATAGTAAGTGGCTAAGAAAAGAGGGGCTTGTATTTGTGAATAGTTGTTGTTTAGAGTTCACTATTAAAGTTAAGAAACTAACTTGATAATTTTTGTTTAAATAGTGGAATGTAGGAGATCTGTGTCACTCTTATTTTAACAGATTACAAGGTGAGGCAAGCTTTTCTGGGTGTTTGGGTTTAATTAACAGAGGGGTTCGAGTCCACCTTGAAAATGTCCATCCACGCTAAACCCATTTCCCTGCAGTTGGCCCATATGCTTCCAGTCCTTTCCTATCCACATATTTATCCAAATGTTTTTGAAATGTTGTTAATGTACCCCCCTCAACCATATCTGCTGGCAACTCATCCACGTACCAGCCCTCTGTATAAAGAAGTGGCCCCTCAGGTTCCCTTTTATTCCTTCCCCTTTAACCTTAAACTGATCCCCGCTAATCCTCGATTCTTTACACCTTGGAAAAAGACTGAGAGCTTAACCTATCCATACCCCTTGTGATTTTATACAGCTCTATAAGGACTCCCTCAGTCTCTTACACGCTAAAGAAAAGGTCCTAGCTTGTCCAACCACTCCCTATAACTCAGACCATTGGGTCCTGGCAACGTCTTTGTAAATTTCTTCTGCACTCTTTCTAATTTAATAACATCCTCCCCATGACAAGGTGACAAAACTGAAGACAATACTCCAAGTGTGGCCTTACCAAAGTCCTGTGTAACTGTAACATAAGGTCCCAACTTCTATCCTCAATATCCTGCCTGATGAAGGCCAATATGCCAAAAGCCTTCTTCACTTCCCTGTCTACCTGTGACTCCACTCTCAGAGAACAGTGCACCTGAACACCAAGGTCCCTCTGCCCACTGCACCCCTTAAGCCCTCCCATTCACCACAAAACTCCTACCTTGATCGGAGTTTCCAAAATGCAAGACCTCACGCTTCTATATTAAATTCCATTTGCCATTTCTCGGCCCATTTTCCACCTGATTAAGGTCCTGCTGCAATTTTTGATAAACATCCTCACTGATCATGCTCCCACTTATTTTAGTGTCATCTGCAAACTTACTAATCATACCTTCTACATTCTCAACCAAATCATAGATAACAAACAGCAATGGACCAAGCCTCCGGTCTGACAAACATCTTTCCACTAAACCCTCTGCTTCCGACCATCAAGCCAACTGTGTATCCAATTGCCCAGTTCCCCCGCATTCTACGAGATGTAACCTTCCTGAGCAGCCTGCCATTTGGAAACTTATCAAAGGCCTTACTGAAATCCATAGAGACTACATCTATCACTCTGCCCTCATCAAACGTCCTGGTAACTTCATCAAAGGTCTCTAAGAAATTTGGGAGGCATGATCTCCCACTCACAAGTCTATGCTGACTGCTCCGAATCAAACCCTGTGTAAGTAATGGGTGCAGTCAATGGTATGCTGTCCTTCATTGTAAGATGATTCGAGTACATGAGTAAAGCCATCTTCCGGCTGTTGTAGAGCCTTGCTGAGAGAGCATTTGGGGCACTCTCTACAGATTTGATCTCCTTTGTAATAAATGATTCCCTTACCACAGACACGGGTGATGGTAACATGGGGAAAGAGTGAAGAAGCTGAGTGTTTAATCTGTAGAGCTGTGAGAGATGAAGAAATGGTGATCCTGAAACACGAGGAGTAGCAGCGATCAGTTATTTCCAAAACAGACATTGATAGGGAGAGAAATTCCATACTTTACCCAGGATTGATTGGTTTGATTTATTGTCACGTGTACCTCAGTACAGGGAAACACTTTATTTATGAGCAGTGGAGGAAGATCATAGTAAGCATGGCCAGACAGATCATAGGGTGGAAATAGACTTGGACAGAGTAAGGATTACAGGTTACACTGCACAGGACATGCACTAGACAAGATCAACATGAACAAAATCACCATTATTTGAACTTAGAGAGTCCATTCATCAGTCTAACGTGACTTTCCTCATAGTTTATTTGCCTAAATTAACTCTCCCCACGTTATTGTGCAGTTAGCGTGTGAACCCTGTACTGAACATCAGGTTGCTCACAATCCCCAACAGCAGCCACAATACCTCCGTCTGAAACAGGTAGCCATTCCCATCAGCTTCCGCCCTGCATAGAGAACACCAGTCTGTCTTCGTGGAGATGGAAGATGCCTTCTTAAGACTTCACACAAGACATATGGCTTCCCTGCCCACCTCAAGAAAACCATGTTAAAGTCCCACATGTGTATCATAAACAACGGAGCCAAGAGAAACAATGTGGAACAGTCTGTTTGTGGGGCCTCTGCCCCACTTGTTCATCATGTTAGAGCATCAATTAGGAGACAGTGAGGACTGCCAATGCTGGAGATGAGAATAGATCATCAATTGCTGGAAAAGCACAGCAGGTCAGGCAGCATCCGAGGACCAGGAGAATCGACGTTTTGGGCATAAGACATTCATCAGGAATCACCAAAAAGTACCTCATTCTGCCCCCGTGTAAGTGTATTGAGGTGGGAATGGCCTCCTGCTGTTCCTGTGTAAGTGACTCAAGGGAGTGATTGGCTTCAACCTCGTCCGATTGGACAGGGCCAAGGGCCTGACTGATTAACCCTGGTTCCTGTTTGACAGCTCATTGTACTGACTCATGGAACATTGCTGCAGCTTTAAGAGGTTATTTTGTCCGGGTTTCTTTTATGAGAGAGATTGAACGATCGTTACCAAGCTTGCCAGTTAAGACCACTTGAGTAACAGCTAGGGCGGCCTTGTGTTTATTTTAATGCAGCCTGAATGGGTGTGGCCAGCTCTCACAGATTAGGATCTCTGTGTTTTGGTTTCTCAGTAACATCAGAAACTATTGGAGTCTCCACAGAGTTGGAAACTTCAGTGAAAGTCTTCTGGCTGCTACCCTCTCTGAAATTTCTCTTGATACTGTTTTTAATTCCTGGATTGGAGAAATATTTGTGACAATCTGTGTCTGAATATTTCTTTTTGCCAAGGGCTGTGTTTATGGGATTTCCCTATATTGGAACAGTTCATCAGTAATAGTTCCTAGATCTATTATTCTGTTAAGCTGTCCAATAGAATTACGTTATTCTAAATTCCTCTTTCTTTGGTTTCATTTTCTCTTTCGTGTTTAAGTAGATGGTGATTTGCTTCACACCGAGTAGTCTGACCAGTCACATTGCATCTGGAACAGACACTTTACATTTCCTTTAAAATAAGAAAACATTAGAATCTAGGCTACCGCCTTCAAATATTTTCGAGGGGCTCTGGTGAGGTCCATCACACTAGACTCCTTCCCTTCCTGAGTAATAGGCTGGAGGCACTGAATGGGCTGTCCCTGTTCTTCTCCAATAGTGTCAATGGGCTGAATGACTTCCTCATATTCCTGTGAATCCAGCGTGAGGTACTGAATGAACCCTTGTTTTACTGTGGCAATGTGCAGTGTCAGGCAGTGCTGTTACATGAATGTTACTGATACTTTAACAGCACAAGCCTCAATGGAGTCTGGATCCTGCTAGTTACAGACAAAGACCAGTTCAGCAGCTGACGGGGGACAAAATGTTCTGAACATTGTGGAATCTTTAGCGACCATCCCCAGTTCTGATCTAATGGTGGGGAAGGTGGGGGCGGGGAGACATTGATGAAGCAGCTGAAGCTGTTTGTGAAGAGGAAGCTACCCTGAGGATCTCCCACAGAGGTGACCCAGGACTGAGATGGTGAACATCTTCCTTTGTGCCATGTTTGACCCCAAACACTGGAGAGGTTACTCTGATTCCCATTAAGTTCAGTTTTGTTAAGCTCCTTGATGTCAACAGAAGTCAACCACAGCCTTGATATCGGGGCCAGTCATTGTTACCTGAACCCTTGTATCAACCTCTTTTGTTCACATCCATAGGCCATGATATAGGAGCAGCAAGTGTTTTCTTCAAACAGGTGGCATTGAATGTCAGGATGTCTCTTCTCTAGCGTGTTCGGGGAGCTAGATGACTGAAAATAATTGAAGAGGAGGTGTATGGAAATTGACCTGTCAGAGAGTTGAGGGCTATGAAGAATTGGATATGAAAGAGGATTTGAGATGAAGAACAGATCAGTCATGATCATAACGAAGGGCAAGGCAGGTTTGGGGAGTGAACGACCTGCCCCTGTTTCTGATGTTCTCCCATTCCGTTATTGGAAAGTTAGTGGGTGTTACTTTCATGGATGTTCTGTTGTTGAATGTTGCAGACAGGGAGACCAGAGGATTTTGTGAGCAATCTCTGGGTGAGGTATGGGGCTGTATTCACATTGAATCTGGGTGTACAACATGACCAACAAATGAAGCACAAGTTGCAGAGAGGGGAAGCTCTGTGAAGAGAGATGAGGGGCCTCTTTCGTACCCAGACTGGGTTTTCCAATTACATTTCCCAATTCACTTCAAACCGTGTGGGACAGTACTGAGGGGCTGAATGGTCTCCTGTGTTTCTGTGCAACAGGTTATAGGAGTAAGTAACCTCCAACTGCTCCTGTCTAGCAGGTTTGATGGGCTGAATGGAACACAGGAACATGGGACTGAGAAACAGGAGTGGGTCATTAGATACTTTGAGCCTTCTCCACCAGGCACTAAGATTATATACAGTTTGTGGTCTCAGCCCCACTTTCCTGTCTGTGTCCCATTGTGCACTTCTTTATCAGATATTTAACTAACGCAGCTTTCAATCAATGTGAACATAGAGACACGATAATCTTCCACTGAAGAGAATTCCGACTTGAAAGATCCATTCAGAATTATTCGTCATCCCTCTTATAGAATCAGAGAGTCATGCAGAATGGAAACAGACCCATTAGTCCAATCTGTTCACTCCGATCAGATATCAAATCTGATTTAGTCCCATTTGCCAGCACTTGGCCAATATTCCTCCTGTGATTGTACCCGCCTTGACCACTTCCTCTGACTGCACTTTCTGTCCACACACCACTCTCTGTGTGAAATATTAACCTTCAGGTCCCTTCTAACTCATTCGCCCTCTCCCCTCCAACCTATGCTGTCTTGTTCTGGACTCCCCTATCCTTTGGAGCAGAACGTGGCTGTTCAGAATATCCATGTCCCTGATGATTTTATAAACCTCTATAATGCTGCCTCTCAACCTCTGACACTCCAGGGGGAAACACCTCAACGTAATCAGCCTCTCCCTATAGCTCAAGCCTCCAGTCCTGGAACATACGTGTAAGACATTTCGGCAGAAAACCGAGTTGTACACAGTATTCTTAAAGTGGTCTCACCAACATCCTGTACAGATGCACCATACCACCACAACTCCTATACTCAATGCTCTGACTGATTAAGGCAAATGTGTCAAATGTGTTCAGCACCACTCTGTCTACCTGCGACTCACTGCTACAGGTAATCATGTATGTTAACATCAGAAAGTTAACATGATGGTAGTGCCAGCAGATAGGAGGACCAGTGATACATTAATCATTATTGAGATTAGATTGTGTTGGAAACATGAGCTGAACATGTCAGGAAGGGAAATCAAATCAATGGGTTCAGGATGGTTAATATCCAGAATACCAGATACCCCGGAGTGAGTTCCAATCTGGAATCTAATTGAGGGGTTCATGGTGCTTTATATACGAATAACAGATACCCCGGAGTGAGTTACAGCCTAGCCTAGCATCTAATCGAGGGTTTCTGGGTGGTTTATATACAGAATAACAGATAGCCCAGAGTGAGTTACAGCCTGGAATCTAATTGAGGGGTTCAGGGTGGTTTATATAGAGAATAACAGATATCCCGGAGTGAGTTACAATCTGGAATCTAATTGCGGGGTTTATGGTGCTTTATATACGATTAACAGATACCCCGGAGTGAGTTACAGCCTAGCCTAGCATCTAATCGAGGGTTTCAGGGTGGTTTATATACAGATTAACAGATAGCCCAGAGTGAGTTACAGCCTGGGATCTAATTGAGGGGTTCAGGGTGATTTATTTACAGAATAACAGATAGTCTGGAGTGTGTTGCAGATTGGAAACTAATCGGGGGATTTAAGATGGTTTATGTACAAAATAACAGATACCCTGGAGTTAGTTAACAGCCTGGAATCTAATCGAGGGGTCCAGGCAGTTTTAGATACAGAATAACAGATAGCCCGGAGGGAGTTACAGCCTGGAATCTAATCGAGGGATATGTTAACCTTTTTATGTGAAATAACTTGTAACTGGGAGTGAGTCACAAAGTGTACTATTGGCCAAGTGGTTTCAAATCTTGACTCACATAAACATAATACAGTCACAAACTACACAACTTTACTGACTCCCAACTTTCCTTGTTTGAGGACTATCCTCCTCTGTTTTCCCCTTTCACTGAAATTATTAATATACCTTTTATACTGCACTGCCATTCTGGTTAGAGTGCAACCTATCTCTCACATTTATGTTCAATCCTGTTGAAAGATACTTAAACCAACAGATGCACAAAGTTCCAGAAAGAGCTTTGTTCAATTGCAGGTGCATTATTTTCTTTTATTTGTAGACAACACACACTTTGAACCCACAGAAGGTCAGTGTGGGATTTGAGAAACCCTTCAATTTGGGATGAGACCTAACCAGGCAAAATTCTGATCCAACGCTGCAAATCTACAATTCAGTGGCTGAGCTCTATCAGGTTTTGCATATTATGTTTCTCTCATATATTAGGAGCTTGGAAAGTAAGGCAGACCTTACTGGAATGTCACATTGTCTCTCCGCATTCACTGTAAACAAGTTCTGGGATTTGCATTTTAAGCACCTTCAAAGAGCTGTCTCCATTTCCTATCTCTGCTAGCATCAATGAATGGAAATGGCTTTTGACACATTGCCCCCTCTCCTTTGCTGAAAGTATTCTTGACACAAATCAGTCAGGCAGACATTTTAGATTTGTCCACAGCCACCATTTTATATCAGCAAAACGATGACATTGAGTTTATAAATAAGGAAAAGCAAGAGAGACTGGCAACATCAATACAGTTTGAAAATATATAAAACATTGAACATGCACACAGAATCACAGACACACTGAATCACACACACAGGGATACAGATACCTTCCAGAAGCTGTCTCCATTTCCTATCTTGCAAGAGAATTCATGTTATGATGATGCATTCGTGCAGGACAGTAAACAGCTTTTGAGACTTTCCCCATTGTGACAGAAATTCAGCCCCAATCTGAAACTTGGAGATATGTAACAGGATAGAAATGAACCAGCAGCTTTCTGTGTTCCTGCTTCCAATGTAACATTTGACCATTTAGTTTATCTTGTCTTCGGTCTAACATCCAACAAGGATCACTACACAGATCCAATAACAGATCCCCAGGAGTGAGTTCCAGACTGGAATCTAAGAGAGGGGTTTAGGGTTTACATACAGCATAAGAGATACCCAGGAGTGAGTTACAGACTGGGATCTAATCGAGAGGTTTGAGGTGGTTTACATACAGAATAACAGATAACAAGTAGTGAGTCACAAAATCACGGAGTCATACAGTCATAGAGATGTACAGCATGGAAACAGACCCTTTGGTGCAACCCGTCTATGCCGACCAGATATCCTAACCTACCCTAGACTCTTTTTCAAACACTTGGCCCATCTCCCTACAAATCTTCCCATTCATATACCCATCGAACTGCATTTTAAATGTTGCAATTGTACCAGCCCCCACCACTTCCTCTGACAGTTCATTCCATTCATGTACCACCCTCTGAGTGAACAAGTTGCCCCTTAGGTCTCTTTCATATTACCTCTCACACTAAACCTATGCCCTCTAGTTCTGGACTCCCCACCCCAAGGAAAAGGCTTTGTCTATTTTTCCTATCCATGCCCGTCATGATTTTATAAAACTCTATAAGGTCACCCCTCAGCCTCTGATGCTCCAGGGAAAACAGTCCCAGCCTATTCAGCCTCTCCCTGTAGCTCAAATCCTCTAACCCTGACAACCTCCTTGTAAATCTTTTCTGAACCCTTCCAAGTTTCACAACATCCTTCCGATAGGAAGGAGACCAGAATTGCACGCCATATTCCAACAGTGGCCTAACCCATGTCCAGTCCAGCCACAACATGACCTCTCAATGTCTATACTCATAACTCTGACCAATAAAGGAAAGCATACCAAACGCTGCCTTCATTATCTTATCCACCTGCCACTCTACTCTCACGGAGCTACGAACCTGCACTTCAAAGTCTCTTTGTTCAGCAACTCTCCCTCGGACCTGACCATTAAGTGTATAAGTCCTGCTCAAATTTGCTTTCCCAAAAGGCAGCGCCTCGTGTTTATCGAAGTGGAATAGAATTGAAGGTTTTGGGGTGTTTTTGAAACATGCCAGTCACACATACATGGAAGTGAGTTACACGTTGGAATCTAATCGAGAGGGTTACGGGTGATTCATATAATCCCGACCGTGGGGAAACAAGCCCTTCAGCCCAACAAGACCACACTGACCCACAGAAGGATAACCCATCCAGACCCATTTCCCCACATATACCCCTGATTAATGCACCTCACCTACACTTCCCTGAACACTATGGGCAATTTTAACAGGGTTTGGACTGGATGATTAATATACAAACTAACAGATACCCAGGAGTGTGATACAGACTGGAATCTAATCGAGGGTTTCAGTGTGGTTTCTATACAGATTAACAGGTAGTCCGAGTGAGTTACAGAGTTACAGAATCATCGAGATATACAGCATGGAAACAGACCCTTTGGTCCAACCTGACAATGCCAACCAGATATCCTAACCCAATCTAGTCCCACCTTCCAGCACCCGGCCCATATCCCTCCAAACCCTTCCTATTCATATACTCATCCAAATTCCTCTTAAAAGTTGTAATTGTACCAGCCTCCACCCCACTTCCTCTGGCAGCTCACTCTATACACGTACCACCTCCTGCGTGAAAAAGTTGTCCCTTAGATCTCTTTCATATCTTTCCCCTCTCAAACTAAACCTATGCCCTCTAGTTCTGCACTCCCTTATCCCAGGGTAAACCCCGATAATGTCACCCCTCAGCGTCCGACACTCCTGGGAAAACAGTCCCAGCCTGTTCAGCCTCTCCCTGTAGCTCAAATCCTCCAACCCTGGCAACATCCTTGTAAATGTTTTCTGAACCCTTTCAAGTTTCACAACATCTTTCCAATAGGAAGGAGACGAGAATTGCACGCAATATTCCAAGAGTGACCTAACCAATGTCCTGTATAGCCACAACATGACCTCCCAACCCCTGTACTCGGTACTCTGACCAATAAAGGAAAGCATACCAAACGCCTTCTTAACTATCCTATCTACCTGCGACTCCACTTTCAAGGAACTATGAACCTGCACTCCAAGGTCTCTTTGTTCAGCAACACACCCTAGGACCTTACCATTAAATGTAGAAGTCCTGGTAAGATTTGGTTTCCCAAAATGCAGCCCCTCACATTTATCTGAATTAAACTCCATCTGCCACTTCTCAGCCCATTGGCCCATCTGGTCCAGATCCTCTTGGAAACTGAGGAAACCCTCTTTGCTGTCCACTACACCTGCAATTTTGGTGTCATCTGCAAACTTATTAACTGTACCTCTTATGCTCGCATCCAAATCATTTATATATATGACAAAAAGTAGAGGGCCCAACACTGATCCTTGTGGCACTCCACTGGTCACAGGCCTCAAGTCTGAAAAACAACTCTCCACCACCACCCTCTGTCTTCTACCTTTGAGTCAGTTCTGTATCGAAATGGCTACTTCTCCCTGTATTCCAAGAGATCTAACCTTGCTAATCAGTCTCCCATGGGGAACCTTGTCGAACGCCTTACTGAAATTCATATGGATCACATCTGCTGCACTGCCCTCATCAATCTTCTTTGTTACTTCTTCAAAACACTCAATCAAGTTTGTGAGACATGATTTCCCACGCACAAAGCCATGTTGACTATCCCGAATCAGTCCTTGCATTTCCAAATACATGTACATCCTGTCCCTCAGGATTCCCTCCAACAACTTGCCTACCACCGAGGTCAGGCTGACCGGTCTATAGTTCCCTGGCTTGTCTTTACTGCCCTTCTTAAACAGTGGCACCACGTTTGCCAACTTCCAGTCTTCCAGCATCTCACCTGTGACTATCGATGATACAAATATCTCAGCAAGAGGCCCAGCAATCACTTCTCTAGCTTCCCACAGAGTTCTCGGGTACACCTGATCAGGTCCTGGGGATTTATCCACCTTTAACCATTTCAAGAAATCCAGCACTTCCTCCTCTGTTTCTCTGGACATTTTGCAAGATGTCACCATCGATTTCCCTACAGTCTATATCTTCCATATCCTTTTCCACAATAAATACTGCTGCAAAATATTCATTTAAAATCTCCCCCATTTTCTGTGGCTCCACACAAAGGCCGCCTTACTGATCTTAGAGGGGCCCTATTCTCTCCCTAGTTACCCTTTGTCCTTAATATATTTGTAAAAACACTTTGGAATCTCCTTAATTCTATTTGCCAAAGCAATCTCATGTCCCCTTTTTGCCCTCCTGAGTTCCCTCTTAAGTATACTCCTACTTCCTTTATATTCTTCTAAGGATTCACTCGATCAATCCTGTCTATACCTGACATATGCTTGCTTCTTTTTCTGAACCAAACACTCAATTTCTTTAGTCAGCCAGAATTCCCAATAACTACCAGCCTTCCCTTTCAACCCTGACAGGAGATTGCTGCCTGGAATCTAATCGCGGGGTTCAGGGTGGTTTATGTACAGAATAACAGATAGCCCAGAGTGAGTTACAGCCTGGAATCGAATCAAGGTGTTCATGGTGGTTTATATACAGAATAACTGATAGCCCGGAGTGAGTTACAGCCTCTAATCTAATCGCGGGGTTCAGGGTGGGTTATATACAGAATAACAGATAGCAAGCAGTGAGGTACAGCCTGGAATCGAATAGAGGTGTTCAGGGTGGGTTATATCCAGAATAATAGATAGCCCGAAGTGAGTTACAGCCTGGAATCTAATCGTGGGGTTCAGGGTGGTTTATATACAGAACAGCAGACACCCCGGAGTGATTTACAGCCTGCTATCTAATCGCGGGGTTCAGGGTGGTTTATATACAGAATAACAGATATTCTGGGGTGTGTTACAGCCTGGAATATAATTGAGGGGTTCAGGGTGATTTATATGCAGAATAACAGATACGCCGGAGTGAGTTACAGTCTGGAACCGAATCGAGGTGTTCAGCGTGGATTATATACAGAATAACAGATAGCACAGAGTGAGTTACGGCCTGGAATCTAATCGAGCGGTTCAAGGAGGTTATTATACAGAATAACAGATAGCCCGGAGTGTGTTACTGCCTGGAAGCTAATCAATGTCTGTTCACTTTAAGATAGGACGGGTTTTGCTGAATCGAAAGTACAGCCACAGATGCCAGCTAAAGGTCAGACTGTTCCAAATGTAACAATTAGCTGGGAAATGGAAGCCTGAATTTTGGTTGCTGTTTTGACAGCCAATCAAATGCAATCAAAGACTTTAAATAATGCTCTGAATATCCGAAGCCAATGGAATTTGAATATTATTGTTCATACACCTGGAAATCAATCAAATTATGAGAATTATTGTATCATGGGAAGTAAATAAACCCAGCATTTGAACACTAGAGGGAGAGCTGCTGCCATCCGACAGCAGAGTAACTGCTGTAGAGCAGGAGTGCTAACTGGCCATCTCAAACACTCTCTATCAAAGACACATGTTCATGTAAACCGATTTGCAGTTAAAAAAAATGACCCGGGAGATCAGTAGCTGAAAGAGTGAACACAGCGGGGAAGATAGAGACTGTATGGTCTTGAGATTGTAACGTTTAATATGTGGGCTGTTGGAACAGCATATTTTTTACAGAGTTGGAGTCAGATAGTAAGTAGGTAAGAAAAGAGGGGCTTGTATTTGCGAATAGTTTTTGTTTAGTGTTCACTATTAAAGTTAAGAAACTAACTTGCTAATTTTTGTTTAAATAGTGGAATGCAGGAGATCTCTATCACTCATATGTTAACAGATTACGAGGTGAGGCGAGCTTTTCTGGGTGTTTGGGTTTAATTAACAAAGTGGTTCCACTCCACCTTGTAAATGTCCATCCACACTAACCCCATTTCCCTGCAGTTGGCCCATATCCTTCTCGTCCTTTCCTATCCACATATTTATCCAAATGCTTTTGAAACGTTGTTAATGCATCCCCCTCAGGCACATCTTCTGGCAGCTCATCCAAGTACCAGCCATTTATGTAAATAAGTGGTCCCTCAGGTTCCCTTTTATTCCTTTCCCTTTAACCTGAAACTGATCCCCTTTCCTCCTCGATTCTCTAAACTTTGGAAAAGACTGAGAGCATTCACCCTATCCATATCCCTCATGATCTTATACAGCTCTATAAGGACTCCCTCAGTCTCCTACACTCTAAAGAAAAGGTCATAGCTTGTCCAACCTCTCCCTATAACTTGGACCATTGGGTCCTGGCAATGTCCTTGTAAATTTCTTCTGCACTCTTTCTAATTACATTATATCCCCCCTATAACAAGTTGACAAAACTGAACACAATCCTCCAACTGCGGCCATACCAAAGTCCTGTGTAACTGCAACATAAATTCCCAACTTCTATACTCAATGTCCTGCCTGATGAAGGCCAGTGTGTCAAAAGCCTTCTTCACTGCCCTGTCTACCTGTGACTCCACTCTCAGTGAACCGTGCACCTGAATTCCAAGGTCTCTCTGCCCACTACACCCCTTAAGGCCCGCCCATTCACTGTGAAACTCCTACCTTGATTTGAGATTCCAAACTGCAAGACCTCACACATCTATATTAAATTCCATTTGCTATTTCTCAGCCCACTTCCCCACCTGATTAAGGTCTTGCTGCAATTTCTGATAAACGTCCTCACTGATCATGCTGCCATTTATTTTAGTGTCTTACTAATCATGCCTTGTATATTCTCATCCAAATCATAGATAACAAAAAGCTATGGACCCAACCTCCAGTCTAACAAGCTTCCTACCATCAACCCAACTGTGTATCCAATTGGCCAGTTCCCCCAGTATTCTACGTGATTGAACCTTCCTGAGCAGCCTGCCATGTGGAAACTTATCATAGGCCATACTGAAATCCAAAGAGACTACGTCTATCACTCTGCCCTCATTAACCTTCTTGGTCACTTCACCAAAGGACTCTAAGAAATTTGGGAAGCATGATCTCCCACTCACAAGTCTATGCTGACTGCTCCGAATCAAACCCTGTGTAAGTAATGGGTGCAGTCAATGGTATGCTGTCCTTCATTGTAAGATGATTCGAGTACATAAGTAAAGCCATCTTCCTGCTGTTGTAGAGCCTTGCTGAGAGAGCATTTGGGGCAGTCTCTACAGATTTGATCTCCTTTGTAAGGAATGATCTCCTTACCACAGACACGGGTGATGGTAACATGAGGATAGAGTGAATAAGCTGAGTGTTTAATCTGTAGAGCTGTGAGAGATGAAGAAATGGTGACGCTGAAACACGAGGAGTGGCAGCGATCACTTATTTCCAAAACAGACATTGATAGGGAGAGAAATTCCATACTTTACCCAGGATTGATTGTTTTGATTTATTGTCACGTATATCTCAGTACAGGGAAACACTTTATTTATGAGCAGTGGAGGAAGGTCATAGTAAGCATGGCCAGACAGATCATAGGGTGGAAATAGACTTGGACAGAGTAAGGCACACGGGATACACTAAACAGGACATGCAGTAGACAAGGTCAACATGAACAAGATCACCATTATTTAAACTTAGAGAGTCCATTCATCAGTCTAACGTGACTTTCCTCATAGTTTATTTGCCTAAATTAACTCTCCCCATGTTATTGTGCAGTCGGCGTGTGAACCCTGGACTGAACATCAGGTTGCTCACAATCCCCAACAGCAGCCACAATACCTCCGTCTGAAACAGGTAGCCATTCCCACCAGCTTCCGCCCTACATACAGAACATCAGTCTGTCTTCGTGGAGATGAAAGATGCCTTCTTGAGACTTTGCACTAGACATATGGCTTCCCTGCTCACCACTAGAAAACCATGTTAAAGTCCCACATGTTTATCATGAGCAACGGAGCCAGGAGGAACAAGGTGGAACAGTCTGTCTGTGCAGCCTCTGCCCCACTTGTTCATCATGTTAGAGCATCAATCTGGAGACACGTAAGACTGCCGATGCTGGAGATCAGAGTAGAGAGTCGATTGCTGGAAAAGCACAGCGGGTCAGACAGCATCCTTGAAGCAGGAGAATCGACGTATTGGGCATAAGACATTCATCAGGAATCAGCATCAATTACCTCATTCTGCCCCCGTGTAAGTGTATTGAGGTGGGAGTGGCCTCCTGCTGTTCCTGTGTAAGTGACTCAAGGGACTGACTGGCTTCTTCCTCGTCCAATTGGACAGGGCCAAAGGCCTGACTGGGTTATCCCTGGTTTCTGTTTGACAGCTCATTGTACTGACAAGTGTGATGGTGCTGCAGCTTTAAGTGGTTATTTTGTCCGCGTTTCTTTTATGAGAGAGATTGAACGATCGTTACTAAGCTGGTTAGTTAAGACCACTTAAGTAACAGCTAGGGAGGCCTTGGGTTTATTTTAATGCAGCGTGAATGGGTGTGGCCAGCAGTCACAGATTAGGATCACTGGTTTTGGTTTCTCAGTAACATCAGAAACTATTGGGGTCTCCACAGAGTTGGAAGCTACAGTGAATGTCTCCTGGCTGCTACTCTATCTGAATTTTCTCTTGATGCTGTTTTTAATTCCTGGATTGGAGAAATGTTTGTGACATTCTGTGTCTGAATATTCCTTTTTGCCAAGGGCTGTGTTTATGGGATTTCCCTATATTGGAACAGTTCATTAGTAATCGTTCCTAGATCTATTATTCTGTTATGCTGTCCAATAGAATTACGTTATTCTAAATTCCTCTTTCTGTGGTGTTATTTCTTCTTTCATGTTGAAATGGATGGTATTTTGCTTACCACCGAGTAGTTTGACCAGTCACATTGCATCTGGAACAGACACTTTACATTTCCTTTAAAATAAGAAAACATAAAGGTCTAGGATGTTGCCGTCAAATATTTTCGAGGAGCTCTGGTGTGGTCCATCACACTAGACTCCTTCTCTTCCTGAGTAATAAGCTGGAGGCACTGAATGGGCTATCCCTGTTCATCTCCAATAGTGTCAATGGGCTCAATGGCTTCCTCATATTCCCGTGAAACCAGTGTGAGGTACTGAATGAACCCTTGTTTTACTGTGGCAATGTGCAGTGTCAGGCAGTGCTGTTACATGAATGTTACTGATACTTTAACAGCACAAGTCTCAATGGAGCCTGGGTCTTGCTGCACATGGACACAGACCAGTTCAGGAGCTGATGGGGGACAAAATGTTCTGAACATTGTTGAATCTTCAGTGACCATCCCGACTTCTGATCTTATGGTGGGGCGGGTGAGGGTGGGGAGACATTGATGAAGCAGCTAAAGATGTTTGTGAAGAGGAAACTACCCAGAGGATTTCGCACAGAGGTGACCCAGGACAGAGATGATGAACATCTTCCTTTGTGCCATGTTTGAGCCCAAACACTGGAGAGGTTACTCTGATTCCCATTAAGTCCAGTTTTGTTAAGCTCCTTGATGTCAGCAGACGTCAACCACTGCCTTGATATCGGGGCCAGTCATTTTTACCGGGAACCTTGTCTCAACCTCTTTTGGTCACATCAATAAACCATGATATAGGAGCAGCACGTGTTTTCTTCAAACAGGTGGGATTGAATGTCAGGATTTCTCTTCTCAAGAGTGTTCGGGGAGCGAGATGACTGAAAGTATTTGAAGAGGAGGTCGATGGATATTGATCTGTCAGAGAGGTGAGGGCTATGAAGAATTGGGTATGAAAGAGGATTTGAGGCCAGAAGCAGATCAGCCATGATCTTCGTGAAGGGCAAGGCAGGTTTGGGGAGTGAACGACATTCCCCTGTTTCTGATGTTCTCACATTCTGTTATTGGCAAGTTAGTGGGTGTTATTTTTATGAATGTTCTGGTATTGCATATTGCAGTCAGGGAGACCAGATGGTTTGGTGAGCCATCTCTGGGTGAGGTATGTGGGCTGTTTTCACAGTGAATCTGGGTCTACAACATGATCAACAAATGGAGCACAAGCTGCAGAGAGGGGAAGCTTTCTAAAGAAAGATGAGGGGCCTCTTTCATACCCAGCCTGGATTTTCCAATTACATTTCCCAAATCATCTCAAAGCATGTGGGACAGTCTTGAGGGACTGAATGGTCTCTTCTGGTTCTGTGCACCAGGTTATAGGAGCAAGTGGCCTCCAACTGTTCCTGTCTAGCAGGTATGAGGGGCTGAATGGCACACAGGAACATGGGACTGAGGAGCAGGAGTGGGTCATTAGATACTTTGAGCCTTCTCCAACAAGCAGTAAGATTGTGGCTGATCAGGTTGAGGTCTCAGCCCCACTGTCCTGTCTATATCCCATTATCCGTGACTCAATTCTTTGTCAAATATTTAACTAATGCAGCTTTCAATCAATGTGAACCTAGAGTCACGATAAACTTCCAGAGAAGAGAAGTACGACTTGAAAGGACCTGACAGAATTTTTCATCATCCTTCTTATAGAATCAGAGAGTCATGCAGAACGAAAGCAGACCCGTTATTCCAATCTGTTCACTCCGATCAGATATCAAATCTGATCTAGTCCCATTTGCCAGCATTTGGTAAATATCTCTCCTCTTTCAGATACTTTTTAAATGTTCGATTGTAACCGCCTTTAGACCTTCCTCTGACAGCACTTTCTGTACACACATTTGTGAAACATTTATCTTCAGGTCCCTTCTAAATCAATCCTCCTAGCCTTCAACCTCTGCCCTCTTGTTCTGGACTCCCCTATCCTGGAGAGCAGAACGTGGCTGTTCAGAATATCCATGCCCCTGATGGTTTTATAAACCTCTATAATGTCACCCTTCAGCCTCTGACACTCCAGGGGGAAACACCTCAACCTAATCAATCTCTCCCTATAGCTCAAACCTCCAGTCCTGGAACATTTCTGCAGAAAACCGAGTTGTACACAGTATTCTTAAAGTGGCCTCACCAACGTCCTGTATAGATACAACATACCACCACAACTCCTGTACTCAATGCTCTGACTGATTAAGGCAAATGTGCCAAATGTATTCTGCACCACTCTGTCTACCTGCGACTCCACTTTCAAGGAACAATGCACCTGCAGCCCTATGTCCCTTTGTTTCACAACACGCCCCATGACCTGACCATGAAGTATATAATGTCTGCCCTGATTTTCCTTCCCAAAATGCAAAGCTTCATATTTATCTAAATTAAACCTCATCTGTCCATCCTTGCCCCATTGTTCCATCTAATTGTGGTCTTGTTGTACTCTGAGATAATCTACTACACCACCTTTCTGATGTCATCTGTAACTTTACTAACTATTGCCCCAATATTCACATCTAAATCCTTTACATTAATGATGAAATGCAGTGAACTCAGTACTGATTCTTACAGCACACTGCTGCTCACAAGCCTCCAGTCTGAAAAATATCTCTCTTCCTTCACGCCATTTGTGACTAGCTTCCTCTGTATCCCATGTGACTGAAACTTACTAATCTGTCTACCAATCAGAATGAAATACTAGCTATGAAGGCCCGGCTGAGTAGGTTAGGTTTATTTTCACTAGAAAAAAAGAGATTGAGGGGGGACATGATTAACGTTTGCAAAATCATGAAGGTATGGCCAGGGTGGATAGAGACCAGCTTTTTCCCAGGTTGAGGGATTCAATAACGAGAGGTCGTGCTTTCAAAGTGAGAGGTGGAAAGTTTAAGGGGGATACACGCGGTAAGTACTTCACACAGAGAGTGGTGGGCATTTGGAACGCGTTGCTCGCAGAGGTGGTGGAGGCAGGCACGGTAGATTCATTTAAGATGCGTCTGGACAGATGCATGAGTAGGTGGGGAGCAGAGGGATACAGATGCTTAGGAATTGACCGACAGATTTAGACAGTACATTTGGATCGGCTCAGGCTTGGAGGGCGAAGGGCCTGTTCCTGGGCTGTAAATTTTCTTTGCTCTTTGTTGTTTAAAAGAGCACCTTGCTGAAGTCCATATAGACAATGTCCACCAAACTGTCTTCATCAATCTTCTTTGTCACCTCTTCAAAAACTCAACCAAATTAATGAGACATGATTTCTCATACAGAAAGACACGTTGTCTACTCTGATCAGCCCTTGCCTTTCCAAATGTATGTAAATGCTATCCCTCAGAATCCCCTCCAACAACTTACCCACCACTGACATCAGGCTCACCGGTCTATAGTTCCCCGGCTTTTTGGGGTCACTGTTTCCTTTTCTAGTCCCACTCCTCCACTGCTCACAACAAATGTTAAATGTAACCAGGTTGGTGATATGGCCCATGATATCGGTCTCAGACTGGGTCAGGGTCAGTTTTAGGAACAAGTCAGGCTAGGCTTTTTAATCTGCTAAAACAACACGTTTATGATCCAGAGCAATGTTACTCAAACTATGATGGAAGGATGAATGGCAAACTGTTTGGGTATTGCAATTATATAATCAATATTTCACTTTCTAAAAATGCTGACACACACACACACACACACACACACACACACACACACACACGCACATGTACACACACACACACACACACACACAGACACACACATGCACATATACACACACACACACATACACACACTGACACACACACACACACACAGACACACACTGACACACACACAGACACACACACATACACACACACACTGACACACACACGCACATACACACACACACTGACACACACACATACACACACACAGACACACACACACACACTGACACACACACACACACACTGACACACACACACACTGACACACACACACACACACACACACACACAGACACACACACTGACAAACACAATTTTAACTTGAAAGAACTTGGTCCAAATATTATTGGAACTCATGACAAAGAAAAATTGTGAGATTGTCCAAAGCATTATTCTGCTTCTGAAGATATTGTACTCACACAAGCTACTAGCAATGGGATTTCATCCTGGGAGAGTTTGGATTGGGCTGAACTCCCTTTGCTTTATGCAGTGAATAGATTCCAGTGAATTCTGGTTCGGGATCATCCAAAGGGTAGCACGGTGGTGAGCACTGCTGCCTCACAGAACCAGGGACTTGGGGTCGATTCCAGACTTGGGTGACTGTTTGTGTGGAGTTTGCACATTCTCCCCTTATCGATGTGAGCTTCCAATGGGTGATCCAGTTTCCTCCCACAAACTGTGTAGGTTCGGTGGATTGGTCATGCTAAATTGTCTGTAGTGTTCAGGGATTTCTAGGTTATGTGAATTAGTCAGGGGTAAATATAGGGGGAAGGTTGGTATGGACTTGTTGGGTCGAACGGCATGTTTCCACACTGCAGGGATTCCATAAAAATAAGAATGATAACGATGACTGTAGATTTTTTTTAGTTCGCACACATTGCTGTGATGAGGAACAATGAAGGAGAGAGAGTAATCGGCCGTTCCTTCTCAGGCAGATTACATTTTCTCCCTCTCTGAGTTGAATCACACAGTAATGTCATCCTCTCCCAAACTGGACCATGTGAGGTCTCCTTGTACATTGTCCAAACTATGTCTCCATCACATTCCCTGTTCCATGTAGGTGCATCATTGCTGCTGTCGTACACAGAGCTATACCCTGAGCAGCAAATGGTCTCGGCCGATTTGAAATATGTTTACATGGCCCTGCGTCATTAAAAAAATAAAATATTTAATGTATTCAGAATATCTGTGTTAAAATGCATGTATTTTTAAATACAGCAATTGCTGGAAAAGCTCGGCAGGTCTGTCAGCATCCAGATGCCTTTTACATGCTGTAGTTGTACCAGTCTCCACCACTTCCTCTGGCAGCTCATTCCATATGCACACCACCCTCTGTGTGAAAAGGTGCTCTTTAGGCCTCATCAAAACCTTTCCCCTCTCACTTTCCACCAATGCCTCTAGTTTTGGACACCCCTAACCTGGGGAAAAACCCCTGACTATTCACCCTATCAATGACCATTCTGATTTTATAAACCTTTACTGCTGCGAAATGTGACCCCAATCAACACGAATGGATGTACTTTCAGTCATCCTGGGCCTAAATTCTGAAATTCAATACTGACACCTCTTCCTTCTCCATCAAGTCACAATTCTAAATCCATTTTAATCAGTTTGTTCAGATGTATACTGAGACATTTCTGTGGGATTTACGCCTGGATCTTTGTGCCCGGAGGCAGGGACACTAGCATCACTCAGCAATACCCATAAAGCTGGAACATTATTCTCCTGTGTGTTTGTTCATCAGCCTGTCCTGACATGCTGGGACATACCTCTGCAACAGGCAGGACTTGAATCCAGGCCTTCTAGCCCAGAGCTAGGAACACTACCACACAAGCACAGGAATTGGAATCAAATCCAGAGCTCTGGCTCAGAGACAGGGACACTACCCACAACACTACCATATCCAGATTTTGGGTCATATTTTAGTGCCCACTTTTAGCTTAGTGTAGATTTATTATAATCAGGTTACCATTACTGAACCACACAAAACACTTTGTATTGTTAAACAAATGCAAGATATTTGTCTCAACTGTAGGATATTGAGGGTACGTGCCGTGCCATTGAAATTAACTATAAACATCTTTAATTGCTATTATCTGTAGTCTACAATATTAGGGAAAGAAATCCTGCAGACACACTCTGTCCAATGAAGGGTCTCAAATAGATATTTATTACTGAACACCAGAGACGAAGGAAGAGCTTAATTTCTGACCCCAAAACACCGATCACTCTTACCCAACTCTCACGTGCGACTCCCCTTTTCCTGAAACCATGAAATGACACCAGGCTGCTGATTACTGTCCAGCCTCTCCTCCCCACTGACTGTGTCTGCAATCTGTCTCTCCTCCCCCTAACCACACAAGGCAAACCAAGCTCAGGGTCTTTGTGAAACTCAAGGCTGGTGTGTGCAGGCACTCTGGAGAGGGGGATGGGCATTTTAAAATTGAAGGGGGAGGGTGAGGTGACAGTAATATCACTCACTGGGCTGAGGGGTGGCGGATGGAGTTTAGTTTGGATTAATGCGAGGTATTGGATTTGGTAAATCAAACAAGAGCAGGGCCGAAACAATTAAAAGAAGAGCCTTTGGCAGTGCTGTAGTACAGAAACCTAGGCCGTCAGGTTTAATTCTTTAAAATTTGCATCTCATATAGATAGTGTGGTTAAGAAGGTGTTTATCACACATGTCTTCATAGGACAGAACTTTGAGTATCAGAGTGGGGATGTCATGTTGTGGTTGTACAGGACATTGGTGAGACCTCTTCTGGAATATTGTGTCTAGTCTAGTCACCCTGCCGGCTCATTCCACAGGCACACCACCCTCTGGGTGAAAAAGCTGCCCCTTAGGTCACTTTTAAATGTTTCCCCTCTCACCTTAAGCCTATGTCCTCTAGTTTTGGACTCCCCGTACCCTTAGAAAATACCTTGACTATTCACTTTGATATTACTGACGTTGATATTATTAAGCTGGAGAGGATTGAGAATAGATTAACATGGATGTTGCTGAGAGAGGAGGGTGTGAGCTATAAGGAGAGGCTGGATGGGCTGGGACTTTTTTCACTGAAGAATATGAGATTAAGCAGTAACTTTACAGAGGTTTATAAAATATTGAGGGTTACAGAGAAGTTGAAGGGCTGATATTTTTTCCCTAGAGTTGAGGATTCAAAACTGAGGGATATTTTAAGGTGCGAGGAAAAAGATTTACGAAAGTCATTAGAGGTAATTATGTTCGACAGAATCTGGCTTGTGTGTGGAATGAACTTCCAGAGGAAGTGGTGAAAGCAGGGACAGTTACAACGTTTAAAGGACATTTAGATCAGTCCATGGATAAGACATCAGTTTGGATGGTGCTGTGAGCAGCTGCCCTTTCCCTCCCCATCTCTGAATCCCTGTTGGTTTTCACCCTCTGTCAATGCCTGTGCAGTGGCGTGTGGAGGCCAGCAGAGGGTGGCATTGCATCACTTTAAGCACCACAGAGACTGCCAGACCTGCCCCACACAGAGACACACAGATACACACACGGGGATGGTTAGGACACAGCGTGAAGCTCATCTGGTAACTTAAACTAAACATTAAAAAATGCTCAATTCGCCTCGTAAACTGTTAAAATATGAGGGACAGAGAACTCCCAAATTCCACTGTTTAAATAAAATCATCAATTTATTTTTCACTCTGAAAGTGAACATTTTACATGAACTATTCACAACTCTGGGACCCTCTTTCTCTTAACTGCTTATTACCCGACTCCAGCTCTATAGCAATATATTGTTTCTGGGTCTGCCATCCTCTCATATCACAGGAGCTTGTAAGCTCTCAGTTCAGAACAGCATTCCCTCTCTCTTAAAGGTACAGTACACCCTTTCAACTCCATCACACTGTACCCTGATGAATATCGATAAGTGGGACCTAACCGGATTTCTCTTGCTCTGTGGTTTGTCAATATTTCATTCGCTCCGTCTGGTGTGTGTCAGGACTTTTGTTGCTCCATTGACAGCATGTCATTATTAGACTCTGTCCATATGAATATATCAGTATTTCACTTGCTCAGACTCGTAAGTTTGGGGCAGGATTTCAGTTGTTTCATGGGGACTGTGACGCTATAACAATCTCAATGTTTGTAGGTGGCACCGAACCTGGAAGAACTCTGAAGTCTATGGAGGAGAGTGTGGAATTCTAACAGGACAATCACACGTTGCTGCAGTGTTCATGTTTATGGCAGATGGGGATCAGTGCAGAGCAGTGTGAGGTGATGCACTTTGGTCGGAAAGACAATGAAAGACAATTTAAAACAGACTGTGCCATTATAAAGGGGGTGCAGGAGCAGAGGGCTCTGGGTGTATATGAGCACAGATTGTTGAAGATGTCAGGACAAGTGGGGAGAGCACTAACTATCACAGACTAGTTTCAGTATCTGAGCTGTTTACAGGGGGAGGTATAGGAGGGAGTCTCGGTGCTCCCTTCCTAGGAGGTGGTGGTGACGATGTGTTGTGAGCCCACCCTCCTGCCCACCGAGACCGTGGGGATTCCATTTGTACCAGCTCGACACAAAAGGGAGATGGCATCAGGGCCACAGCTTCTATGTTGTGCCGGGGGGAAACGGAGCTGCCAGTGGGTTTAAAGTGTGAATTGCCCTTCAATGAACATTGCTCCTTACTCGGTCAGTGGGACGTGGATGTTTCAGAATCTCCACACGAGGCGTCCCGGTTCTCTCCGGCTCGTACCAGGGTCCTCCCCAGATGGCGGGGGGAGGGGGGTGAGGGAACGGATATCGGGCACTCCACCACTCGGATAGGCCCTTTCTGTCCTATTCCAGGCTGTTTCTCCTGGAATGGGAGGAAGAGAGGGAGGGAGGGAGTGGGTGTGGTCCTACTGTTAGTGTGGGTGTAGGCGGGGAGGGGGGCATGGTGAGGTGTCCGGAGGGAGTCAGTCCACAGTGTTGTATCCATGCAGTGTTATTAATGTGGGGGTGAAGTGGAGGGAGGAGGGGAGAGAGAGACAGAGAGACAGAGACAGAGAGAGAAGGTGCAGCATACGACAGTGAGAGTGGTTGACCATGAGCCTTGTTCGGGGGTCGGTGCTATAACAGATATACAGTGAGTGTGAGGGAGCTGAGAGAATACGGTGACCCTTATCCTGACAGAGTGGGGAAGATTATTGATGCTTGTCCTGTTTTGCTGGACATTTCTTCAGATACTGCATTGAGCTGGGTGGGGAGCTCAGACCATGCGCGATGGGTCTGGTGGTTTGGCCTCCTCTGGGAAGAGAATGGTCCCCCTCTGTACTAGCCCATCCACCAGGCCCTCCGTACCCCTGTTGACAAACCATGGTGTAATTGCCCCTTATTTGCCAGGCTCGGGGTAAACTGTGCAGGGCAGCTCCAACCTGAGAAAGATTAATCATGTGCCCAATGGCCTTTTAAAGATGGCCCCAGTGTCAGGGATCACAGAATATCCAGGGGCATCTGGGTGATGGTGAGTACCTCCAGCCATGAAGGACACCATTTACAAAGCTGGAGAACAAATGCTCATCCAAAACTCTCCATCATCTGACCTCACACCAATATCCCATTTTCCCATCTTTCCTGGGAAGACAGGCTCTTGTTACAGGATGCTATCGAAGTGTCTACATTTCAGCATTCTGCAACCTGGGAACACATCCTTCCATGACACTGTCTCTCAATCTCCCTCTCTCTGTCTATACACCAAGCCCCTCCCATGTGATGATATTTAAACTGATTCCCCCGCCTGGTCTCTCTGGCAGTGATGTTCACACTCACAGCACCCCCTTGTCAGGGCAACAATGGAGATATGGAGCTGTAAATGGGTGGGAGCTGTACATCCTGTTACTTCCAGAACGGGCTGCAAGTTTCCCCGCGCTGGGCAGGGATCGAACACAGTGTTACTGAGCAATGTACTGGGGTGGGGTACACAGTCCTACATGCTGGGAGGGTAACTGCTCCAGGGTTACAGATCAATGTACTGGGGTGGTGTACACAGTCCTACATGCTGGGAGGGTAACTGCTCCTGGGTTACAGATGAATGCACTGGGGTGGGGTACACAGTCCTACATGCTGGGAGGGTAACTGCTCCTGGGTTACAGATCAATGCACTGGGGTGGTGTACACAGTCCTACATGCTGGGAGGGTAACTGCTCCTGGGTTACAGATCAATGCACTGGGGTGGGGTACACAGTCCTACATGATGGGAGGGTAACTGCTCCTGGGTTACAGATCAATGCACTGGGGTGGGGTACACAGTCCTACATGATGGGAGGGTAACTGCTCCTGGGTTACAGATCAATGTACTGGGGTGGGGTACACAGTCCTACATGCTGGGAGGGTAACTGCTCCTGGGTTACAGATTAATTCCCGGGTGATCACTGCACATCCTGCTGTGCTGGTCAGACTATCTGCGGTTTATAGAGAATGCAATGATGTGGTCAGTGCAGCTCCCCACGCTGGATGGATATGTGGCCTTTGCACAGTACATCATGTTGGTGGGATGGATAGGGGGGGAAGGTCATGGACAGGGCAAGG
Organism: Chiloscyllium punctatum; assembly: GCF_047496795.1. NCBI lineage: Eukaryota > Metazoa > Chordata > Chondrichthyes > Orectolobiformes > Hemiscylliidae > Chiloscyllium > Chiloscyllium punctatum. The sequence continues at coordinate 11,012,764 of NC_092772.1, forward strand.
AATTCCTCGGAACGTTCTGTCCCCAACATTCTATAACTGACATTCCCCGGAACGTTCTGTCCCCAACATTCTATAACTGCCATTCCCCGGAACGTTCTGTCCCTGACATTCTATAACTGACATTCCCCGGAATGTTCTGTCCCTGACATTCTATAACTGACATTCCCCGGAATGTTCTGTCCCTAACATTCTATAACTGCCATTTCCCGGAACGTTCTGTCACCAACATTCTATAACTGACATTCCCCGGAACGTTCTGTCCCTGACATTGTTTGTGAACGGCCGGACGTCAGTGAATTGAACAAACGATAAGATCCCGAGGGAAGAGATCCCGTTCCAGGGAGAAGGAGACACTGTTCCGAAGGCCCCTCAGGCAGTTAAAGGGGGGAATACGTTTTCCCTGAGTTTACATTTCTTCACGACACAGGATCGACCACAATTTAGACCAAAATACAGGAATTCCCAAACTCCGTTTGTCTTCAGGAAACTGGGAGAGAATCCTTCAGGACAGCAATGTTCCCACCCTCCGTATTAGGAACTGGGAAGGAGTGACCTGTATCTGCTCTCGAGGGATCGAGTGTGTGGGAATGTTCTAGAAACCATCTGTCCTTATGGATGTGTCTCTGTGTGTTTGGGGAGGGAGGGTTTCTTGTGGTTTATATCACATTTTTGTCAGTAATTCCGACCTTCCCATTTGTTATTCCAGCTCCAATTATTTTAATAAATCCCTGAATACAGGGACACATTTGAAAATCTCACTGGGTCCCCGATCAAACGGGCCCCTTTGCCTCCAGGCTGTTGGATAATGGGTTTGTTTTCCTTCCTCACAGTTAACGTAGTGACCATCTACGTCCTGCTTTATAAAGATTGTGGATTGTCTCCATGTGTCAGACGTTACCTGGGGGCCATGGCAGCGGCGGATCTCCTGGTCATTATCCTCGACCTGATCCTGAGACACATTCCCATTGTTTATTGGGAACAGTTTTATTTCCTTAAGGACTCTGTCCCCGTGTGTAATATCCACGGGGTCCTGCTTTATGCAGCCACTGACTGCTCTGTCTGGTTCACCGTCACTTTCACCTTTGATCGGTTTGTGGCCATTTGTTGCCAGAAGCTGAAAAGTAAATATTGCAGTGAGAAAACGGCGGCTGTGGTTCTGGGAGCAGTGACTGTGCTGAGCTGTTTAAAGAACATTTTCTGGTATTTTATGCTCGAGGCTCGGTATTGGCTGATGAACGACCCCCGGTTTTGTGATGTAACAGACGGTGTTCTATCCTCCAGTGTCTGGGTCACAATCGAGTCCCTCCACCACATTCTAACTCCGTGTGTCCCATTTCTCCTGATTCTGCTGCTCAATGTTCTCACCGTCAGACACATTTTAGTGACCAGCAGAGCCCGCAGGAGACTCCGCGCTCACACCAATGGGGACGCTCAGTCTGACACTGAAATGAGAAACCGAAAAAAATCCATCATTTTACTGTTTGTGATCTCGGCCAATTTCATCCTGTTATGGTCAATGTTAATGCTGTATTCTATATGGTTCCGGATGTGGTGGATTGGGTATCGGTCTGTGGTTCTCCATCGCTTTGTGCAGGAATTGGGCTTCATGCTGCAGCTCCTCAGTTGCTGCACAAACACTGCGATTTATGCCGTGACCCAGACTAAGTTCAGGCAGCAGCTGAAGAATGTGCTGAAATATCCCTTCACCCAAATCCATCCATCCATCAAATTCCCTCATTAATCAATCCATCCGGGATTTTCTCATTTCAGTTCAGTGTTTCAGCGATGGAGCAGCCTGTCGCTATGGTAACAGACTGAGGGTAGCGCTGGTTTGTCCATCCTTATCCCACAGGGGGGTTACAGGGAAACATTTCAATGTTTCTCACAACTCAGGGGCCAGTGAGAAAAGGCACCATCCCACTGACTGTATCCATCACTTCCATTTGTAACCAATAACAATGTTGATTAAATCGTGCCGAGCAGCAGAGTGACCGATGTTGTTGTGTGTCTTTGTGTTGGAGAAGCTGAGCTGGAGAGAGACAGACTCAGCCCCAAGTCCTGGTCCTCAGGGAAGGGGAGGGCACCGCGCCCTGAGCTCAGGAGCTGGGTTTAACTCCCTCTAACCGCCCCCCCATTCCAACCTGGCCTCCCCAATTCCTCACCCCCACTTTTCCTCCTCAATTCTCTCCATCTCTCCCTTCCTGCACAATCTCTCTTTCTCACCACCTCTCCCTTTCACTCTCTCTGGTCCCCTCTCAGAGCCCCCAACCCCAGTTTCTCCACCTGCCTCCACTATTCTTTCTGCCTCACTCTCCCCCTCTCTCTCTCTCACACCCCCAACATGAGTTTATCCACCTGCCTCCATTCTTCTCTCTCCCCCTCACCCTCTCTCTCTCTCTCTCTCTCTCTCTCTCTCTCTCCTGCCGTCTCTATCTCCTTCTCACAATTCTGGCTCTACCCCATTTTCCCCACCTCCCACTTCCCACATCTCTCGATCATCTCACACCCACAAGCCCCCCACCCCCCCAAACCCCACAAGCAGACTCACCACCAACCTGCAGTCTCTGGGTCAGAGGGAGAGGGAAGGACCAGCGACACAGAGTGTGTCAGAGAGAGAGAGAGTAAGGGCGGGACAGAAGGGAGAGAGATTCAGTTAGAGAGAAACGGAGGGTGGTGGGAAAAGAGAGACCAAGATAGGGAGATCGAGAGTGAGAGAAGATGGAGAGAGAGCGAAGGAGCAGGGAAAGACAGAGAGAGAGGGAAGGGAGAAATAAGGTGAGGGAGGGAGGGAGAGAGAGAGAAATAGGGGAGGACATAATGAGAGAGGGGTCAGAGAGAGGGGGGCAGAGAGAGAGGGTGACAGAGAGAGAGGGAGACAGAGAGAGAGGGGGCAGAGAGAGAGGGGAACAGAGAGAGAGGGGGACAGAGAGAGTGGGGGATAGAGAGAGAGGGGGGCAGAGAGAGAGGGGGACAGAGAGAGGAGGGACAGAGAGAGAGGGGGACAGAGAGAGAGGGGGGCAGAGAGAGAAGGGGACAAAGAGAGAGGGGAACAGAGAGAGGGGACAGAGAGAGAGGGGACAGAGAGATGGGGCAGAGAGAGCGGGGGCAGAGAGAGAGGGGAGCAGAGAGAGAGGGGGAGGGGGGGCAGAGAGAAGGCGAGAGAGAGAGGGAGGCAGAGAGAGAGGGGGGAGAGAGAGAGGGTGACAGACAATGTGGGGGACAGAGAGAGAGAGACACACAGAGAGAGGGAGACAGAGAGAGAGGGAGACAAAGGGAGAGGGGAACAGAAAGAGAGGGGAACAGAGAGAGTGGGGGACAGAGAGAGAGGGGGGCAGAGAGAGAGGGGCAGAGAGAGAGGGGGGCAGAGAGAGAAGGTACAGAGAGAGAGGGAGACAGAGAGAGAGGGGAACAGAGAGAGAGGGGACAGAGAGAGATGGGGACAGAGAGAGGGGGGACAGAGAGAGGGGGACAGAGAGAGAGGGGAACAGAGAGAGAGGGGACAGAGAGTGATGGGGACAGAGAGAGGGGGGACAGAGAGAGGGGGACAGAGAGAGAGGGGGACAGAGAGAGGGGGGCAGAGAGAGAGAGAGAGAGAGAGAGAAGGGGACAGAGAGAGGGGACAGAGAGAGAGGGGGACAGAGAGAGGGGGGGGAGAGAGAGAGGGGGGCAGAGAGAGAGGGGGGCAGAGAGAGAGAGAGAGAGAAGGGGACAGAGAGAGGGGACAGAGAGAGAGGGGGACAGAGAGAGAGGGGCCAGAGAGAGAGGGGGGTCGGAGAGAGAGGGGGACAGAGAGAGAGGGGGGCAGAGAGAGAGGGGGACAGAGAGAGAGGGGGGCAGAGAGAGAAGGGGACAGACAGAGAGGGGGGCAGAGAGAGAAGGGGCAGAGAGAGAGGGACAGAGAGAGAGGGGGGCAGAGAGAGAGGGGACAGAGAGAGGGGGGGGCAGAGAGAGGGGTACAGAGTGGGGTGAGAGAGGGGGTCAGAGAGTGGGGGAGAGAGAGGGGTACAGAGTGGGGTGGCAGAGGGGTTCAGAGAGAGAGGGGGGATGGAGATAGTAGGGGACAGAGAGAGTGGGGAACAGAGAGAGTGGGGGACAGAGAGAGAGGGGGACAGAAAGTGAGGGCGACAGAGGGGGGACAGAGAGGGGGGAGAGAGAGAGGGGGAGAGAGTGAGGGGGCAGAGAGAGAGGGGGACAGAAAGAGGGGGACAGAGAGAGAGGCAGGTGGGAGAGAGAGAGGGGTCAGAGAGAGGCTGGTGGGAGAGAGCGTGGGACAGAGAGAGGGGGGCAGAGAGAGAGGGGGCCAAAGAGGGGGGATAGAGGGAAGCGGATGGGAGATGGGTGGGGCAGAGAGAGGGCGACAGACAGAGGGGGGCAGAGAGCGGGGGTGAGAGAGGCAGGTGGGAGAGAGAGGGGGACAGAGAGAAGGGGACAGACAGATGGAGACAGACAGAGGGGGACAGAGAGCGGGGAACAGAGAGAGGCGGGTGGGAAAGAGAGGGGGACAGAGAGAGGGGAATCAGAGACAGGGGGACAGAGAGAGGGGGACAGAGAGAGCATGACAGAGAGAGAGGGGGAAAGAGAGAGAGGGGGACAGAGGGAGGGGGGACAGAGAGACGGTGACAGAGAGGGCGTACAGAGAGGGCGACAGAGTTAGAGGGACAGAGAAAGGGGGGTCAGAGAGAGGGGGAGAGAGAGAGGGGGAGATAGAGAGGGGGAGAGAGGGGGGGGGGAGAGAGAGGGGGACAGAGAGAGGGGGACAGAGGGAGGGGGGACAGAGAAGGGGCAGAGAGAGGGGGACAGAGAGAGGGAGACAGAGAGAGGAAGGCAGAGATAGATGGTGAGGAGAGAGGCAGACAGAGAGAGGGGACAGCGTGTGGGGGAGATGGAGGGGGTCAGAGAGAGGGGGACAGAGAGAGAGGGGACATATAGAGGCGGGACAGAGAGGGGGGACAGAGAGAGGAGGGCAGAGAGAGGAGGACAGACAGAGGGGGGACAGAGAGAGGGGGGACAGAGAGAGGGGGAACAGAGAGAGGGAGAAAGAGAGAGGCAGGTGGGAGGGAGGGGAGCAGAGAGAGTGGGGCAGAGAGAGGGGGGACAGAGAGAGGGGGGGACAGAGAGAGAGGGGGACAGAGAGAGAGGGGGACAGAGAGAGAGGGGGGCATAGAGGGGGGGACAGAGAGAGGGGGGAACAGAGAGAGGGAGAAAGAGAGAGGCAGGTGGGAGGGAGGGGAGCAGAGAGAGTGGGGCAGAGAGAGGAGGACAGACAGAGGGGGGACAGAGAGAGAGGGGAACAGAGAGAGGGGGACAGAGAGAGGGGGACAGAGAGAGGGGGGAGAGAGGGGGGGGGGACAGAGAGAGGGGGACAGAGAGAGCGGGACAGAGAGAGGGGGACAGAGAGAGAGGGGGAACAGAGAGAGAGGGGGACAGAGAGAGAGGGGGACAGAGAGAGAGGGGGACAGAGAGAGAGGGGGACAGAGAGAGGGGGGCAGAGAGAGGAGGACAGACAGAGGGGGGACAGAGAGAGAGGGGAACAGAGAGAGGGGGACAGAGAGAGGGGGACAGAGAGAGGGGGGAGAGAGAGAGGGGGGGGGGGGGGACAGAGAGAGGGGGACAGAGAGAGCGGGACAGAGAGAGGGGGACAGAGAGAGAGGGGGAACAGAGAGAGAGGGGGACAGAGAGAGAGGGGGGACAGAGAGAGAGGGGGAGAGAGAGAGGGGGAGAGAGAGAGGGGGGCATAGGGGGGGGCAGAGAGGGGGGGGGAACAGAGAGAGGGAGAAAGAGAGAGGCAGGTGGGAGGGAGGGGAGCAGAGAGAGTGGGGCAGAGAGAGGAGGACAGACAGAGGGGGGACAGAGAGAGAGGGGAACAGAGAGAGGGGAACAGAGAGAGGGGGACATAGAGAGAGGGGGAGAGAGAGAGAGGGGACAGAGAGAGAGGGGACAGAGAGAGAGGGGGACAGAGAGAGTGGGGGACAGAGAGAGAGGGGGGACAGAGAGAGGGGGGGGGACAGAGAGAGAGGGGGAAGAGAGAGAGGGGGGACAGAGAGAGAGTGGGACAGAGAGAGGGGGACAGAGAGAGAGGGGGGACAGAGAGAGGGGGACAGAGAGAGGGGGACAGAGAGAGAGGGGGGACAGAGAGAGGGGGCAGAGAGAGGGGGGGACAGAGAGAGAGGGGGAAGAGAGAGGGGGGACAGAGAGAGAGGGGGACAGAGAGAGGGGGGACAGAGAGGGGGGGGACAGAGAGGGGGGACAGAGAGAGGGGGGACAGAGAGAGAGGGGGACAGAGAGAGGGGGGACAGAGAGAGAGGGGGACAGAGAGAGAGGGGGACAGAGAGGGGGGGGACAGAGAGGGGGGACAGAGAGAGAGGGGGACAGAGAGAGGGGGAGAGAGAGAGGGGGGACAGAGAGAGGGGAACAGAGAGAGAGGGGGACAGAGAGAGGGGGAGAGAGAGAGGGGGGACAGAGAGAGGGGGACAGAGAGAGAGGGGGAAGAGAGAGAGGGGGGACAGAGAGAGAGTGGGACAGAGAGAGGGGGACAGAGAGAGAGGGGGACAGAGAGAGGAGGAGAGAGAGAGGGGGGACAGAGAGAGGGGAACAGAGAGAGAGGGGGACAGAGAGGGGGGAGAGAGAGAGGGGGGACAGAGAGAGGGGGACAGAGAGAGAGGGGGAAGAGAGAGAGGGGGGACAGAGAGAGAGGGGGACAGAGAGAGAGGGGGACAGAGAGAGAGGGGGACAGAGAGAGGGGGGACAGAGAGAGAGGGGGAAGAGAGAGAGGGGGACAGAGAGAGAGGGGGACAGAGAGAGAGGGGACAGAGAGAGGGGGACAGAGAGAGGGGGTATAGAGAGAGGGGGAAGTAGAGGGGGTGAGAGAGAGGGGGAAGAGAGAGAGGGGCACAGGGAATGGGGGGATAGAGGGGGTCAGAGATGGGGACAGAAAAAGTGGGAGGTAGAGGGGGTCAGAGAGATGGGCACAGAGAGAGGGGCACAGAGAGTGGGGGAGATAGAGGGGGACAGAGAGACATAGGCAGAGAGAGATCGGGGCAGAGAGAGTGGGACAGAGTGAGGGGGTCAGAGAGAGAGAGGGGGACAGAGGGAGGGGGGGACAGAGAGAGGGGGGGGACAGAGAGAGGGGGACAGAGAGAGGGGCACAGAGAAAGGGGGGCAGAGAGAAGGGGAGATAGAGGGGGTCAGAGAGAGGGGGACAGAAAAGGCGGAGGTAGAGGGGGTCAGAGAGAGGGGGGATAGAGGGGGACAGAGAGTGGGGGACAGAGAATGGGCGTCAGAGAAAGGGATACAGAGTGGAGGTGAGAGAGGGGGTCATATAGTGGGGGGATGGGGGGGACAGAGAGAGAGGGGACAGAGAAAGTGGGGGACAGAGAGAGGGGGACAGAGAGAGGGGGACAGAGAGAGGGGGACAGAGAGAGGCGGGTGGGGGACAGAGAGTGGGTCAGACAGAGGGGGTCAGAGAGAGGGGGTCAGAGAGAGGGTGCAGAGGGAGGGCGACAGAGAGAGGGGGACAGAGAGAGGGGGACAGAGAGAGGCGGGTGGGATAGAGCGTGGGACAGAGGGGGGGGACAGAGAGAGGGGGACAGAGAGAGAGGCGTGTGCGAGAGAGAGGGGGTCAGAGAGAGGCGGGTGGGAGGGAGTGCAGGACAGAGATAGAGGGGGAGAGAGAGAGGGGGACAAAGAGGGGTGATAGAGGGAGGCGGGTGAGAGAGAGAGGAGCAGAGAGAGGGGGTCAGAGAGAGGGGGACAGAGAGAGGTGGACAGAGAGAGCAGGACAGAGAGAGGGGGACAGAGAGAGGGTGACAGAGAGAGAGGGGGACAGAGAGAGAGGGGGACAGAGAGAGGGGGGACAGAGAGAGTGGGTCAGAGAGAGGGGGGACAGAGAGGGGGGACAGAGAGGGGGGACAGAGAGAGAGGGGGAAGAGAGAGAGGGGGACAGACAGAGAGGGGGACAGAGAGAGAGGGGGACAGAGAGAGGGGGGACAGAGAGAGGGGGGACAGAGAGAGGGGGACAGAGAGAGAGGGGGGACAGTGAGAGAGGGGGACAGAGAGAGGGGGGACAGAGAGAGAGGGACAGAGAGAGAGGGGGAAAGAGAGAGGGGGGACAGAGAAAGGGGGGGACAGAGAGAGGGGGGACAGAGAGAGGGGGACAGAGAGAGGGGGACAGAGAGAGGGGGAAGAGAGAGAGGGGGACAGAGAGAGAGGGGGACAGAGAGAGGGGGGACAGAGAGAGGGGAACAGAGAGAGAGAGGGGGGACAGAGAGAAAGGGGGACAGAGAGAGAGAGGGGGGACAGAGAGAGGGGGACAGAGAGAGAGGGGGAAAGAGAGAGGGGGGACAGAGAGAGGGGGGGACAGAGAGAGGGGGGACAGAGAGAGGGGGACAGAGAGAGAGGGGGTCAGAGGGCATGGGACAGAGAGAGAGGCGGGTGGGAGAGAGAGGGGATCAGAGAGAGGTGGGTGGGTGGGAGAGCGGGACAGAGAGAGGGGGACAGATAGAGGGCGACAGAGAGAGTGGGTCAGAGAGAGGGGGACAGAGAGAGAGGGGGACAGAGAGGGGGGAAGATAGAGGGCGACAGAGAGGGGGACAGAGAGCGGGGGTAAAGAGGGAGGGGGACAGAGAGAGAGGGGGACAAAGAGGGGGGATAGAGGGAGATGGGTGGGAGAGAGGGGGGGACAGAGAGTGGGTGAGATAGATGCGTTCAGAGAGAGGGGGATAGAGAGAGGGGGTCAGAGAGAGGTGGGTGGGAGGGAGAGCGGGACAGAGAGAGGGCGACAGAGAGAGTGGGTCAGAGAGAGGGGGACAGAGAGAGAGGGGGGACAGAGAGAGAGGGGGACAGAGAGGGGGGACAGAGAGAGGGGGGGACAGAGAAATGGGGGACAGAGAGAGAGGGGGACAGAGATAGAGGGGAACAGAGATAGAGGGGAACAGAGAGAGAGGCGACAGAGACAGGGGGACAGAGAGAGAAGGGAACGGAGAGAGGGGGCAGAGAGGGACAGAGAGAGGGGGTCAGAGACAGAGTGTGGGGGACAGAGAGAGAGGACAGAGAGAGGGACAGAGAGAGAGGGGGTTAGATAAAGGGCGACAGAGAGAGGGGGGGACAGAGAGAGGGGGGGACAGAGAGTGGGGGGACAGAGAGTGGGGGAGGTACAGGGGTTCAGAGACAGGGGAACAGAAAGAGAGGGGGACAGTGAGAGGAGGAGGGGGTTCAGAGAGGGTTGGGACAAAGAGGATGGACAGATAGAGGCGGGATAGAGAGGGGGACAGAGAGAGGGGGAACAGCTAGAGGGAGGGACAGAGAGAGAGAGGGGGGACAGAGAAAGGGGGGAGAGAGGGAGTGGAGAGAGGGAGGGGGGGACAGAAAGACGATGACAGAGATGGGGGAGAGAGAGGGGGACAGAGAGAGGAGGGACACAGAGAGGGGGGACGGGGGGGGCAAAGAGACAGTGACAGAGAGGGGGCGGAGAGAGGGCGACATAGAGAGGGGTCAGAGAGAGGGGGGCAGAGAGAGGGGACAGGGAGTGGGGGACAGAGAGAGGGGGGGACAGAGAGAGGGGTCAGAGAGCGAGGGACAGAGAGAGGGCATCAGAGAGAGGCGGGTGGGAGAGAGCGCGGGACAGAGAGAGAGGGGATAGAGAGAGAGGGGGTCAAAGAGGGGGGATAGAGGGAGATGGGTGGGAGAGAGGGGGGTGAAAGAGTGGGTCAGACAGTGGGGGTCAGAGAGAGGGCGACAGAGAGGGGGACAGAGAGTGGGAGAGAGAGAGGGGGAGAGAGGGAGGCGGGTGGGAGAGAGAGCGGGGCAGAGAGAGGGGACAGAGGGGGCAGAGAGCGGGGTGAGAGAGAAGCGGGTGGGAAAGAGGGGGTCAGAGAGAGAGGGGGACAGAGTGAGAGGCGTACAGAGAGAGGGGTACAGAGAGAGAGGGGGACCAGAGAGAGGGGGGACAGAGAGAGGGGGGACAGAGGGAGGGGGGACAGAGGGAGACGGACAGAGGGAGGGGGTCAGAGAGAGCGGGAGGTCAGAGAGAGAGGGGGTCAGAGAGTGGGGGAGAGAGAGGGGGAGAGAGGGAGGCGGGTGGGAGAGAGAGCGGGGCAGAGAGAGGGGACAGGGGGGGGGACAGAGGGAGACGGACAGAGGGAGGGGGTCAGAGAGAGAGCGGGAGGTCAGAGAGAGAGGGGGTCAGAGAGAGGGGGACAGAGAGAGATGGCACAGGGACAGGGGGGACAGAGTGAGAGGACAGAGAGTGGGGAGGTAGAGGTGGTCAGAGAGAGGGGGACAAAGAGAGGGGGACAGAGAGTAAGGGACAGAGTGAGGGGGATAGAGAGAGAGGGGGACAGAGAGAGAGGGGGAAAAGAGAGGGCGACAGAGAGAGGGCGACACAGAGAGGGCGACAGAGAGAGAGGGGGAACAGAGAGAGGGGGACAGAAAGAGGGGGAGGTAGAGGGGTTCAGAGAGAGGGGGACAGAGAGAGGGGGAGATAGAGGGGGTGAGAGAGAGGGGACAGAGGGAGGGGCACAGAGAGTGCGGGAGGTAGAGGGGGTCAGAGAGAGGGGTACAGAGAGAGGTGCACAGATAGTGGGGGAGATAGTGGGGGACAGAGAAAGAGTGGACAGAGAGAGTGGGGCAGAGAGAGTGGGACAGAGTGAGGGGGCAGAGAGAGAGGGGAAAGAGAGAGAGGGGAAAAAGAGAGAGGGGGAGATAGAGGGGGTCAGAGAGAGGGGGGGCCGGAGAGAGGGGGGACAGTGAGGGGGGACAGAGAGGGGGTGGGACAGAGGGGGGGGGAAGAGAGGGGGGGAACAGAGAGAGAGCGGGGCAGAGATAGAGGGGAAAAGGGAAAAGAGAGATGGGGCAGACAGAGGGAGACAGAGTGAGGGGGGCAGAGAGAGAGGGGGCAGAGAGAGAGTGAAAAGAGAGTGGGGGACAGAGAGAGTGGGGCAGAGAGAGGGCGACAGAGAGAGGGGGACAGAGAGAAAAGGGGGCAGAAAGAGAGGGGGACAGAGAGAGAGGGGGACAGAGAGAGAGGCGGTCATAGAGGGGGGTACAGAGAGAGAGGCGGGTGGAAGGGAGAGGGGGCAGAGAGGGGGGACAGAGAGAGGAGCACAGTGTGTGGGGGAGATAGCGGGGCTCAGAGAGAGGAGGACATAGAGGGGGACAGAGAGAGGGGGACAGAGAGGGGGACAGAGAGTGGGGGACAGATAGTGGGGGACAGAGAGAGGGGACAGAGAGAGGGGTAAAGAGTGGGAGAGAGAGGGGGTCAGAGAGAGGGGGACAGAGAGTGGGGGGATGGAGAGAGTGGGGGACAGAGAGAGAGAGGGTGTCAAAGAGAGAGGGGCAGAGAGAGACGGAGCAGAGAGAGGGGGCAGAGAGCGGGGGAGAGATAGAGGGAAAGAGAGAGAGGGCGACAGAGAGAGGGGGACAGAGAGAGGGGAGTTCAGAGAGAGGGGGACAGAGAGAGGGGGCAGAGAGAGCGCGGGACAGAGAGAGGGGGACAGAGAGAGGGGGCAGAGAGAGAGCCGGACTGAGAGCGAGGCGGGGACAGAGAGAGGGGAAGACAGAGATGGTCAAAGGGAGGGGGACAGAGAGAGGGGCACAGAGAGTCGGGAGATAGAGGGGACAGAGAGATGGGGTGGACAGAGAGTTGGGGGGACTGAGAGTGGGGGGGCATGGGGGTAGAGAGAGGGGCAGAGAGGGGGTGACAGAGAGAGGGGGGACAGAGAGAGGGCGACAGAGAGAGTGTCACAGAGAGTGGGGGAGATAGAGGGGGTCAGAGAGAGGGGGACAGAGGGAGGGTGATATAGAGGGGGACTACGAGAGAAGGAGTCAGAGACAGAGGGGGACTGTGAGAGGGGGGGCAGAGAAATGGCGACAGAGAGAGGGTGACAGAGAGAGTGGGGGACAGAGAGAGAGGGGCAGAGAGAGGGCAACAGAGAGAGGGGGACAGAGAGAAAAGGGGGCAGAAAGAGAGGGGGACAGAGAGAGAGGGGCAGAGAGAGAGGGGCAGAGAGAGGGCAACAGAGAGAGGGGGACAGAGAGAAAAGGGGGCAGAAAGAGAGGGGGACAGAGAGAGAGGGGGACAGAGAGAGATGGGGCAGACAGAAGGGGACAGAGTGAAGGGGCAGAGAGAGAGGGTCAGAGAGGGGGACAGAGAGACGGAGATATAGAGGGGGACAGAGAGAGGGGACAGAGAGTGAGGGACAGAGAGAGGAGTACAGAGTGGGGGAGAGAGAGGGAATCAGAGAGATGGGGGCAGAGAGAGGGCGACAGAGAGAGGGGGACAGAGAGTGGGGGGGACGGAGAGTTGGGGGGACGGAGAGTTGGGGGGACGGAGAGAGAGGGGAACAGAGAGAGAGAGGGACAGAGAGAGATGTGGACAGAGAGAGAAGGACAGAGAGAGGAGGTCAGAGAGAGAGGAGGACAGAGAGAGAGGAGGACAGAGAGAGGCAGGTAGAAGGGAGAGAGGGGCAGAGAGAGGGCGACAGAGAGAGGCACCGAGAGTGGGGGAGATAGATGGGGTCAGAGAGAGGGGGAGACAGACAGTGGGGAGATGGAGAGAGTGTGGGACAGAGAGAGAGAGAGAGAGAGGGGGTCAGAGAGGGGGACAGGGAGAGACGGAGCAGAGAGAGGGCGAAAGAGAGGGGCGCAGAGAGCGGGGTAGAGATAGAGGGGACAGAGAGAGGAGGACAGATAGAGGGGGACAGAGAGAGGGGAACAGAGAGAGGAGGCAGAGAGCGAGGGGGACAGAGAGAGGGGGACAGAGTGAGGGGGACAGAGAGAGGGGGAACAGAAAGGGGGACACAGAGAGGGGGGCACACAGAGGGGGGCACAGAGAGGGGGACAGAGAGGGGGACAGAGAGAGAGAGGGGGACAGAGCGAGAGCGGGGCAGAGAGAGAGGGGGCAGAGAGAGGGGGGGACAGAGAGAGAGGGGGACAGACAGAGGGGGGACAGAGAGAGAGGGGGGGACAGAGAGAGAGGGGGACAGAGGGGAGGACAGAGAGAGAGGGGGGACAGACAGAGGGGGGACAGAGAGAGGTGGGACAGAGAGGGGGGGGGCAGAGAGAAGGGGACAGAGAGAGAGGGGGACAGAGTGAGGGGGACAGAGAGAGGGGGAACAGAAAGGGGGACACAGAGAGGGGGGCACAGAGAGGGGGGCACAGAGAGGGGGACAGAGAGGGGGACAGAGAGAGAGAGGGGGACAGAGAGAGCGGGGCAGAGAGAGAGGGGGTCAGAGCGAGGGGGGGAAGAGAGAGGCAGGTGGAAGGGAGAGGAGGGCAGAGAGAGGGCGACAGAGAGACGAGCACAGAGAGTGGGGGAGCTCGAGTGGGTCAGAGAGAGAGGGTCAGAGAGAGGGGGACAGAGAGAGGGAGGGACAGAAAGAGGGGTGGACCGAAAGAGGGGGGACAGAGAGAGGGGGGACAGAGAGGGGGGGACAGAGGGGGGGGGACAGAGAGAGGGACAGAGAGGGAGAGGCGGGTGGGAGAGAGAGGGGGTCAGAGAGAGGCTGGTGGGAGAGAGAGGGGGACAGAGAGAGGGGGACAGAGAAAGGGGAGATAGAGGTTGACAAAGGGAGGGGGACAGAGAGAGAGGCACAGAGAGAGGGGTAGATAGAGGGGTTCAGAGCGAAGAGTACAGAGATAGTGGTGCAGCGAGTGGGGGAGATAGAGGTGGACAGAGAGTAGGACAAAAAGAGGGGGTGATAGAGGGGGTCAGAGAGAGGGGGAGATAGAGGGGGACAGAGAGAGTGGGGGAGACAGAGGGGGGACAGAGAGAGAGGGGGTACAGAGAGAGGGTGACAGAGAGAGGGCGACAGAGAGAGGGGCACAGAATGTGGAGGAGATCGAGGGGGTCAGAGAGAGGGGGACAGAGAGAGGGTGATATAGAGGGGGACAGCAAGAGAGGGGGTCAGAGACAGAGGGCGACAGTGAGAGAGGGGGGCTGAGAAATGGCGACAGAGAGAGGGTGACAGAGAGAGAGGGGACAGAGAGAGAGGGGACAGAGAGACAGAGGGGGCAGAGAGAGAGGGGGACAGAGAGAGAGGGGATAGAGAGAGGGGGGACAGAGAGAGGTGGGAGATAGCGGGGCTCAGAGACAGGGTGACAGAGAGAGAGGGCAATATAGAGTGGGGGACAGAGAGATGGGTACAGAGTGGAGGAGAGAGGGGGGGTCAGAGAGAGGGGGTCAGAGAGGGGGACAGAGAGTGGGGGGGATGGAGAGAGTGGGGGAGAGAGAGAGAGGGGGGGTTAGAGAGAGGGGCAGAGAGTGATGGAGCAGAGACAGGGCGACAGAGGGGGTGGCAGAGAGCAGGGGAGAGAAAGAGGGGACAGAGAGAGGGGGACAGAGAGGGGGGACAGAGAGAGGGGGGACAGGGAGAGGGGGGACAGAGAGAGGGGGACAGAGAGAGGGGGACAGAGAGAGGAGACAGAGAGAGGGTGGACAGAGAGAGGGGGGACAGAGAGAGGGGGACAGAGAGAGGGGGACAGAGAGAGGGTGGACAGAGAGAGGGGGGACAGAGAGAGGGGGACAGAGAGAGGGGGACAGAGAGAGTTGCGGTGGGTGAGAGAAGGGGTATGAGAGAGCCGAACTGAGAGAGAGGGGGACGGGGGGGGGGGGGAGGACAAAGAGGGGGGATAGCGAGGCGGGTGGAAGAGAGAGGGGGACAGAGAGGGGGGCACGGAGAGGGGTGCACGGAGAGGGGGGCACGGAGAGGGGTGCACGGAGAGGGGGGCACAGAGAGGGGGGCACGGAGAGGGGGACAGAGAGTGGGACAGAGAGAGGGGGGTACTGAGAGTCGGGGAGATAGAGGGGGACAAAAAGAGGGGGAAAAAGAGGGGGAGGTAGAGATGGTCAGAGGGAGGGGGACAGATAGTGGGGTACTGAGAGTGGGGGAGATAGAGGGGGACAAAAAGAGGGCGAGGTAGAGGGGGTTAGAGGGAGGGGGAGATTGAGGGGGCAGAGAGGGGGGACAGAGGGGGGGACAGAGGGGGGACACAGAGGGGGGAGAGAGAAAGGGGGGACAGAGAGAGGCGGGTGGAAGGGGAGGGGGCAGAGAGAGGGCGATAGAGAGAGGGGCACAGAGAGTGGGGGAGATAGAGGGGGTCAGAGCGAGGGGGACAGAGAGTGGGGGACAAAGAGTGGGGAGATGGAGAGAGTGAGGGACAGAGAGAGAGAGGGGGTCAGACTGGGGGCAGAGAGAGACGGTGCAGAGAGAGGGCGACTGAGAGGGGGGCAGAGAGCGGGGTAGAGGTGGAGGGGACAGAGAGAGGGGGACAGAGAGAGTGGACAGAGAGAGGTGGGACAGAGACAGGGTGGACAGAGAGAGGGGGAGACAGAGAGAGGGGGACAGAGAGAGATGTGGTGGGAGAGAGAGGGGGTCTGAGAGAGGCGGTGGGAGAGAGAGGGCGACAGAGATAGGGGGAACAGAGAGAGCCGGACTGAGAGAGAGGGGAACAGAGAGAGAGGAGGACAAAGAGGGGGGATAGTGAGGCGGGTGGGAGAGAGAGGGGCACAGAGAGAGGGGGACAGAGAGAGGGGGACAGAGAGAGGGGGACAGAGAGAGGGGGACAGAGCGAGAGGGGGACAGAGAGAGAGGGGGGACAGAGAGAGGACTACAGAGCAGGGGCACAGAGAGTGGGGGAGATAGAGGGGGACAGAGAGTCGGGGGCAGAGAGAGGGGTACAGAGTGGGTAAGAGAGAAGGGGTCAGAGAGAGGGGGACAGAGAATGGGGGATGCAGAGAGTGGGGGACAGAGGGGGACGGGGGGACGGTAGGGAGAGGACAGAGAGATGAGGCACAGAGAGTGGGCAGAGAGAGAGTGTGGGGGAGAGAAAGTTCGGGGAGAGAAAGAGGGGAAGGAGAGAGAGGGGAGAGAGTGCAGAGAGAGAGGGGAGAGAGAGTGAGAGAGAGAGAGAGCAAGAGAGAGAGAGAGTGGGAGAGAGAGGAGGCGAGAGGAGGGAAGAGAGAGGTGCGAAGAGAGAGGAGGGGAGAGAGGATAAGGGAGAGATAGAGAAGGAGAGCAATGAGGAGAAAGAGTAGGGGAGAGAGGAGGGGGAGAGAGGAGGAAAGAGAGGAGGGGAGAGAGGAGGGTCAGAGAGGAAGGAAGAGAGAGGAGGGAGGAGAGAGAGGAGGGGGAGTGGAGGGCGTGAGACAGGTGAGAGGGGGAGGGGGTAGAGAGAAGAGGGGAGAGAGCGTGGGAGAGAGCGGGTGGGAGAGAGAGTGGAGGCTGGGTGGGTGGAGGGGGAGGGAGAGTAAGAGGGGAGGGAGATTGAGAGGGGAGGGAGAGTGAGAGGGAGGGGAGGGCAAGAGAGGGGAAGGAGAGTGAGGGGGACGGAGAGAGATGGGAGGGCCAGTGAGGGGAGGGAGAGAGAGAGGGGGCAGGGAGAGAGAGGGGAGAGCCAGTGAGGGGTGGGCGAGTGAGAGGGGAGGGCGAAAGAGGGGAGGGCGAGAGAGGGGAGGGAGAGAGAGTGGGGAGGGCGAGAGAGAGGGGAGGGTGAGAGAGAGGGGAGGGCGAGAGAGGGGGGAGCGAGAGAGTGGAGAGAGCGGGAGGGGGGAGAGAGATGGGTGAGACAGAGGGGGTGAGGGAGTGGGGGTGAGAGAGAGGGGGTGGTGAGAGAGAGGGGGAGTGAGAGAGAGGGGGGTGAGAGTGGGGGGGTTTAGAGAGCAAGGGGTTGAGAGAGAGGGGGTGAGAGACTGAGGGAATGAGAGAGTGTGGGGGGTTGAGAGAGGGGGTGTGAGAGAGAGGGGGGTGAGAGAGAAGGGTGAGAGAGGGAGTCTTTAGAGAGGGTCACAGCATTTGGGTTTTAATTCCACCCTGAGAGAGTCCTACCTCTCAGATCCTGGGGATTGACAAACTTTAACCCCAGGCTTCAAACCTGTTTTAAAAATGACAGGGCCACAATCTGACAGGAGCCAGTTACCCAGAGGCCCCTAAAACCCAGGGTCCCCCAGAGGAGATTAAACCTCGGGGTAAATAAACACACAACTCACTGTGGGCCCCCACGGGGTGCAGCCTGTCGACCAGGCCTCAGGCCTCAGGCCAGTGCTCCCCCTCTGGAGGTTGTTCTTTCCTGGACTCGAACATTTTGGATCTTCACGTTGCAGCTTTCCAAACAAAGGTTCCTCGGGATAAAAGAGGGAAAAGATTAGTTGAAAGGGGGAGCAAGAGCATTTTGGAGGCAAGTTACACAGCAAGATCCCAGGGTTAAAAGCACCTCTGCCCAGCTCCAATGTATTAATGTATGTAACACAGTCAGCAGTTGGGATGGAACATGGTGTGGGAGCAGATCTTCCCAGGGATTGGAGGGGGATAGTGAGGGAAAGGCATCAGATTCTTACACTCTGCAGTGACCTGGGATCAATTGCCTTTTACTGAAAACAGTTCCCAACTTGTATGTGCCTGTTGCTCCCTCCAGTCTGAAACCCTCATGACCCTCTCTCCTGTCTACTCTCTCTGAGCCAATGGTGTCTTCATTCTGCTACTGACCCTTCAGTCCCACTGGTATCATTTTTTCCCACCTTCTCTCATCCACGTGAAGGAATTGGATCCTGACAATTCCATTTACACTGTCTCCCATCAATCTTCATAGGATCCATATCACAGAGGTTAGACAGTGATCCCAGCAAACACTCCCAGGGCAGAGGGAGCACAGGGTTCCAGACAAAATAAAGCTCCCATTAAACTGTCTCCATTTAAATCCCCAGGGCAGGTAGAGAATGGGGTCAGATACAGAGTAAATCTCCCTCTACACTGCAGCATTTCAAATTCCCAGGCCATTTTGAGCTCGGCGTTAGGTACTGATTAAATCTCCCACTTCCCCCATCCTGTTCACATCAAACTCAATCAGGATAGCTCCATCACTGGGTTAGATACAGAGTATGTGTCTGTTTGGATTTCAGCCCCAATCCAGTTGGTGATGATCACGGCCTTGTTAAGTGTGTTTGGGAATGGGGAGGGAGCTGCGAGCAGGGTGATGGTGGGATAGTGGGCAGCAGAGCTGTCTTCCAAGCAATTGATCTAGGTTCAATTCCCGGCCATTGCAGTGTCACGATTGGTAAATAGTCTTTAAAAGGAAAAGCACTGGAATGAAACGAGAAAATAAATCTTTCATTCTGTGGTAAACCGGATCTGTCAGATTGCTCCTTGCTTTTCCTGGCAGTGGTTCCTGTGAATTGCAGTGTGGAACCAGGCAGCATTGCTCGGCATCTCGGAAGCTTTCCCCTCTGCTGCTTCCCATTTCTTATTGAAATATTGGTTGCAGCACAAAGATGGGTTTGTTTTGTTCGAAAAGTGAGAGACTGCTCCCGTCAGGAACCTGAAATAATTACAGAAGCCGCAGGAAACACTGAACACTTCCAACAGCTTCTGTAGTGGTGGGGAGGGAGGGTTAATGTGGCAAATCTACACAAGGATAAAATAAACTCCAGCCACAAAACAATCAGAAATCCTGACTCTGCAAACATCCTTGTAAATCTTTTCTGAATCTTTACAAGTTTCACACCATTCTCCCAATAGCAGAAAGACCAGAATTATGTGGTTTATGGAATGTTACTGTATCCGAACAGTTACTGTTTATAGTTAAATAATGTTCATTTAGTTAAGTTTTCCAATCGAGTTCGGTTTGTCCAATCTTTCTCCTTATGTTTGTGTCCCAACGATAGTGTGGAGTAAAGTGTGTTTTGATCCAAGCCTGGCAGTTTGACCAATCACATTGTAACGCCTTACACTTCCCTTCAGGAAATCAGGAAAAGGGGTCGAGACCATTTCCTTAAGGCAGAGGAGTTTGGTCTGGTTCATAACATCCTCAATGTCATCAATCCATGTCCCTCCAGCCCTGAGCAATGATGTTTACAGATTAATGGAGGATACACAGACACATTAATCGGGATTATCTTGGACAGGAGTCATTTGGGAATGATATTCCTCAGACCATCAACTCTCAGCTCGGCCAAGGATAAAGGCCAGGAATCCGGCACAATTGGGAAACAGCCCATTTCCCGGGAGACTGAGAGGTCACTAACAGAGTCGGAGCTGGAGAGTCAGGAACAGAATAACAGGGACAGTCCACTCTGTTCACTGACCCTTCACCCCTCAGTGAATCCAGTGTCAGGAATGACTGCTATTAGTCAGACTGACAGAATGTGATCAGATACACACACTGTCCTTCCACATCATCAATATCTCCCAGCTCCCACCCTGTCTCAGCTCATCTGCCCCTCTGCCATCTTCAATATTTTAATCGGGGCAGCATTAAGTGCCGTGCTTTGAGCTGAGCTGTCTTACCTTCTGTACTCTCTCTCTAAACGGCTCCAATTCCCCCCTGATCCCTCTCCGGTTTAAGATGCTCCTTGGCATCTGCCCCAATGAATGAGGTAGACCCTCACCTGACCCAATATCCCCTTCGTTGGGTCAACATCTACTGTATTTAATACAATGAACTGCAGATCCTGGAGAGCTGACAGATAACACAGAAATTACTGGTGGGAATTAGTGGGAGTGGCCTCATTTCTGGGAGAAATCCGAGTGAACCTCTAGAGTCCAGGGATTGTCCTTCAGAACTGAAGGGATCTGATGCTGATGCTGTCAGACCTGCTGAGCTCCCCCAGCAGTTTCTGTTTGGATTTCAGTCCCAATCCAATTGGTCCTGATCACGGCCTCGGGAATACCTTGCCAATTACTGGGAAAGGGTTGGACATGTCTCCTTCCCAGCAGTTAACCCGGGCTCGAACCCCTGCCATCTCACTGTTGCACTTTGAAAGCAATCTTAAACGGGGAAAAACGCTGAGATGGAATGAATGAGATTGGACTCTCCGAGGTTTCCCAAACATGCCCACATTAGGGGGGACAGGGTGGGTCCCACCTGCTATTACATTCTCAGAGCTGGATTACAGGATTAGGGCTCATGTGCCTGACTGGGATAGTTCAGCTGAGACAAGATGTACTGGAGAAATTCCCCAAGGTTCCTTCCAGAGCAGCTTCCAGACCCACGGCACTATCATGTGGAATGCTGAACACAGCAGATACACGGGAACACCACCAGGTGACAATTCCACATCAAGCCACCCCCCCACCCTGGCTTGGAAAAACATCTCAGTCCCACAAGTGCCATTGGTTGGAAATCCTGGAACTCCCTCCGTTACATCATTGTGGTATTATCTGACCCAAATAAATGGCAGCAGTTCAAGGCAATAACTCACCGTCACCTTCACCAGAGCAATTATATCTGAGCAATCGGTGGGGACCCAGCGGCAATGACCCAAACACATGAATGAATCACAAAATAAAGCTCAGTATTTGGGACCCGTGTGCTCCAGGGCTGAGTATCTGAATAAATTGGGTCGATATTCTAGAAAATTAAAAGGTGGTTTCATTGGAATGTCTCAGATTGTGAAGAGGCTTGAGAGGGGAGATGCTGAGAAATTAATCCTGTGGGTCTGGGAATCTGAAACACAATAACACAGTCTCAGGGGTTACTGGAAAAGCTCAGCAGGTCAGGCAGCATCTGTGCAGAGAAATCAGCGTTAATGTTACAGCATCCGCAGTTCATTCGGGTTTGATTACCACCCTCTCAGGGTTAGGGGCAGGTTATTTGGGACTGAGATGAGGAGACAGCGCTTCACTCTCAGGCTCTGTCAGACCTGCTGAGATTCCCCAGCAATTTCTTGTTTGGATTTCAGTCCCAATCCAGTTGGTTATGATCACGGCCTTGTTAAGTGTGTTTGGGAATGGGGAGGGAGCTGGGAGCAGGGTGATGGTGGGATAGTGGGGAGCAGAGCTGCCTTCCAAACAGTTGACCCGGGTTCGATTCCCGGCCATCGCAATCTTGCGGCTTTTAAATCAGTTTCTAAAGGAAAGCCCCCGGGATATAACCGGATCTGTCAGATTGCTCCTTCGTTTTCCTGGTGATGGTTCCTGTGAATTGCAGTGTGGAAACGGGCAGCATTGCTCGGCATCTCGGAAGCTTTCCCCTCTGCTGCTTCCCATTTCTTATGGAAATATTGGGTACAGCACAAGGATGGGTTTGTTTTGTTCGAAAAGGGAGGGACTGCTCCCGTCAGGAACCTGAAATAATTACAGAAGCTGCTAGAAACACTGAACAGTTCCAACAGCTTCTGTAGTGGTGGGGAGGGAGGGTTAATGTGTCAAATCTATAAAAGGATAAAATAAACTCCAGCCTCAAAACAATCAGAGTTCCTAAGTTTTACAAACATCCGTATAACATTTTTCTGAGCCATCAATTCCCCTTAAACCCTTCCAATGTGGAATAGCATCTTTCTGACTCTCACTTTGAGAGATGTCCCTCACTGAGCTCCTCCACCATTCTTTCCATTTCACTGGGGACCCACTATCCACAGTCTCCAATCAAATGACCTGAACTCAGACACACAGAGATCTTAAAGAGTGACACAATGCAGATAGGAAGTTGATTTCATTTCTGTTTCTGAGTCCAATCTTCACTCAGTGAGACAGAGTCAGGTATTCAAGGCTCCAACAAGAGCTGGATTCTGTTTCTGGTGATTGTCTTCATTCAGTGAGAAGGAGGGCCGTGGGCCAGAAGGAGCTCATCATTGTACTTCGGGTTGTCTGCTCAGTCTGCAGCATTGCAGGCCATGGGAGCAGGGCACTGGGAAAGGTACCTCGTGTGGACTGCAATAGGACTTTCAACACATTGTTCCAGGTCAGTTACAGAGCTCCAGGAATTCTGAATGAGGATCGGAAAAATGCATTGATTGAAGGAGGAGGATTAAGGAAACAGGATAAAGCTGATGGGATCAGCAGGATTTCTCGGTCTAACTCTGTACCATACTTTATTTTCTGCTTCATAAATCTACAATCAGGAGCTCAACCCACTCAGAGCAATATAAACTCGGAAACAAATCATTCAGTCCAACACATCCATGCTGAACTGATATCCGATGTCAATCTCATCCTATTTGTCAGAATTTGGCCCATGTTCCTCTGAACCCTTTTTAATTCCTACACCCACCCAGATACCTTTTAAATGTTGTAATTGTACCAGCCTCCACTACTTCCTCTGGCAGCTCATGCACACAGTGCCCTCTGTGTGAAAAATGTTCCCCTTAGGTCCCTTTTATGTTTCCCCTCTCAACGTTAACATGTACCATCTGCTTCTGGACTCCCACACCACAGGGAAATCACCTTGACTTTTTACCCTATTGAGGGTCCTTCATGATTTTGTGAACCTCTATAAGGTTGCCCCTCAGCCACTGACACTCCAGGGATAATAGCCCCAACCTATACAGTCTTACCCTCCAGCACACACCCTCCAACCTTGGCAACATCCTTGTAAAACTTTTCTCAACACTTTAAAGTTTCACAACATCCCTCTTACAGGATGGAGTCCAGAATTGCACATTATATACCAAAGGTTGTCGAACCAATACCACAACATGACCTCCCAACCCCTTTACACAATTAACTGAGCAATAAAGACAAAAATGCCAAACGCCTTCTTCACCATAGAACATAGAACATAGAACAATACAGCACAGAACAGGCCCTTCGGCCCATGATGTTGTGCCGAACTTCTATCCTAGATTAAGCACCCATCCATGTACCTATCCAAATGCCGCTTAAAGGTCGCCAATGAATCTGACTCTACCACTCCCACGGGCAGCGCATTCCATGCCCCCACCACTCTCTGGGTGAAGAACCCACCCCTGACATCTCCCCTATACCTTCCACCCTTCACCTTAAATTTATGTCCCCTTGTAACACTCTGTTGTACCCGGGGAAAAAGTTTCTGACTGTCTACTCTATCTATTCCTCTGATCATCTTATAAACCTCTATCAAGTCACCCCTCATCCTTCGCCGTTCCAACGAGAAAAGGCCGAGAACTCTCAACCTATCCTCGTACGACCTACTCTCCATTCCAGGCAACATCCTGGTAAATCTTCTCTGCACCCTCTCCAAAGCTTCCACATCTTTCCTAAAGTGAGGCGACCAGAACTGCACACAGTACTCCAAATGTGGCCTAACCAAAGTCCTGTACAGCTGCAACATCACCTCACGACTCTTGAATTCAATCCCTCTGCTAATGAACGATAATACTCCATAGGCCTTCTTACAAACTCTATCCACCTGAGTGGCAACCTTCAAAGATCCTATCGAAATGTTAGTCCACCTTCAATAGTCTATGAAAAAGCACTCCAGGTCTATTTGTTTCACAACATCCCTCATACCTTGTCATTCAGTGTGTAAGTCCTGCTCTCTTTTGCTTCTCCAAAATGCAGCACTTCAGACTTATCTAAATTAATCTCCATCTGCCACTCCTCAGCCCAGTGGCCCATCTGATCGAGATCCTGTTGTAATCTGAGATAATCATCTTCATTGTCCTCGACACCTCCAATTTTACTGTCATCTGCAAACTTACTAACCATTCGTCCTATGGTCACATCCAAATCATTTATATAAATGACAAAACAACAGTGGACCCAGCACCGATCCTTGTGACACACCACTGGTCACAGGCCTCCAGTCTGAAAAGCAACCCTCCCCCACCACCCTCTGTCTTCGACCTTTAGAAAAAAGAAGTGTTGCAAGTATCAGTTAACTGGAGATTCAGATCAGTGCATCACGAAATGAAAAAAAAATGCAGGGCATCATTAATTGGAGAATTCATGCAGGTGCCATTTAAATTCGAAGTGGGAGAATTGGTGCAGTTCCAGGATGTGTGCAGGATACGGAAATGGGGGAAATAGCCATAAATAGAGTCATACAATCATAGAGATTTACAACACAGAAACAGATCCTTCGGTCCAACTTGTCCATGCCACAATTAAAGAATTCTGGCAGCGCTCAAATAAATTGGAGAATCATTGCAAGGAAGTACTTACTGGGAGAATTGGGGAAGGGCTTATCGAAATGTGAGAAATGTAACAGGGCATCAGTTAATGGGAGAATTGGTGCAGTGTAACACTAAATGGGAGAATTCGGGCAGGACAATACTTGATGGGAGATTGAGAGTTGGACACCCTAAATTGTTCAAGGACATCAGTCAGTATGAGGTTTGGTGTAAGGCAACACTGTGAGGAGAACTTGTTCCAGACTTCAGTAATTTAGGAAAGTGGTGCTCAGCAACACTGAATTGGAGAATTGGTGTGGGGCATCAGTAAAAGAGAGACCTGGTGCAGGGTGCTGATAACTTCGAGAATTGGAGCAACTGGGAGAACACGGGCAGTGAATCAGTAAATAGGACAAATGTTGCAAAGGATTAGTGGTCGAGATTCAATACAGTGCACCACGAAATGGGGGAGTTGGTGCAGTTCACCACTAAAGGGAAGATATGTGTAGGATCGGTAATTTGGAGATTTCATGCAAGAATCGCAAGATTAGAGAATTCTGGCAGCAGACTACTAAATGGGAGAATTTTTGCAGGGAAATACTGAATGGAAGACCTGGTGCACAGTGGAGCTCAATTAGAGAATGGGTGCATGGCAACAGGAAATGGGAGAATTAGAGTAGCGCACCCTTAAATGGTAGAATCAGCTAGGCCATCAGTCAATGGAAGGATTAGTACAGGGGTATGAGTAAATGGGAGATTTGGTGGGAATCAATAAATGGGATATTCCGTGCACAGTGCCATTACATTAGAAAATTGGTGGGAGTGTCAATATATTAGAAAAGTGGAGCACAGTTTGTCTAAATTGGGGAATAGGGGCCAGAGAATCAATAAAAAGAAGAAATGGTGCAAGCATCGGGAAATTGGAGATTCAGTTCAGTGCATTACTGAATGAAAACAATTCAGCAGGGCACCCGTACGTGGAAGAAGTGTTTCAGGGAACAATTAAATGTAAGGAATTGATACAGGATAACAATAATTGGAGAATTCATGCAGATGCTATTAAATTCTAAATGGGAGGACTGGGACAGGATAACCTCAATGGGTGAGTTGGTGAAATTCCCGAATTAGTGCAGGATTGGTAAATGGGAGAATTGGTGCAGGGAAGTAGAGCACTAATTACAGCCTTAGAGATGTACAGCACGGAAACAGATTCCTCAGTCCAACTTGTCCACGCCTAAATTTAAGAATTCTGGCAGGTCTCCACGAAATTGGAGAATCATTGCAAGAAACTACTAAATGAAAAAAAACTGGGAAAGTGATTATGGAAATGTGAGAATTTGCAACTGGGCTTCAGATAATGGTTAATTAGTGCAGTTCAGCACTGAATGGGTGAGTCGTGCTGTGTTGCACTAAATGGGAGAATTGGGGCAGGACATTACCTCTTGGGAGATTTAGAGTAGCGCACCCCTAAATTGGGCGAGGGCATCAGTCAGTATGAGGATTGGTGTAAGGCAACACTGAATGGAGAACTTGTCCAGGACGTCAGTAATTGGGGGAAATGGTGCTCAGCAACACGGGATTGGAGAATTGGTGTGGGACCTCAGTAAATGAGAGAGCTGGTGCACAGTGGAGCTAAATTAGAGAATTGGTGCATGGCGACATTAAATGGGAGAATTAGAGTAGTGCACCCTTAAATGGTATTATCAGGCTCGGGCATCAGTAAATGGAAGGATTAGTACAGGGATATGAGAAAATGGGAGATTTGGTGGAAACAATAAATGGGAGATTGGTGCACAGTGCCGTTACATTAGAAAATTGGTGGGAGTGCCAATATATTGGAAAATTGGAGTAGAGCCTGTCGAAATTGGGGAATAGGGGACAGGGATTCAATAAAAAGAAGAAATGTTGCAAGCATCGGGAAATGAAAAAAAATCAGCAGGGCATCCGTACGTGGAAGATGTGTATCAGGGAATAACTAAATGGAAGGAATTGATGTAGGGCAACAATAATTGGAGAATTCATGCAGGTGCCATTAAATTCTAAGTGGGAGACCTGGGCCTTGTGACTCCACCTCACAAGGACTTCAGTTGCTATGAAGCACATTCAGAAATCCTGAATGTGTGAAAATACATTTATAAATACAAATCAAGCCTTAGTAATGAATAAAGGACCCAAGAACAGGGAAGGAAATGGACATCTATCGGTCTCATCTCACGGGAGAGAAATCAGTGGGTAAAAACTGTGTTTTTGATGTGATTGCTACCTGAATAATTAAACACCAGTTCAATTAAAAAGACAATTCACATCCAATGAAGTGAACCACTGCCGACAGAATGAACACAGTCCAATTCTGGATACAATAACAGCAGAATACGATCACATGTTACCCCACTGGAATGTGTGTGTGTGTGTCACCATAGTCTTCCCAGACCATAGGGGCTGATCTCTTCATTACAGAGAGAAGCAACTCATGGTGATTTGACCAGAGGGCCCTCAGACCTCAGGCAAGGGAAGAATTTGAGAACGAGTGTCCTTCATGGTAATCTTAAACTGGCAATGGGAACCGAACCCACGCTGTTCACATCACACTGCTCTGTAAACCAACAATACAACCAACTCAGCTAAACTGGAGTGTCACGTGTGGGGATGAATAATTGAATCCCTTGCTACACACAGTGCAGGTGAACGGCTTCTTCCCACAATGTGTTTGTTGGTGTTTCATCAAATCATTACTACTCATAAAGCTCTTCTCACAGTCAGCGCATTGACATGTTCTCTCATTGATGTGAACAAAGCCATAGCTGCTGAGATTGGAGAACCGAGAGAACCCCTTCCCACACAAGGAGGAGGGAAAAGGTGGGAATGTGTTGGTGCTCACTGAGTCCAGATGACTAAGTGAGTCCCTTCCTACACTCAGTGCAGGCGGACAGTCTCTCTCACTCTCTCTCTCTCTCTCTCTCTCTCTCTAGTATGGCCACACTTGTGTATTTGAGGCATTGCTGATTTAATAAATCCCTTCTCACACACAGAGCAGATGATTAGTCTCTCTCCAGAGTCAACTCAACAGTTGACATTAGGCTGAATTGGGAAGTTTATTCATTCCCAAACAGAGCAGACAACGCTTCTCTCCCGATGATGAAGACGTTTGTCTGACATGAGGCTGGATCCCCAAGTGAATACCTTCCCACACGTGGAACAGCTGAATACCTTCTCCCCCATGGGAACGGGTTGATGTTAAATTATGACCATTAAATTTAAGACCTTTACACATCTTAAAGTTTCTTTTTTTCCCACAATCAGGGGAAAGTTCTCTTGTCAGTGTGAACCCACTGGTGTTACATGAAGCTGGATGACAGAGTAAATCCCTCCCAACACATAGAGCAGGTGAACAGTCTCTCCCCAGAATGTCTGTGTCGATGAGTCTCCAGCTGGTCTGGGATTTGCAATCCTTCTCACAATCCAGACATTTCCATGGTGCTGATCTCTTCAGATATCTCCAAGTTGGATGATCTGTTGAATCCTTTTCCATAAACACAACATATTTATGGCTTCTCTGTCTGTGGATTTTTAAAGAATGTTAACTCGATAATGTTAAATAATTTCTGCAGTCAGTTCAGTGGAACACTCACACTCTTGTGTGTGTGTGTGTGTCTCTTTACCACTCACAATGTTTTTGTGAAATCTTTGCTGACAGACATACCAGATAAACACATTCCTTTTATGTCCAAATGAATTAAGTGACTCTGTTGGATCTTTATTTCATGTTTGATTTGACTCACTCATCTTCAATTCTTTCAGTCTTTTTCTCTGTGAAATTATCTTCAAACATTATCACAGTCCATACAGGGTAAAATCTCAGAACAAACAAATCCAATTTCAAAAAGACATTGTTCCTCTATTCTATACCGCACCCAAACAAATGATCCAGTCACATCAAAAGATGCAAAAATCCCCATCAAAAGCAAAAAGGAACCTTCCTGAATAAATCAGGTTGTTGTTACAGCATACATGAGACAATGTGTGTCCTGAGGTGCAAACATGTTGTGGGATGTACCTCGCCAACTGATGGACAGCACAGCTCCCTATCCAGAAGAATATTACACAAGAGATTTGCTGTGACTGTATATCAATGGGGAAGAAAGGGAATGGGGAAGGTTGTTGGCAATCAAGAGTGCTGTTTTGTCCCACCTGTTGATGAGCTTCTTGTGTTGTTGAAGCAGCATTCAACCAGGCAAGTGGAGAGGATTCCATATCACACCTGACTTATGTCTTGTAAGGTGGGCAGGCAGGAGGTGAGTTGAGCGCTGTAAGATTGTTTTGCCTCTGCCCTGATCTTGTATCAATTGCATGGCTACTCCTGTTCAGTTTCTCATCAATATTACACCCCCGGAATGCTGTTCATGGAGGATTCAACAATGATATTGCTGTGGAATGTCAACAAGGGATACTCAGATATTCTCTTGTTGAAGATGGGCTTTGCCAGGCACGGATGTGATACAGCTGTTACTTACCATTTGTGCAGATTCTAGATGCTGACCAGGTCTTGCTACATATGGATGTGTTGTGTTTGAGAAAATGTTTAGCTCAGGTTGAGGTTCAGGTTGTAAGATTGTTCTCAATGAGAACAAACCTACCAGCTCAGCGAGCAAACTTACAACCTGAACATATGGATATGTGCTACATCAGTATCGGAGCAGTTGAAAATGATGTTGAATACTGTCCAATCGTTAACTAACATCCCCACTTCTGAAGGGAAAGTGATTGACGAAGCAGCTGAAGATGGTTGACCCTGAGACTCCACCCTGAGGGACTCCCCTCGAACTAACAAGGCCTGGATTCTCAAGGCCCACCTCCTTCACAAGTGGGACATGACACGTCTGAACAGGTTGGTTAAAAATGTCACCTGCAGAAAACTCCAGGGGTTCAAGTAGACTGCTGTTTGTTTCAGAGATCACCTGAGGATGAAGCTGTTATAAAGCTAATGCCCAGGACACTGCACCACCCGGGCAATGGGTTCTGGAGAAGATGCACACAGAACTGAAATGGTTCACTCTGTTTCTCTGTCCACATCTCCTGCCAGACCCACTGACTTCCTCCAGCACTTTCTGATTTGATTTGGATGTGAGGCACAGTTAGTAAGTTTGCAGATGACACCAAAATTAGAGGTGTAGAGGACAGAGAAGAAGGTTACCTCAGATTACAACAGCATCTTGACCAGATGGGCCAATGGGCTGAGAAATGGCAGATGGAGTTTAATTCGGATAAATGCAAGGTTCTGGATTTTGAGAAAGCAAATCTTAGCAGGACTTATATACTTAATGGTAAGGTCCAAGGGAGTGTTGATGAACAAAGAGACCTTGGAGTGCAGGTTCATAGCTCCTTGAAAGTGGAGTCGCAGATTAATAGGAGAGTGAAGAAGGCGTTTGGTATGCTTTCCTTTATTGGTCAGAGTATTGATTACAGGAGTTGGGAGGTTATGTTGTGGCTGTATATGACATCAGTTAGGCCACTGTTGGAATATTGTGTTCAATTCTGGTCTCCTTCCTATTGGAAAGATGTTATGAAACTTGAAAGCGTTCACAAAAGATTTACAAGGCTGTTGCCAGGATTGGAGGATTTGAGCAAGAGGGAGAAGCTGAACAGGCTGGGGCTGTTTTCCCTGGAGTGGCGGAGGTTGAGGGATGACCTGACAGAGGTTTACAAAATCATTAGGGGCATGGATAGGATAAACAGACAAAGATTTTTCCCTGGGGTGGGGGTATCCAGAACTAGAGGGGCATAGGTTTAGGGTGAGAGGGGAAAGATATAAAAGAGACCTAAGGGGCAATATTTTCACACAGAGGGTGGTATGTGTATGGAATAAGCTGCCAGAGGAAGTGGTGGAGGCTGGTACAATTACAACATTTAAAAGACATTTGGATGGGTATATGAATAAGAAGGTTTGGAGGGATATGGGCCGGGTGCTGGTAGGTGGGACTAGATTGGGTTGGGATATCAGGTCGGTATGGACGGGTTGGACCGAAGGGTCTGTTTCCATGTTGGACATTTCTGTGACTCCAGTCTCAGATTTTCAGCATCTGCATGAATCACCCTCAGGCCCCGCCCCGTGACGTCACATATCCGTGTGCGCATGCGTCCACGGTCCCGGCCAAGATGGCGGATTTTCACCATCGAAATTGCAAAACATTTAACCACACGTTATTTTTCAAGGTGCTCGCTTCTCTCTGGAAGGGTTTATTCTCGGTCCGAATCCCTCTGTCCAGCTCCTGCAGCCTTGCCGTCTGGAAAAGCGCGTCTCTTCCCGTTTCCCACGGAGACAGACCCGGCACTGCGGCTGCGCCGCCCTCGCCTGTAGTGAGTATAGAGGGTATTCGCCACCGCGGGGAATGCTGGGTAGGTACTCCGCCATTGAGGAGATTAACACAGAAGATTAATTCTGTTCATTAATAAGTTTCTCTTTCCTGTATTCCAATCTTCTGCTATCCAAATAATCTTTGGAAGAACACAATTAGCGGTTAGATAAATATCTTAAAATTTGAAGCATCGATCAAATCTCCCAAGTCATCTCTACAACATAACCTTGTCATTAAAATACTAATTCTCTCAAATCATTTGATCAATTCCCGTCCTCAACTGATGGTGGTAGATTTTGGAAACTCCTTCAATAGGTGGATATTTAACACTCAAGCCAAGGGCTTGTTTATTCTGAATGTCTCTCAACAGGTTTCTTTTGTCATCTCATTTTACAGAGAAGTGGAATTCATGAAAACGAAGTGTTTGATGCCAGTCCTGTGCTAACTTCTCAGCTAAAAGCTTCAGCCAGAGAGTTGACATTGAAGTACAATGACATTGATTCAGAGGTGAATGTTTTTGAACATTCATCTATAATTCAAGAGTTAACTTGTTTTGCTGTGGTTCATTGGATAGGCCCTGGTATGATCCCCTTACTGTGGATCTGAATGCATACCCATGCATTATTCTGTTTCATCCCTGTCCTTCATGACAATCTCTTTGCAATTGTCCAACCTGCACTACCTTTAATAATGAGTGTTTTGACTTTCTGTGACAGTTTACTGTTATTCTTCCAGTCATGTTCAAATGAGGGTTTCATCACTGCAGGTCCCTGAGGTATGTGCTGTTAATTTATTCCACTCGTATGTGTGGTCTCCCTCACAAACATCACTCAGACTCACTTTATGCTCCCTCTCACACACACTATTCCCTTCCCTGCTCGTACCACCCAGCCTCCTCCACAGGCTTTCATATTCTACTGTCTGAACAGCCCTACCTATGTATATCACCTTGGGGGAACATCACAGCCGTCCCAATCAGTTAAACTCCTCCAGCCACTCCAACCCTCCCTATCACTGTCACCTCCACCAAACACTCCAACCCTCCCTATCACTGTCACCTCCTCCAAACACTCCAACCATCCCGACCACTGTCACCTCCTCCAAACACTCCATCCCTCCGTATCACTGTCACCTCCTCCAAACACTCCAACCCTCCCTATCGCTGTCACCTCCTCCAAACACTCCATCCCTCCCTATCACTGTCACATCCTCAAAACACGCCAACCCTCCCTATCACTGCCACCTCCTCAAACATGCCAACCGTCCATATAACTGTGACCTCCTCCAGACACTCCACCCGTCCCTATCACTGTCACCTCCTCCATATACTCCAACCCTCCCAATCACTGTCACCTCCACCAAACCCTCCATCCCTATCACTGTCACCTCCTCCAGACATTCCAACCCTCCCTATGACTGTCACCTCCTCCAGACACTCCAACCCTCCCTATCACTGTCACCTCCCCCAGACACTCCAACCTTACCTATCACTGTCAGTACATCCAAACACTCCAACCCTCCCTACCACTGTCATCTCCTCCGGACACTCAAAACCCACTATCACTGTCACTTCCTCCAAACACTCCAACCCTCCCTATCACTGTCACCTCCTCCAACCACGCCAACCCTCCCTGCCACTATCACCTCCTCCAAACACTCCAACCCTCCCTATCACTGTCACCCCCCCCCAGACACTCCAACCTTCCCTATCACTGTCACTACATCCAAACACTCCAACCCTCCCTACCACTGTCACCTCCTCCGGACACTCAAACCCCACTATCACTGTCACTTCCTCCAAACACTCCAACCCTCCCTATCACTGTCACCTCCTCCAAACAGTCCAACCCTCCCTATCACTGTCACCTCCTCCAAATACTACAACCCTCCCTATCACTGTCACCTCCTCCAAACACGACAAAACTCCCTACAACTGTCACCTACTCCAACCACTCCAACTCTCCCGATCACTGTCCACTCCTCCAGTAACATCAACCCTCCCTCTCACTGTAACCTCCTCCATATACTCCAACCCTCCTTATCACTGTCACCTCCTCGAATCACTGCATCCCTCCCTATCACTGGCACCTCCTCCAGATACTCCATCCCCCCATGACCGACACCTCCACCAAACACTCCAACCCTCCCTATCACTGTCACCTCCTCCAGTAGCATCAACCCACCCTCTCACTGTAATCTCCTCAATATACTCAACCCTCCCTATCACTGTCACCTCCTCCGGACACTCCAACCCTCCCTATCACTGTCACCTCCTCCGGACAGTCAAACCCCACTATCACTGTCACCTACTCCAACACTCCCTACCACTGTCACTTCCTCCAGTCACTACAACCCTCCCTATCACTGTCACCTCCTCCAAACAACCCAACCCTCCCTATCACTGTCACCTCCTCCACACACTACAACCCTCCCTATCACTGTCACCTCCTCCAAACACTCCAACCCTCCCTATCACTGTCACCTCCTCCAACCACTCCAACCCTCCCTATCACTGTCACCTCCTCCAAACACTCCAACCCTCCCTACCACTGTCACCTCCTCCAAACACTCCAACCCTCCGTATCACTGTCACCTCCTCCAAACACTCCAACCCTCCCTATCACTGTCACCTCCTCCAAACACTCCAACCCTCCCTACCACTGTCACCTCCTCCAAACACTCCAACCCTCCCTATCACTGTCACCTCCTCCAAACACTCCAACCCTCCCTATCACTGTCACCTCCTCCAAACACTACAACCCTCCCTACAACTGTCACCTACTCCAACCCTCTCTATCACTCTCCACTCCTCCAGTAACATCAACCCTGCCTCTCACTGTAACCTCCTCCATATATTCCAACCCTCCCTATCACTGTCACCTCCTCCACACACTCCAACCCTCCCTATCACTGTCCACTCCTCCAGTAATATCAACCCTGCCTCTCACTGTAACCATCTCCATATACTCCAACACTCCATATCTCTGTCACCTCCTTGAATCACTCCATCCCTCCCTATCACTGGCACCTCCTCCAAACGCTCCAACCCTCCCCATCACTGTCACCTCCTCCGGACACTCAAACCCCACGATCACTGTCACCTCCTCCAACCCTCCCTATCACTGTCACCTCCTCCAGTAGCATCAACCCACCCTCTCACTGTAACCTCCTCAATATACTCCAACCCTCCGTATCGCTGTCACCTCCTCGAATCACTCCAACCCTCCCGATCACTGTCACATCCTCCAGACACTGTAACCTTCCCTATCACTGTTGGCACCTCCAAACACTCCAACCCTCCCAACCACTGTCACCTCCTCCAAACACTCCAATCCTCCCTACCACTGTCACCTCCTCCAGAGACTCCAACCCTCCCTATCACTGTCACCTCCTGCAATCACTCCATCACTCCCTATAACTGTCACCTCCTCCAACAACTCCAACCCTCCCTATCACTGTCACCTCTTCCACACACTCCAACCCTCCCGATCACTGTCTCCTTCTCCAAACACTCCAACCCTCCCTATCACTGTCACCTCGTCCACACACTCCAATCCTCCCGATCACTGTCTCCTTCTCCAAACACTCCAACCATCCTTATCACTGTCACCTTCTCGAAACACTCGAACCGTTTCTATCACTGTCACCTCCTCCAAATACTACAACCCTCCCTATCACTGTCACCTCCTCCAAACACTCCAACCCTCCCTATTACTGTCACCTCCTCCAAACAGTCCAACCCTCCCTATCACTGTCACCTCCTCCAGACACTCTAACCCTTTCAATCACTGTCACCTCCTCCAAACAGTCCAACCCTCCCTATCACTGTCGCCCCCTCCAAACACTCCTACCCTCCCTATCACTGTCACCTCCTCCAAACACTCCAACCCTCACTTTCAGTGTCACCTCCTCCAGACACTGCAACCCTCCCTATCACTGTCACCTCCTCCAAACACTCGAACCCTTTCTATCACTGTCACCTCCTCCAAATACGCCAACCGTCCCTTTCACTGTCACCTCCTCCAACACTCCATCCCTCCCATCACTGTCACCTCCTCCAATCACTCCAACCCTCCCTATCACTGTCACCTCCTCTGGACCCTCAAACCCCACTATTAATGTCACCTCCTCCAAACACGCCAACCCTCCCAATCACTGTCACCTCCTCCAACCACTTCAACCCTCCCTATTACTGTCAATTCCTCGAGTAACTTCAACCCTCCCTCTCACTGTAACATCCTCAATATACTCCAACCCTCTGTATCGCTGTCACCTCCTCGAATCACTCTATCCCTCCCTATCACTGTCACCTCCCCCAGACACTCTAACCTTCTCTATTGCTGTCACCACCTCCAAACACTCCAACCCTCCCTACCACTGTCAACTATTCCAACCACTCCAACCCTCCCTATCACTGTCCACTCCTCCAGTAATATCAACCCTGCCTCTCACTGTAACCTCCTCCAAACACTCCAACCCTCCCTATCACTGTCACCTCCTCGAATCACTCCATCCCTCCCTATCACTGTCACCTCCTCCAACCACGCCAACCCTCCCTGCCACTATCACCTCCTCCAGACACTCAAACCCCACTATCACTGTCACCTCCTCCAAACAGTCCAACCCTCCCTATCACTGTCACCTCCTCCAAATACTACAACCCTCCCTATCACTGTCACCTCCTCCAAACACGACAAAACTCCCTACAACTGTCACCTACTCCAACCACTCCAACTCTCCCGATCACTGTCACCTCCTCCAGTAACATCAACCCTCCCTCTCACTGTAACCTCCTCCATATACTCCAACCCTCCCTATCACTGTAACCTCCTCCATATACTCCAACCCTCCTTATCACTGTCACCTCCTCGAATCACTCCATCCCTCCCTATCACTGTCACCTCCTCGAATCACTCCATCCCACCCTATCACTGGCACCTCCTCCAGATACTCCATCCCCCCATGACTGTCACCTCCACCAAACACTCCAACCCTCCCTATCACTGTCACCTCCTTCAGTAGCATCAACCCACCCTCTCACTGTAATCTCCTCAATATACTCCATCCCTCCCTATCACTGTCACCTCCTCCGGACACTCCATCCCTCCCTATCACTGTCACCTCCACCAAACACTCCAACCCTCCCTATCACTATCACCTCCTCCAGTCACTACAACCCTCCCTATCACTGTCACCTCCTCCAACCACTCCAACACTCCCTACCACTGTCACTTCCTCCAGTCACTACAACCCTCCCTATCACTGTCACCTCCTCCAAACAACCGAACCCTCCCTACCACTGTCACCTCCTCCAACCACTCCAACCCTCCCTATCACTGTCACCTCCTCCGGACCCTCAAACCCCACTATCACTGTCATCTCCTCCAAACACGCCAACCCTCCCTATCACTGTCACCTCCTCCACACACTCCAACCCTCCCTATCACTGTCACCTCCTCCACACACTCCAACCCTCCCTATCACTGTCACCTCCTCCAAACACTCCAACCCTCCCTATCACTGTCACCTCCTCCAAACACTCCATCCCTCCCTATCACTGGCACCTCCTCCAAACACTCCATCCCTCCCTATCACTGGCACCTCCTCCAGATACTCCATCCCCCATGACTGTCACCTCCACCAAACACTCCAACCCTCGCTATCACTGTCACCTCCTCCAGTAGCATCAACCCACCCTCTCACTGTAATCTCCTCAATATACTCCAACCCCACTATCACTGTCACCTCCTCCAGACACTCCAACCCTCCCTATCACTGTCACCTCCTCCAAACACTCCAATCCTCCCTATTACTGTCAACTCCTCCAAACAGTCCAACCCTCCCTATCACTGTCACCTCCTCCAGACACTCTAACCCTTTCAATCACTGTCACCTCCTCCAAACAGTCCAACCCTCCCTATCACTGTCGCCCCCTCCAAACACTCCTACCCTCCCTATCACTGTCACCTCCTCCAAACACTCCAACCCTCACTTTCAGTGTCACCTCCTCCAGACACTGCAACCCTCCCTATCACTGTCACCTCCTCCAAACACTCGAACCCTTTCTATCACTGTCACCTCCTCCAAATACGCCAACCGTCCCTTTCACTGTCACCTACTCCAACCACTCCAAAACCTCCCTATCACTGTCACTTCCTCCAAACAGGCCAACCCTCCCTATCACTGTCACCTCCTCCAGACACTCCAACCCTCCCTATCACTGTCACCTCCTCCAAACACTCCATCACTCCCTATCACTGTCACCTCCTCCAACCACTTCAACCCTCCCTATCACTGTCACCTCCTCCAACCACTTCAACCCTCCCTATCACTGTCACCTCCTCCAACCCTCCCTAACACTGTCACCTCCTCCGGACCCTCAAACCCCAATATTACTGTCACCTCCTCCAAACACTCCAACCCTCCCTATCACTGTCACCTTCTCCAGACACCGTAACCTTCCCTATCACTGTCACCTCCTCCAGATGCTCCAACCTTCCCTATCACTGTCACTTCCTAAAAACACTCCAACCCTCCCTACCACTGTCACCTCCTCCAGTCACTCCTTTCCTCCCTATCACTATCACCTCCTCCAAACACTCCATCCCTCCCTATCACTGTCACCTCCTCCAACCACTCTAACCCTCCCTATCACTGTCACCTCCTCTGGACCCTCAAACCACACTATTAATGTCACCTCCTCCAAACACGCCAACCCTCCCAATCACTGTCACCTCCTCCAACCACTTCAACCCTCCCTATTTCTGTCAATTCCTCGAGTAACTTCAACCCTCCCTCTCACTGTAACATCCTCAAGATACTCCAACCCTCTGTATCGCTGTCACCTCCTCGAATCTCTCTATCCCTCCCTATCACTGTCACCTCCCCCAGACACTCTAACCTTCTCTATTGCTGTCACCACCTCCAAACACTCCAACCCTCCCTACCACTGTCAACTACTCCAACCACTCCAACCCTCCCTATCACTGTCCACTCCTCCAGTAATATCAACCCTGCCTCTCACTGTAACCTCCTCCAAACACTCCAACCCTCCCTATCACTGTCACCTCCTCGAATCACTCCATCCCTCCCTATCACTGTCACCTCCTCCAACCACGCCAACCCTCCCTGCCACTATCACCTCCTCCAGACACTCAAACCCCACTATCACTGTCACCTCCCCCAAACACTCCAACCCTCCCTATCACTGTCACCTCCTCCAAACACTCCATCCCTCCCTATCACTGTCACCTCCTCGAATCACTCCATCCCTCCCTATCACTGTCACCTCCTCCAGTAACATCAACCCTCCCTCTCACTGTAACCTCCTCCATATACTCCAACCCTCCTTATCACTGTCACCTCCTCGAATCACTCCATCCCTCCCTATCACTGGCACCTCCTCCAGATACTCCATCCCCCCATGACTGTCACCTCCACCAAACACTCCAACCCTCCCTATCACTGTCACCTCCTCCAGTAGCATCAACCCACCCTCTCACTGTAATCTCCTCGATATACTCCATCCCTCCCTATCACTGTAACCTCCTCCAAACACTCCAACCCTCCCTATCATTGTCACCTCCACCAAACACTCCAACCCACCCTATCACTGTCACCTCCTCCAAACACTCCAACCCTCCCTATCACTGTCACCTCCACCAAACACTCCAACCCTCCCTACCACTGTCACCTCCTCCAAACACTCCATCCCTCCCTATCACTGTCACCTCCACCAAACACTCCAACCCTCCCTATCACTGTCACCTCCTCCAAACACTCCATCCCTCCCTATCACTGTCACCTCCTCCAAACACTCCAACCCTCCCTATCACTGTCACTTCCTCCAACCACTCCAACACTCCCTACCACTGTCACTTCCTCCAGTCACTACAACCCTCCCTATCACTGTCACCTCCTCCAAACAACCCAACCCTCCCTACCACTGTCACCTCCTCCAACCACTCCAACCCTCCCTATCACTGTCACCTCCTCCAAACACTCCAACCCTCCCTATCACTGTCACCTCCTCCAAACACTCCAACCCTCCCTATCACTGTCACCTCCACCAAACACTCCAACCCTCCCTATCACTGTCACCTCCACCAAACACTCCAACCCTCCGTATCACTGTCACCTCCTCCACACACTCCAACCCTCCCTATCACTGGCACCTCCTCCAGATACTCCATCCCCCCATGACTGTCACCTCCACCAAACACTCCAACCCTCGCTATCACTGTCACCTCCTCCAGTAGCATCAACCCACCCTCTCACTGTAATCTCCTCAATATACTCCAACCCCACTATCACTGTCACCTCCTCCAGACACTCCAACCCTCCCTATCACTGTCACCTCCTCCAAACACTACAACCCTCCCTATCACTGTCACCTCCTCCAAACACTCCAACCCTCCCTATCACTGTCACCTCCTCCAAACACTACAACCCTCCCTACAACTGTCACCTACTCCAACCCTCTCTATCACTCTCCACTCCTCCAGTAACATCAACCCTGCCTCTCACTGTCACCTCCTCCATATATTCCAACCCTCCCTATCACTGTCTCCTACTCCAACCACTCCAACCCTCCCTATCACTGTCCACTCCTCCAGTAATATCAACCCTGCCTCTCACTGTAACCTCCTCCATATACTCCAACACTCCGTATCTCTGTCACCTCCTCGAATCACTCCATCCCTCCCTATCACTGTCACCTCCTCCAACCACGCCAACCCTCCCTGCCACTATCACCTCCTCCAGACACTCAAACCCCACTATCACTGTCACCTCCTCCAAACAGTCCAACCCTCCCTATCACTGTCACCTCCTCCAAATACTATAACCCTCCCTATCACTGTCACCTCCTCCAAACACGACAAAACTCCCTACAACTGTCACCTACTCCAACCACTCCAACTCTCCCGATCACTGTCACCTCCTCCAGTAACATCAACCCTCCCTCTCACTGTAACCTCCTCCATATACACCAACCCTCCCTATCACTGTCACCTCCTCCAAACACTCCATCCCTCCCTATCACTGTCACCTCCTCCAGATACTCAATCCCCCCATGACTGTCACCTCCACCAAACACTCCAACCCTCCCTATCACTGTCACCTCCACCAAACACTCCAACCCTCCGTATCACTGTCACCTCCTCCACACACTCCAACCCTCCCTATCACTGGCACCTCCTCCAAACACTCCATCCCTCCCTATCACTGGCACCTCCTCCAGATACTCCATCCCCCCATGACTGTCACCTCCACCAAACACTCCAACCCTCGCTATCACTGTCACCTCCTCCAGTAGCATCAACCCACCCTCTCACTGTAATCTCCTCAATATACTCCAACCCCACTATCACTGTCACCTCCTCCAGACACTCCAACCCTCCCTATCACTGTCACCTCCTCCAAACACTACAACCCTCCCTATCACTGTCACCTCCTCCAAACACTCCAACCCTCCCTATCAATGTCACCTCCTCCAAACACTCCAACCCTCCCTATCACTGTCACCTCCTCCAAACACTCCAACCCTCCCTATCACTTTCACCTCCTCCAAACACTCCATCCCTCCCTATCACTGGCACCTCCTCCAGATACTCCATCCCCCCATGACTGTCACCTCCACCAAACACTCCAACCCTCCCTATCACTGTCACCTCCTCCAAACACTACAACCCTCCCTATCACTGTCACCTCCTCCAAACACTCCAACCCTCCCTATCAATGTCACCTCCTCCAAACACTCCAACCCTCTCTCTCACTGTCACCTACTCCAAACACTCCAACACTCCCTATCACTGTCACCTCCTCCAAACACTCCAACTTCCCTATCACTGTTACCTCCTCCAAACACTCCAACCCTCCCTATCACTGTCACCTCCTCCAAACACTCCAACCCTCCCTATCACTGTCACCTCCTCCAAACACTACAACCCTCCCTACAACTGTCACCTACTCCAACCCTCTCTATCACTCTCCACTCCTCCAGTAACATCAACCCTGCCTCTCACTGTCACCTCCTCCATATATTCCAACCCTCCCTATCACTGTCTCCTACTCCAACCACTCCAACCCTCCCTATCACTGTCCACTCCTCCAGTAATATCAACCCTGCCTCTCACTGTAACCTCCTCCATATACTCCAACACTCCGTATCTCTGTCACCTCCTCGAATCACTCCATCCCTCCCTATCACTGTCACCTCCTCCAACCACGCCAACCCTCCCTGCCACTATCACCTCCTCCAGACACTCAAACCCCACTATCACTGTCACCTCCTCCAAACAGTCCAACCCTCCCTATCACTGTCACCTCCTCCAAATACTATAACCCTCCCTATCACTGTCACCTCCTCCAAACACGACAAAACTCCCTACAACTGTCACCTACTCCAACCACTCCAACTCTCCCGATCACTGTCACCTCCTCCAGTAACATCAACCCTCCCTCTCACTGTAACCTCCTCCATATACACCAACCCTCCCTATCACTGTCACCTCCTCCAAACACTCCATCCCTCCCTATCACTGTCACCTCCTCCAGATACTCCATCCCCCCATGACTGTCACCTCCACCAAACACTCCAACCCTCCCTATCACTGTCACCTCCTCCAGTAGCATCAACCCACCCTCTCACTGTAATCTCCTCAATATACTCCATCCCTCCCTATCACTGTCACCTCCTCCAGATACTCCATCCCCCCATGACTGTCACCTCCACAAAACACTCCAACCCTCCCTATCACTGTCACCTCCTCCAGTAGCATCAACCCTCCCTCTCACTGTAATCTCCTCAATATACTCCATCCCTCCCTATCACTGTCACCTCCACCAAACACTCCAACCCTCCCTATCACTGTCACCTCCTCCAGACACTCCAACACTCCCTACCACTGTCACCTCCTCCAAACACTCCATCCCTCCCTATCACTGGCACCTCCTCCAGATACTCCATCCCCCCATGACTGTCACCTCCACCAAACACTCCAACCCTCCCTATCACTGTCACCTCCTCCAAACACTCCAACCCTCCCTATCACTGTCACCTCCTCCACACACTCCAACCCTCCCTATCACTGTCACCTCCTCCAAACACTCCAACCCTCCCTATCACTGTCACCTCCTCCAAACACTCCAACCCTCCCTATCACTGTCACCTCCAGCAAACACTCCAACCCTCCCTATCACTGTCACCTCCTCCAAACACTCCAAGCCTCCCTATCACTGTCACCTACTCCAAACACTCCAACCCTCCCTATCACTGTTACCTCCTCCAAACACTCCAACCCTCCCTATCACTGTCACCTCCTCCAAACACTACAACCCTCCCTACAACTGTCACCTGCTCCAACCCTCTCTATCACTGTCCAATCCTCCAGTAACATCAACCCTGCCTCTCACTGTCACCTCCTCCATATATTCCAACCCTCCCTATCACTGTCACCTACTCCAACCACTCCAACCCTCCCTATCACTGTCACCTCCTCCAAACACTCCAACCCTCCCTATCACTGTCCACTCCTCCAGTAATATCAACCCTCCCTCTCACTGTAACCTTCTCCATATACTCCAACAATCCATATCTCTGTCACCTCCTTGAATCACTCCATCCCTTCCTATCACTGGCACCTCCTCCAAACGCTCCAACCCTCCCTAACACTGTCACCTCCTCCGGACACTCAAACCCCACGATCACTGTCACCTCCTCCAACCCTCCCTATCACTGTCAGCTCCTCCAGTAGCATCAACCCACCCTCTCACTGTAACCTCCTCAATATACTCCAACCCTCCCTATCACTGTCACCTCCTCCGGACACTCCAACACTCCCTATCACTGTCACCTCCTCCAGTCACTCCAACCCTCCCTATCACTGTCACCTCCTCCAACAACTCCAACCCTCCCTATCACTGTCACCTCCTCTACACACTCCATCACTCCCTATCACTGTCACCTCTTCCAGACACTCCAATGCTCCCGATCACTGTCTCCTTCTCCCAACACTCGAACCGATTCTATCACTGTCATCTCCTCCACACACGCCAACCCTCCCTATCACTGTCATCTCCTCCAGACACTCCAACCCTCCCTATCACTGTCACCTCCTCCAGACACTCCAACCCTCCCTATCACTGTCACCTCCTCCAAACACTCCAACCCTCCCTATCACTGTCACCTCCTCCAAACACTCCAACCCTCCCTATCACTGTCACCTCCGCCAAACACTACAACCCTCCCTACAACTGTCACCTACTCCAACCCTCTCTATCACTCTCCACTCCTCCAGTAACATCAACCCTGCCTCTCACTGTCACCTCCTCCATATATTCCAACCCTCCCTATCACTGTCACCTCCTCCAAACACTCCAACCCTCCCTATCACTGTCACCTCCTCCAAACACTCCAACTTCCCTATCACTGTTACCTCCTCCAAACACTCCAACCCTCCCTATCACTGTCACCTCCTCCAAACAATCCAACCCTCCCTATCACTGTCACCTCCTCCAAACACTACAACCCTCCCTACAACTGTCACCTACTCCAACCCTCTCTATCACTCTCCACTCCTCCAGTAACATCACCCCTGCCTCTCACTGTCACCTCCTCCATATATACCAACCCTCCCTATCACTGTCACCTCCGCCAAACCCTCCAACCCTCCCTATCACTGTCACCTCCTCCAGTAGCATCAACCCACCCTCTCACTGTAATCTCCTCAATATACTCCATCCCTCCCTATCACTGTCACCTCCTCCGGACACTCCAACCCTCCCTATCACTGTCACCTCCTCCAGTCACTCCAACCCTCCCTATCACTGTCACCTCCTCCAACAATTCCAACCCTCCCTATCACTGTCACCTCCTCTACACACTCCATCACTCCCTATCACTGTCACCTCTTCCAGACACTCCAATCCTCCCGATCACTGTCTCCTTCTCCAAACACTCGAACCGATTCTATCACTGTCACCTCCTCCACACACGCCAACCCTCCCTATCACTGTCACCTCCTCCAGACACTCCAACCCTCCCTATCACTGTCACCTCCTCCAAACACTCCAACCCTCCCTATCACTGTCACCTCCTCCAAACACTCCAACCCTCCCTATCACTGTCACCTCCTCCAAACACTCCAACCCTCCCTATCACTGTCACCTCCTCCAAACACTACAACCCTCCCTACAACTGTCACCTACTCCAACCCTCTCTATCACTCTCCACTCCTCCAGTAACATCAACCCTGCCTCTCACTGTCACCTCCTCCATATATTCCAACCCTCCCTATCACTGTCACCTCCTCCAAACACTCCAACCCTCCCTATCACTGTCCACTCCTCCAGTAATATCAACCCTCCCTCTCACTGTAACCTTCTCCATATACTCCAACACTCCATATCTCTGTCACCTCCTTGAATCACTCCATCCCTCCCTATCACTGGCACCTCCTCCAAACACTCCAACCCTCCCTATCACTGTCACCTCCTCCGGACACTCAAAACCCACGATCACTGTCACCTCCTCCAACCCTCCCTATCACTGTCACCTCCTCCAGTAGCATCA
Organism: Chiloscyllium punctatum; assembly: GCF_047496795.1. Classification (NCBI taxonomy): domain Eukaryota; kingdom Metazoa; phylum Chordata; class Chondrichthyes; order Orectolobiformes; family Hemiscylliidae; genus Chiloscyllium; species Chiloscyllium punctatum. Next base: position 11,056,487 of record NC_092772.1, read on the forward strand.
ACCCACCCTCTCACTGTAACCTCCTCAATATACTCCAACCCTCCGTATCGCTGTCACCTCCTCGAATCACTCCAACCCTCCCGATCACTGTCACATCCTCCAGACACTGTAACCTTCCCTATCACTGTTGGCACCTCCAAACAGTCCAACCCTCCCAACCACTGTCACCTCCTCCAGAGACTCCAACCCTCCCTATCACTGTCACCTCCTGCAATCACTCCATCACTCCCTATAACTGTCACCTCCTCCAACAACTCCAACCTTCCTTATCACTGTCACCTCCTCCGGACACTCCAACCCCACTATCACTGTCACCTCCTCAAACATGCCAACCCTCCCTATCACTGTCACCTCCTCCAGACACTCCAACCCTCCCTATCACTGTCACCTCCTCCAAACACTCCAACCCTCCCTATCACTGTCACCTCCTCCAAACACTCCAACCCTCCCTATCACTGTCACCTCCTCCAGACACTCCAACCCTCCCTATCACTGTCACCTCCTCCAAACACTCCAACCCTCCCTATCACTGTCACCTCCTCCAAACACTCCAACCCTCCCTATCACTGTCACCTCCTCCAGACACTCCAACTTCCCTATCACTGTTACCTCCTCCAAACACTCCAACCCTCCCTATCACTGTCACCTCCTCCAAACACTACAACCCTCCATACAACTGTCACCTACTCCAACCCTCTCTATCACTCTCCACTCCTCCAGTAACATCAACCCTGCCTCTCACTGTCAACTCCTCCATATATTCCAACCCTCCCTATCACTGTCACCTACTCCAACCACTCCAACCCTCCCTATCACTGTCACCTCCTCCAAACACTCCAACCCTCCCTATCACTGTCCACTCCTCCAGTAATATCAACCCTCCCTCTCACTGTAACCTTCTCCATATACTCCAACACTCCATATCTCTGTCACCTCCTTGAATCACTCCATCCCTCCCTATCACTGGCACCTCCTCCAAACGCTCCAACCCTCCCTATCACTGTCACCTCCTCCGGACACTCAAACCCCACGATCACTGTCACCTCCTCCAACCCTCCCGATCACTGTCACCTCCTCCAGTAGCATCAACCCACCCTCTCACTGTAACCTCCTCCAAACACTCCAACCCTCCCTATCACTGTCACCTCCTCCAACCACTCCAACCCTCCCTATTACTGTCAGCCTCTCCAGTAACATCAACCCTCCCTCTCATTGTAACCTCCTCAATATACTCCCTCCCTCCGTATCACTGTCACCTCCTCAAATCACTCTCTCCCTCTCTATCACTGTCACTTCCTCCAAAAAGGCCAATCTTCCCTATCACTGTCACCTCCTCCAAATACTCCAACCCTCCCTATCACTGTCACCTCCTCCAAATACTCCAACCCTCCCTTTCGCTGTCACCTCCAAACACTCCATCCCTCCCTATCACTGTCACCTCCTCCAAATACTCCAACCCTCCCTTTCGCTGTCACCACCTCCAAACACTCCAACCCTCCCTATCACTGTCCCCTCCTCCAACTACTCCAACCCTCCCTATCACTGTCACCTCCTCCAAACACTCCAACCCGCCCTACCATTGTCACTTCCTCCAGTCACTCCAACACTCCGTATCTCTGTCACCTCCTCGAATCACTCCATCCCTCCCTATCACTGTCACCTCCTCCAACCACTCCAACCCTCCCTAATACTGTCAGCTTTTCCAGTAACATCAACCCTCCCTCTCACTGTAACCTCCTCAATATACTCCAACCCTCCGTATTGCTGTCACCTCCTCGAATCACTCTATCCCTCTCTATCACTGTCACTTCCTCCAAAAAGGCCAATCTTCCCTATCACTGTCACCTCCTCCAAATACTCCAACCCTCCCTTTCGCTGTCACCACCTCCAAATACTCCAACCCTCCCTATCACTGTCACCTCCTCCAAAAACTCTAAACCTCTCTATCACTGTCACCTCCTCCAAAAACTCTAAACCTCTCTATCACTGTCACCTCTTCCAGTCACTCTAAACCTTCCCTCCCAAACCTGCCTCTTCCTGTAGTTTGTTCAGTCATTCCAAACCACCCCATCCCGCCCTAATCTCTCCCCCCGTCTCCTGCCCCCCCGTCTCCTGCCCCCCGTCTCCTTTCCCCCCGTCTCCTTCCCCCCCCGTCTCCTTTCCCCCCCGTCTCCTTTCCCCCCCGTCTCCTTTCCCCCCCCGTCTCCTTCCCCCCCCGTTTCCTTTCCCGCCCCGTTTCCTTTCTCCACCCCCGTCTCCTTCCCCCCCCGTCTCCCCCCCCCGTCTCCTTCCCCCCCCGTTTCCTTTCCCGCCCCGTTTCCTTTCTCCACCCCCGTCTCCTTCCCCCCGTCTCCTTTCCCCCCCGTCTCCTTCCCCCCCGTCTCCTTTCCCCCCGTCTCCTCCCCCCCCCGTCTCCTTCCCCCCCCCGTCTCCTTTCCCCCCCCGTCTCCTTTCCCCCCCGTCTCCTTCCCCCCGTCTCCTTTCCCCCCCGTCTCCTTTCCCCCCCCCGTCTCCTTTCCCCCCCGTCTCCTTTCCCCCCCCGTCTCCTTTCCCCCCCCGTCTCCTTTCCCCCCCGTCTCCTTTCCCCCCCCGTCTCCTTTCCCCCGTCTCCTTCCCCCCGTCTCCTTTCCCCCCCGTCTCCTTTCCCCCCCCGTCTCCTTCCCCCCCCGTCTCCTTTCCCCCCCCGTCTCCTTTCCCCCCCCCGTCTCCTTCCCCCCCCCGTCTCCTTTCCCCCCCGTCTCCTTTCCCCCCCCCGTCTCCTTTCCCCCCCCCGTCTCCTTTCCCCCCCCCCGTCTCCTTTCCCCCCCCGTCTCCTTTCCCCCCGTCTCCTTCCCCCCCGTCTCCTTCCCCCCGTCTCCTTCCCCCCCGTCTCCTTCCCCCCCGTCTCCTTCCCCCCCGTCTCCTTTCCCCCCCGTCTCCTTTCCCCCCCGTCTCCTTTCCCCCCCGTCTCCTTTCCCCCCCCCGTCTCCTTCCCCCCCCCCGTCTCCTGCCCCCCGTCTCCTTTCCCCCCCCGTCTCCTTTTCCCCCCGCGTCTCCTTCCCCCCCCGTCTCCTTCCCCCCCGTCTCCTTCCCCCCCGTCTCCTTTCCCCCCTTCTCCTTTCCCCCCCTTCTCCTTTCCCCCCGTCTCCTTTCCCCCCCGTCTCCTTCCCCCCCCGTCTCCTTCCCCCCCCGTCTCCTTCCCCCCCCGTCTCCTTCCCCCCCCCTGTCTCCTTCCCCCCCCGTCTCCTTTCCCCCCCCGTCTCCTTTCCCCCCCCGTCTCCTTTCCCCCCCGTCTCCTTTCCCCCCCCCGTCTCCTTTCCCCCCCCGTCTCCTTTCCCCCCCCCGTCTCCTTTCCCCCCCCCGTCTCCTTTCCCCCCCCCGTCTCCTTTCCCCCCCCCGTCTCCTTCCCCCCCCGTCTCCTTCCCCCCCGTCTCCTTCCCCCCCGTCTCCTTCCCCCCCGTCTCCTTCCCCCCCGTCTCCTTTCCCCCCCCGTCTCCTTCCCCCCCGTCTCCTTCCCCCCCCGTCTCCTTCCCCCCCGTCTCCTTTCTCCCCCGTCTCCTTTCTCCCCCGTCTCTTTTCCCCCCCGTCTCCTTCCCCCCCCGTCTCCTTCCCCCCCCGTCTCCTTTCTCCCCCGTCTCCTTTCTCCCCCGTCTCTTTTCCCCCCCTGTCTCCTTCCCCCCCGTCTCTTTTTCCCCCCCGTCGTCTCCTGCCCCCCCGCTGTCTCCTCCCCCCCGTCTTTCCCCCCTCTCCCTCCCCATCACTTTCCCTCCCCCCTCGTCTTACCCCCCTTCGCCTTCCCACTCGCCTCGTCGTCTTCCCCCCGTCTCCTTCGCCCCCCCCGTCGCCTTCCCACCCCTGTAGCCGTCCCACCCCCGTCTCCTTCCTCCACCCCCGTCACCTTCCCCCCCATCGCCTTCCACCCCCCGTCGCCCCCCCCATTATCTGCCCCTCCCAATCATCCCCTCGCTCCCCATCATTCCTCAGCCTCCATTGTTCCCCCTTCCCCTAATTGTCCCCCCCATCATCACCCCTCCTCCCACCGTCTCCCCCGCCCCCATCGAACCCCCCCACCCCTCACCTGCCCCCTTCTGTCCCCACCCGTCCCCATCAGTCCCCAGCAGACCTCATCTGTTCAATTCAGTCCCCACCCAGTACCGTCCATCCCCGCCAGAACCCCTCTTTCCACACTCGTCCCCACCAGTCCCCACCAGTCCGCCTCTGTCACCATTAGTCATCATCTCACCACCAGTAGCCAACTGAATCATCGGTCCCCTCTGTCCCCATTGGTCCCCACCTGTCCCCATCAGAATCATCTGTCCCCACCTGTCCCCACCAGTTTCCACCTGTCCCCCTCTGTCCCCACCCGTCCCGACCCATTCCCATCAAATCCTGAGGGTTCTCCCTGAATATAACTGGAATAACCCGAACACTGAGATAACAACCAGAACCAGGTGAATGGGGAGGATTCTGCAGTGAGCATCTCCCTAGCCCCTGTCCCAATGTCAAAACACTCCCATGGTCACCCCCCTGCCCTGGTCAGTGTTATAATCCAGGACCAGAGCTCGGAATCAATGGGACCTTTTGTTTTGGGATCAGGAATTTGCTTTCCCACCAAGACCCTCTTCCCCTCCCCCACCCCTCTCTGCCTTCCACAAGGACCGTTCCCTTTGACACTCCTTGGGTTTGTATCACTCTCACTCCCCAAACCCCCAGGTACCTTCCCCTGTCACTGGAAAAGATACAAACCCTGCTGTTGCACCCCCAGCCCCCTCAGCTCCATCCCGGGCCCCCAACCCCTTCTTCCAGGGGAGACAGAGGTTCACCTGCCTCTCCTCCAACCGTGTTTCCAGCATCAGGTGCTCCCGGTGTGGGCTTCTCTCCATCAGGAAGACCCAATGGAAACTTAGGGAACGGTTCACTGAGCATCACACCGGGCCCAGAGGGGCTGACCAGACCCCCCAGTCACCGCCCAGTTCACTTCCCCCCCAACATGACCATCCTCGACCTCCTGCATTACCACAACAAACCACACCACAAATTGGAGGAACAACATCTCATCCCCCTCCTGGGAAACCTCCAGCCCAGAGGATTCAACACGGAGTCCTCCAATTTCAAGTAACCTCCTTCCCCTGCTCCCTCCCACCAACTGGATTCATTCCTCCCATTGTCCAACCAGGTGGGACCCTCTACCTGTCCTCACCCCCTTCGACCTCATTTCCCCCCACCCTGGCCTGTTCCACCCCTTCGTCCTCCCTCCCCCTCACCCTCCCTCCCCCTCCCACCCCATCCTCCCTCCCCCTCCCACCCCATCCTCCCTCCCCCTCCCACCCCATTCTTCCTCCCCCTCCCACCCCCCCTTCGTCCTCTCTCCCTCCTTGGTCTTCCCTCACTCTCGCTCTCCCTCCCCATCCTCCCATTCCCGCTACCTCCCTCCCCATTCCCTCTATCTCCCTCCCCACCCCCTCCCCACTCCCTCTACCTCTCTCCCCACCCCCTCCCTCTACCTCTCTCCCCACCCCCTCCCCACTCCCTCTACCTCCCTCCACACCCCCTCCCCACTCCCTCTACCTCTCTCCCCACCCCCTCCCTCTACCTCTCTCCCGACCCCCTCCCCACTCCCTCTACCTCTCTCCCCACCCCCTCCCTCTACCTCTCTCCCCACCCCCTCCCCACTCCCTCTACCTCCCTCCCCACCCCCTCCCCACTCCCTCTACCTCTCTCCCCACCCCCTCCCTCTACCTCTCTCCCCACCCCCTCCCCACTCCCTCTACCTCCCTCCCCACTCCCTCCCTCCCCCTTCACCCTCTCCTATCGGTCCCTCTCTCCGTTGTTCCACTCCCTTTCCATTCTGTTTTATCATCCATCCGTCTTTCTCTGGCCCCCTCCCTCCTTGTTCCTGCCCTCTGAACGTCCCCCTACGTATATAAAAGCCCCTCTGTGTCCTATATACCCTCCTCATTTTCCTCCCCCAATACCCGTCCAGGGGGTACAGGAGCCTGTGGGGACTGACTGAGACCAGAATCCCTGACACCTCACAGTCCAGGAGGAGGATATTCAGCCCATCGTGTCTATCCCCCCTTCTATTAACTGCCCAGTGTCCTGCCCCCCTGGGATTTGCCCCTGAATGGCCCCTGACTGAGTCCCCGTTCTGGCAGAGACCGCTCCTCACTGATAGCCCACCGCCTCCCCACACAGTGAGCATGTGCAGACACTCACTGGCCTTTTGACTGACCGTGGATGGGCACAGCAAGATCCCACTCTCCAGCAATTTCATCACTTCTTCCTCCCCCCCACCCCCCTCCATGCCCCAATCTCACTCAAAGGGGTTTTACCTGACACCCCCTGCTCCCTAGTTTTCCATAAGGATTCCCCTTAATTATTTGCCCTCCCAAAGTTTTGTCCCCACCCCTGGATGTTATGTCTGTTCCTAATTTGGCAGCACTCCCTCCCCCACCCACCCCTTTATGTTGGGGGGACACAGTGAGTACGTGCAGACACTCAGTGACCTTTTGAGGGACTGCTTCACTGCCCCTCACTCCCTTAGACAGGGACTTTACATAAACCTCCCCCCCATCACATTTTCACTCTATTGTGCCGCCCCCCCCCCCACCAATTATATTCCTGACCACAATTCCCAATACCCCCATGTTCAGTCTCTCCCCCACTTCGGGGGGGGATTTCCAGCCCATCCCCATTTATTTCCCTTTCCAATCCACACCCCCACCAAATATTGCCCCCCAATATTCTGTTCCCCCTACATTTACCATCCCCTTCCTCTGTAACCCCACAGCCCCCCATCTTCGGTTAATTTGTGACCCCACCCACAATTTTCCACCCCCCTGGAATTTTCCAGCCCCCCCTATTTTCCCCTCCTTCCCCAATCTAATTGCCCCTCTCCCCCTGTGTACCTTCATTTACCCCCTACCCACCCCACTGTCCCCTCTGCCCATACTCTCCTATCTCTGCATAAAAGCCCCCTCTGTGTCTCCATTGTGTACAATTCTCCCACCCTCCCTCACCACCCCCACCCCTCACTGTGTCCCAGGCCCTGGGCTGGGGGGGGGGGGGGCACAGGGAGTATGTGCAGAGACTTACCGGCCATTCGACTGTGTGTGTCTTCATGCACAGCAAGATCCCAGTCCCCAGGCTTCCCCCTGCCCCACTCCACCCTGAGAAAGGGGCTTTATTTCCCCCCACACACACCCACAGTTTGGACAACAACAGGAGTCCCAGGGAACAGCAAGATCCCACTGTGTTAATGATATGTGCAATACCACATGATACTGAGTCCAAATCTCCCTTAGGGACAGGAGGACAGGGAGGGAGGGCTGGGGGCATACAGACAGATAGAGAGAGGGACAGAGACCGAGGTGGGGAGAGAACACAAACAAGATTAGGGACAGAGAAATGGAGACAGACACAGAGAGAGAGAAAATCCCAGGGTTGGCAGTGTGAGGGAGGGAGAGAGGGAGATGGAAGTTGATTAAATCAGAGCCAAGATCTTTTGAATCAAAAAACAAGAAAAACAAACAAAATCCCATCACTGAGTGACTTCCCAAAGCTCCCGATTTTATCAGCACTTCCCCCTGGTTTTAAACCCAGAGAATGGGAACAGATTTCACTGGGACCCAGGGGGTCAATGCTTTCTGACTGAGACCCCCAACCCCACCCCAAGGGTTTATATTCTCAGACTCGATGGAAGGGAGTTGGTCTCAGAGCCTGGATCTTGTCCCTCCCTCCGTGTTTAACCTGCCCCCTCCAGCTGCTTCTCTCCCTCTCTCCCTCCTTCCCTCACACTGTCTCTCTTTCTCCTTCACTCCTTCCCATCTGTTTCCCTCTCTCATTCTCTCTCTTCTCCCCCACCTCTCTCTCCCTGTCCCTATCCCCCTCTCCATCTCTCCGCTCAGCTTCCTCCTGTTCTCGAGAATGGATTGTTTTCTCTCTCTCTCTCTCTCTCTCTCTCTCTCTCTCTCCATTCCCCTCCGTTCTGATTGAAATGCCCTCCCCTCCCTCCCTCCCATTTAAAGTGTGTTCCCATCTCCCCGCCCTGTCCTGTAGACATTAGCCCCCTCACTATCACATTGTGGAGGGAGGGGGAGGAGAGGTGGTGGGGGGTCTGGGCTGGGGAAAGGAGGGATGATACATCCCACCCACTATCAGACCATCAGCAAACGGAGCCTGGGCCCTTTGGACAGACTCCTGTGATGTGTAAGGGGCAACCTGCAGGCTGAGGGGCGCACAGCAAGATCCAACAGGGAGCCGGGTGTGGCATACCTGGGTATTTCCTCATCTTTACCCCCTGTGAGAACTAGTGCCATCCCCCAGCAACAACCCCTCCCCATATCAACCCCTCCACAAGCAAAATGCCCCCCCATGTAATTTTCACACAGCAAGATCCCAATAATACCAGCACTTTCCAAATCCAGTTTCTGATCATGAGTCTCTCTCTGTCTGTCTCTCCCTGCCTGGAATCCCACATCCTGTCCTCCACACCCCTCCCCATTAAAATGACGACAAGTCACAGGGTGGGCTATTGATGCACAGTGCGATCCCACAGGGTAGTCCCCTTCGTGCTCCACAATATGCTCAAATCCCACTTTACATCCAACAGGAGGCTGTGGATTTCTGTGTGTGGGACGGTTTTATTTGTTTGAAAAATCAACCAAAGAAAGACCGAGAGAGAGAGAGATCCCCTCCCAGATACCTGGGGAATTGGCGAACCTGTGTCTTTTCTGTGCGATTATCACATTTGGTCACCCTGGTTGCAACGTAGGCCACCCTGCAGGTAGTTTGAGACACAGCAAGATCCCACATGTAGCATTATTCTGATATTAGAAGAAGTCTTTGGAGAAAGTTTCTCATTTAAGGTTTTACTTCCCTCCTTGGGGAGTCCTGTCTGTCAGACACTCACTGGGGATTGATGTGTTTGTGTCAAATCCCAGGGCCCCAGTTACTTTAACTCCAGGCTTCAAATCTGTTTAAAAACGACAGGGCTGCAATCTGACAGGAGCCAGTTACCCAGAGGCCCCTAAAACCCAGGGTCCCCCAGAGGAGATTAAACCTCGGGGTAAATTAACACACAACTCACGTGGGCCCCCACGGGGTGCAGCCTGTCGACTAGGCCTCAGGCCTCAGGCCCGTGTCCCCTCTGGAGAAAGCTCTTGTTCAAAGGTCTCCTGATCCCAAAGTTTCTCTCTTTGAATCTTCAAGTGGCCAGCAAGATCCCTTGGGAGGAAAGAGACAGCATTCATTGAAAAGCAAAGGAGGAAAATTATTACAGAGAGATAGCACAGCAAGATCCCAGGTTTCCCCCTCTCTCTGTGACACAGACAATTTCCCAGCGACATCCAAACACAAACATATCGGGTGATGAGCTGAGTTTTCATTCCAAAGCTTTGGAGAAACTTTGAGATACCAGGTTACCTGATTAAAACACTCACTGCTTGCAATGACGGCATTGGGGCAGCTGGTGCACAGCAAGATCCCACATGCAACAATGCAGCAGCAGCTCATTACTCTGACCATTTTCCCCCTCTGTGATGCTGCTTCAGTTTAATTATTTCCTGTCACCCCAGAATCAAACATTGCAGAATTTCACAATCTCAACACACCTCTCCCTCTCTCTCCCCTTCTGTTTCCCCTGCTCTCTCAATTTTTCAAATCTCTCTCTCACTCTCTTTCTCTCACTGTTGTATTTTCTCACCCTACCCTCTCTGTAACCAATATTACTCTGACATTATGACAAGTCTTTAGAGAGTGTCACATCATTTGGGTTTTAATTCCCCCTCTCAGATCCTGGGGATGGACATAGAGTCAAAGAGATGTACAGAACGGAAACAGACCCTTCGGTCCAACCCGTCCATACCGACCAGATATCCCAACCCAATCTAGTCCCACCTGCCATCACCCGGCCCATATCCCTCCAAACCCTTCCTATTCATATACCCATCCAAATGCCTCTTAAATGTTGCAATTGTACCAGCCTCCACCACATCCTCTGGCAGCTCATTCCATACACGTACCACCCTCTGCGTGAAAATGTTGCCCCTTAGGTCTCTTTTCTATCTTTTCCCTCTCACCCTAAACCTATGCCCTCTAGTTTTGGACTCCCCGACCCCAGGGAAAATACTATGTCTATTTATCCTATCCATGCTCCTCATAATTTTGTAAACCTCTATAAGGTCATCCCTCAGCCTCCGATGCTCCAGGGAAAACAGCCCCAGCCTGTTCAGCCTCTCCCTGTAGCTCAAATCTTCCAACTCTGGCAACATCCTTGTAAATCTTTCAACCCTTTCAAGTTTCACAACATCTTTCCGATTGGAAGGAGACCAGAACTGCACGCAATATTCCAACAGTGGCCTAACCAATGTCCTGTACAGCTGCAACATGACCTCCCAACTCCTGTACTCAATACTCTGACCAATAAAGGAAAGCATACCAAACACCTTCTTCACTATTCTACCTACCTGCGACTTCACTTTCAAGGAGGTATGCACCTGGACTCCAAGGTCTCTTTGTTCAGCAACACTCCCTAGGACCTTACCATTAAGTGTATAAGTCCTGCTAAGATTTGCTTTCCCAAAATGTAGCGCCTCACATTTATCTGAATTAATCTCCATCTGCCACTTCTCAGCCCATTGGCCCATCTGGTCCAGATCCTGTTGTAATCTGAGGTAACCCTGTTCACTGTTCACTACACCTCCAATTTTGGTGTCATCTGCAAACCTACTAACTGTACCTCTTATGCTCGCATCCAAATCATTTATGTAAATGACATACTTTAACACCAGGCTTCAAACCTGCTTTAAAAATGACAGGGCCGCAATCTGACAGTAGCCAGTTAACCAGATGCCCCTAAAGCCCAGGAACCCCAGAGGAGATTAAACCTCGGGGTAAATAAACACACAATCCATGTCGGCCCCCACGGGGTGCAGCCTGTCGATCAGGCCTCAGAACCACGTCTCCCTCTGGAGCTTGGCCAAGGCTTCCCTCGGCCTGAACATTTTGGATCTTCACGTTGCAGCTTTCCCAACAAAAGTTCATCGGGATAAAAGAAGGAAAAGATTACTTGAAAGGGAATGTGAGAGCATTTTGAAGGCAAGTTACACAGCAAGATCCCAGGTTTAAAATCACCCCCGTCCATCCCCAATGTATTAATGTATCGAACACAGTCAGCAGTTAGGATGGAACATGGTGTGGGAGCAGATCTTCCCAGGGATTGGAGGGGGATAGTGAGGGAAAGGTATCAGATTCTTACACTCAGCAGTGACCTGGGATCAATTACCTTTTACTGAAAACAGTTCCCAACTTGTATGTGCCTGGAGCTCCCTCCAGTCTGAAAGTCTCATTCATCTCTATCATGTCTCCTGTCTCTGACCCAATGGTATATTCATTCCCAGGATAGGGACAACATGGGGCTAGATACAGAGTAAATCTCCCTCCACACTGTCTGCATCGAATACTCCCAGCACATGTGCAGCATGGGGTTAGATACAGAGTATAGATCCCTCTGCACTGTTCCTATCAAACACACACAGGATCGGGACAGCATGGGGTTAGGTACAATGTTAGGCAGCATTGTAGACAGTGCAGATGGTACCTTAACATTACAAAGGGATATCGATAGATTGGGTGAATGGGCAAAGCTGTGTTAGATGGAGTTCAGTGTCAGCAAGTGTGTGGGTATCAGGTTGGAGTACAGAGAGGGAGCACAAAGGAGGTTTACAAGAATGATCCTGGAGCTCAGGGATTACATTCTGAGGGGAGACTGGACAAATGAGGCCGTTTTCCTCCAGAATTGAGAAAGCTAAGGGGTGATCTGATCAAAGCCTTCAAGGAATAAACAGAATGAGACAGGATCAATCAAGATCAACGATTCCCACAGGTTGGAGATTCTAGACCAAGAGGGAGCAGAGTCTGAGAATGAGGGCCCAGAGTGTTCTGGAGAGATGGTAGGAAGCACTTTAACACACACAGGGTGGGAGAGGTTTGGGACTCTCTTCCACAAACAGCAGTGGATGCTGGATCAGTCGTTCAGGTTAAATCAGAGAGAGATACATGTTTATTCAGTGAAGATATTGAGGGATATGGGCCAAAGGAAGGAATGTGGAGTTAGGCCACAGATTAGTCATGATCCCATTGAATGATGGAACAGGCTCGAGGGGCTGAATGGCCTCCTCCTGTTCCTATGTTCCAAAATAACAATCCTCCTGCACTTTCCCTATCAACCCCTCCCAGGGCAGGGACAGGATGGGGTTAGATACACAGTAAAGCTCCCTTTTCTGTATCACCATCAACCCTTCCCAGGGTAGGGTCGGAACAGGGTTAGATACAGAGTAAAGCTCCCCCTACACTGTCCCCATCAACCCATCCCAGGATTGTTTAATGGAGCTTTAATATTTGAAAATGCTTCTATTATTCTGTCATTCACTGTCCCTCAGTAACTGTGTGCGCGTTCGTGCGTGCATAAGTGAGAGACTGAGAGAGAGAAACGGAGACAGAGACCAGGGCCCTGCATTACTGGGTCAGGTAGTGTTGTGGAGAAACTATAGAGAACCACCAGGAGACGCAGAGAGTTCTTCAAGAAATAAGTCTTTTATTTGCAAACAAAAAACCGTGACACTGAGAAAGCAGATTCTCGAATGCCCCCGAACCTCAGGGTCCGTGGATTTTTATATAATTTTTGATCATGTTTCTGTGAGCTTGTCAGCATGACCAACTATCTTAATCAAAGTATCTCACTCCAGCTCCACAATAAACCAGTGATGTTAGTTCCCATTACCTCTTTAGTTGTACATTCTACTTGATGTTATTCGAATGTCATGATTAGATATTTATTGCGAACTCTGCTGCAGTGATCTTCCATTGCAGACTAACCTGTCATGATAGATATTTAGCTATTCCATCTATTACAATAGTCTCCTGTCTCAAGCTGACTCGACTAACTATTAGTTAGATATTTTAATGTCATATCCCAAATATTTCCGGTCCCAATCCTGTCATAATAACACTTACCAGAGAAACTTGCTTTATTCCTAGTGTTATCTCATCTGGCCATAGTGACCCTTCAGCCTTAACCTTACTCTGCTAATGGGTGTCAGAATGTTCCACTATGGTTATCCCATCCTGCCCCTGCATTCCACAGACCACAGATTCCCAGTGGTCTTCATGCTTTAACCCTTCCTATGCTTTCATGGTCTTTATTTTCCATCGACCTCACTCCAACAACAATACCATTTATTAGTTAAACAGGATGGAAGACAGCATCAATTCTCAGGAAGTGTTTTACTGTTTCTGTTTTTGTTAAAACACTTGGGCGGTGTGCTGGCTCAGTCAGGAGACTGTCTGTGTGGTGTTTGCACATTCACCCTGTGTCTGCGTGGGTTTCCTCCGGGTGCTCCGGTTTCCTCCCACAGTCCAAAGATGTGTCGGTCAGGTGGATTGGTCATGCTCAATTGCCCGTAGTGTTCGGTACATTAGTCAGAGGGAAATTTGCCTGGGTGGGTTACTCTCCGGAGGGTCGGTGTGGATTGTTTCCACACTGTCGGGAATCTAATCTATTTATGACATAACATCATACATAGTAATCTGAGATTGACCAGGTTCTGAATTTATTGTTACAATGGTTAAAGACTGTCACCTATATGCCCATCTCTCGTCAACTGGTCTGTTGAATTTCCCTCATGTTTTGCTCGATATACCAAGTGGGAAGTTGCTCAGTGACATCTTAGTTAGGTTACTCCGAAGTCCAAGCCCTCAAACAATAAAGTGCTCCTTTGAGATTAAATTTAAAGGTGTTTCTCTGCAAATGGCCAGACTCAAAATGATCACAGCAGATTCAGCCTTCACTTCACAGCAAAGTATCATCTTCCTTTAAATGGGAATATACATCATCTTAAAAGCTAAGGAAATAATTGTGACTTTAAATAAATACTTCCAGTAACTAACATAATCCAATAAATATTGCATACCTTTTGATATTTTTTACTGGAACTGTTAAGCTCAGACTATTATAAAGTTGTTTAAAACATAAGGAACTACAACTACATTAACATTGAAATGACTAATGTGGACTATTAGACCACTCACAACATTCTTAAGCAGGCAGCCCAGAGCATAACATTGCAGTTTGTTTCGATAAGTGTACAGTGAAAATTACCTGGAATAAAATAGCTCGGTTGCTGACTAGATTTTAAACAGGCACAATCATTACTCACAAAATTACACAAAGAACAAAGAACCCCTACAGAACCCCACCTATCCAGCTCGACGTAATTATGCTGTTCCGAGTACATCAGTTCCAATGTTAAACACCAGTATCAATGCTTCAAGTTGAAGTTGGAGGGCAGAAAAGAGAGTTTCTACACAACTCCCTGTTGAACTTTGCAAACCTGTTCAGCTTAGCTCAGCTAAAGAGCTGACCACTGCCCTTTGATTATGTCGGTGAGTTGTCAAGCACGATCACTTTGGCCTGAAGGCTCATCTGTTTACATGTAAACAAAAGGCCTCTTCAAATCCTTTTTATCTCTGTACCACACCAGACTGATCGGAACCTGCACCCCCCCCCCCCCCCTCCACCTCCAACAAAAAATCAAGGACAGAGTCTCCTTGAGCCAAGGAACAGCTTTCAGATAAAAATGGACGAGTTTTGTGACACTAAAGAAAGTCCACATTTTTGTTTCAAATGCAATCCCACTGTCTCTGATTACAGATAGTAGCTTTAATTTGGACCCTTGCCAAGTCTAACCTCAATCCTCCAATGTGTAGTCAGCAAACAATCAAACTGCAAGGTCTTGCTTCTTTCAGCAGAAGGACCTCAGTAGTTATTGGGGAGACAGACAGACGAAGCCGAATCCAGACTGATTAATTCACCAGACTTGGTGCAGTTAATATACTGGTGCAATTACTTTCTGCTCACAACATTTAAAATTCAGTCCTCAGTTATAACTATGTGATCTTTGTTCAGTCTCATTCAACGATGCATGGTTCATCGCAGCTTCTCCCAAGAATTGGGATACAATGTCAGGACAATAAACTTTCCCAAAGTTATTAAGGTTCGAGGGAATGCAGTGAATTGTCACTTTGTTTCAGCACCTGTCAACACAAGTTGTCACCTGCTCCTTTTTCAAATGCACACACTTTTGTTCCACACACAAATCTCTTCACATCACCAAAATCATTTTTCTTGTTTCATATTATCTATTTTTTAAAAATATTACACATTCTGGACAAGATGGATTTTGGCCTGCATTGATGCAGCAATATTCTATAATTTAAAACCAGCTTTCAGGGGAATATCAATACTGGTTTGAACTCACACCAAGCATAGCACAATAGTGTCTGCTGTTCAATTTTTTTTAAAAATCCTGCGCTAACATGCCTCAGCAATGTGTAACTTTTCCACTGTCTTGTGGACTCTAGTGAGACCGTCAATCAAGGAGTATACAGTGGGATTTAGGTAAAGTATTGTTACTTCTGCAATCATAATTACTTGAGCAAGGTAAATACACTCACACCAGTGGAGAATTGTTTCAACCAAGAGCTGAGTTCACAAGAATGAAAACTATGTGAAGGAAATATATAATTGTTTTTGTATTATCTCAGATGTGCATACAAGAATGAAACATGCCTGTAAACAATGGTAGATGTTATAGACAAATAGATAAGGTGCTGTGAGGGTGGAGGTTAAGCCAGATATGCCTGTACAAACAGTAGTTCGAAGCATCTGTTTCCCACTTCTGTAAAAACAAAAACAAACCCCAATTATAGGGTCATAGAGCTCAATATGGATGAGGAATGGGAGGGAATGTTACAAGGGAAACAGATGGCAGTGAAGGAGGATATACCTAACAATGGGCCGCAGCAGGATGTGGTGAAATAGCCAAGCAAGACTTCTACTTTGTTATGTACAAGGCTGGATACGGCAAGAGATAAACAACAGTAATGGGCACCGGGTTGGGAGGAGTGAATCCTATATAAGATATGGACTTGCTAAACTCTGGGTGCCTTATGGCAGGCACCACGCTTGCAAGTGTATCATAAACAATACTGATTGCTTCAGATCTTGTCTCTGACTGAAATTATTGAAGTGCATGAGCTTTGTTTCTCAAAACTGGGGGTTCATCCGGGATATTCTTCCATTGCTGGGGGGAGTGGCTGGCCCTGGACACTGGGAAGACATGTCCCGTTCCCGATTGAGGAGCGGTCTCGTGTCCCAGTTTGGTCCGCTCCCTTGGGTGACTGGTATGAATCCCACAAGAGAGACATCTGAATCAGACAGTGAACGGAGGTCGATAGAAAATACAGCAGAAAGGGGCAAGGCAACTCTGTGCACAGACCAAGGTAAGAAACCTGACTTTTAAGTATTGCCTTGGTGGCTGAGAAAAGGGGTATTTAATCGCTGAGGGACTGGCGAGGGTCCTGAGAAATGGAGGGTAGGCAGAGTAAGTCAAACTGTGACAAAGTAAAGGAAGAAAAAGTCCCTGCTAACATTCCTCCAGAAAGTCCGTTGGGGAGGATGTTGCGGGAATGGACAAGTAAGACTTGTACAAGGGAAAAAGATAAAAAGAAAATGATGAAATATTGTTCTTTATTATGGACCAAAGAACCAATCCTTCGTCCGGCTGTCTTCTGACCAAAGTACAGTTCGGACGAGGATTGGGCATATCAGTATTTAGATTTGTATGTGAATGAAAAACAACCTTTTAGTCAAGAGGAGGCGGACTATGCGTCTTGTTGGAAGGGCAGTTTGGGAATGATGGTAGTAAAGACAAAGGATTCCCCCTCTGCCCCACCCAGTCCCTGGGATCCTCTTGGCTGCTTCCCCCCGCTCCCCCCCCCCGTACCATAAAATCAGATTAGGTGGAAATGGAGGAGGAGGAGGAGAGACAGATAGACGGGGACAGGGAACGGATGACCCACAAGAGGAGGAAGAAGGGGCGGTGGATGGGAATGTTTTTGTCCCAGACCCTCAATCCTCATCGAAAGAAAAGGAAGATAAAGTAGATGTTGAGGAGACCTCCGGAGTATCTAAACGAAAGCCCAGGGGAGGAAAACAAAAAAAGGGGAAGAACGTAAAGAGTTATCCCCTTCGGGAGGTACCAGTAGGGGACAAAGAGATTGGGTTTGTAAGTGCCCCCCTCACCAGTGGGGAGGTCAGAACATTTAAAAAGGAGATGAAGGTCCTGGTTGAGGATCCGGTAGGGTTGTCTGAACAAATTGATCAATTCTTGGGGCCCAGTCTGTACACATGGACTGAGTTAATGTCTATTTTGAATATCCTATTTACTGGGAAAGAAAGGGGACTTATTCGAGGAGCATCCTTTAAAATATGGGACAGGGAATATCCCACTGGGGATGGGGATGCTGGACAGGGAGAGGTGAAGTTTCCCCTCAGAGACCCCCAGTGGGAAAACCAAAACCCGGATCAGAGAGAAACAATGAGGGAATTGAAAGACCTGATTCTAAAAGGAATAAGAGAGGCAGTTCCAAAGTCGCAGAATTTGACTAAAGCCTTTGAAGTTAGACAGGAGAAAGATGAGACTCCCTCAGCTTTCTTGAAAAGATTATGAGACTCAATGCGGAAATATTCTGGAATGAACCCTGAGGACCCAGTGGCACAGGGTCTTTTGAAAGTACATTTTGTGACAAAGGCATGGCCAGACATACAGAGAAAGATACAGAAGATAGAAGGGTGGAGTGAAAAACCATTAGATGAATTGTTAAGAGAGGCACAGAAAGTGTTTGTAAAGAGAGAGGATGAGAGACAGAAACAGAAGGTGAAAATGATGGGAGCTACGGTTGGTGAGGTAGTTCAGAAAAGAATGGAACCAATAGTGACCAACCGGAGGGTGGGTGGCAGCATGTAGGACAGAGAGGGAGAGGGAGAGGGAGAGGGGGAGAGGGAGAGGGAGAGGGAGAGGACAAGGGGGAGAGGGAGAGGACAAGGGGGAGAGGGAGAGGACAAGGGGGAGAGGGAGAGGACAAGGGGGAGAGGACAAGGGGGAGAGGGAGAGGGAGAGGACAAGGGGGAGAGCGAGAGGGAGAGGACAAGGGGGAGAGGGAGAGGGAGAGGACAAGGGGGAGAGGGAGAGGGAGAGGGAGAGGACAAGGGGGAGAGGGAGAGGACAAGGGGGAGAGGGAGAGGGAGAGAACAAGGGGGAGAGGGAGAGGGAGAGGGAGAGGGAGAGGGAGAGGACAAGGGGGAGAGGGAGAGGGAGAGGACAAGGGGGAGAGGGAGAGGGAGAGGGAGAGGACAAGGGGGAGAGCGAGAGGGAGAGGACAAGGGGGAGAGGGAGAGGGAGAGGACAAGGGGGAGAGGGAGAGGGAGAGGGAGAGGACAAGGGGGAGAGGGAGAGGACAAGGGGGAGAGGGAGAGGGAGAGAACAAGGGGGAGAGGGAGAGGGAGAGGGAGAGGGAGAGGGAGAGGGAGAGGACAAGGGGGAGAGGGAGAGGGAGAGGACAAGGGGGAGAGGGAGAGGGAGAGGGAGAGGACAAGGGGGAGAGGGAGAGGGAGAGGACAAGGGGGAGAGGACAAGGGGGAGAGGGAGAGGACAAGGGGGAGAGGGAGAGGGAGAGGACAAGGGGGAGAGGGAGAGGACAAGGGGGAGAGGGAGAGGGAGAGGGGGAGAGGGAGAGGGGGAGAGGGAGAGGACAAGGGGGAGAGGGAGAGGGAGAGGACAAGGGGGAGAGGGATAGGGAGAGGGAGAGGACAAGAGGGAGAGGGAGAGGACAAGGGGGAGAGGGAGAGGGAGAGGGAGAGGGAGAGGACAAGGCGGAGAGGGAGAGGGAGAGGACAAGGGGGAGAGGGAGAGGGAGAGGACAAGGGGGAGAGGGAGAGGGAGAGGACAAGGGGGAGAGGGAGAGGGAGAGGACAAGGGGGAGAGGGAGAGGGAGAGGACAAGGGGGAGAGGGAGAGGGAGAGGACAAGGACAAGGGGGAGAGGGAGAGGACAAGGGGGAGAGGGAGAGGACAAGGGGGAGAGGGAGAGGACAAGGGGGAGAGGGAGAGGACAAGGGGGAGAGGGAGAGGGGGAGAGGGAGAGGGAGAGGACAAGGGGGAGAGGGTGAGGGAGAGGACAAGGGGGAGAGGACAAGGGGGAGAGGGAGAGGACAAGGGGGAGAGGGAGAGGACAAGGGGGAGAGGGAGAGGGGGAGAGGGAGAGGGAGAGGACAAGGGGGAGAGGGTGAGGGAGAGGACAAGGGGGAGAGGACAAGGGGGAGAGGGAGAGGACAAGGGGGAGAGGGAGAGGACAAGGGGGAGAGGGAGAGGACAAGGGGGAGAGGGAGAGGGAGAGGACAAGGGGGAGAGGGAGAGGGAGAGGACAAGGCGGAGAGGGAGAGGGAGAGGACAAGGGGGAGAGGGAGAGGACAAGAGGGAGAGGGAGAGGACAAGAGGGAGAGGGAGAGGACAAGAGGGAGAGGGAGAGGACAAGGGGGAGAGGGAGAGGGAGAGGGAGAGGACAAGAGGGACAGGGAGAGGACAAGAGGGAGAGGGAGAGGGAGAGGACAAGGGGGAGAGGGAGAGGGAGAGGACAAGGGGGAGAGGGAGAGGACAAGGGGGAGAGGGAGAGGACAAGGGGGAGAGGGAGAGGGCAAGGGGGAGAGGGAGAGGACAAGGGGGAGAGGGAGAGGGAGAGGACAAGGGGGAGAGGGAGAGGGAGAGGACAAGGGGGAGAGGGAGAGGGAGAGGACAAGGGGGAGAGGGAGAGGACAAGGGGGAGAGGGAGAGGACAAGAGGGAGAGGGAGAGGACAAGGGGGAGAGGGAGAGGGAGAGGACAAGGGGGAGAGGGAGAGGGAGAGGACAAGGGGGAGAGGGAGAGGACAAGGGGGAGAGGGAGAGGGAGAGGACAAGGGGGAGAGGGAGAGGGAGAGGACAAGGGGGAGAGGGAGAGGACAAGGGGGATAGGGAGAGGGAGAGGACAAGGGGGAGAGGGAGAGGACAAGGGGGAGAGGGAGAGGACAAGAGGGAGAGGGAGAGGACAAGGGGGAGAGGGAGAGGACAAGGGGGAGAGGGAGAGGGAGAGGGGGAGAGGGAGAGGACAAGGGGGAGAGGGAGAGGGAGAGGACAAGGGGGAGAGGGATAGGGAGAGGGAGAGGACAAGAGGGAGAGGGAGAGGACAAGGGGGAGAGGGAGAGGGAGAGGGAGAGGACAAGGGGGAGAGGGAGAGGGAGAGGACAAGGGGGAGAGGGAGAGGACAAGGGGGATAGGGAGAGGGAGAGGACAAGGGGGAGAGGGAGAGGACAAGGGGAGAGGGAGAGGACAAGGGGGAGAGGGAGAGGGAGAGGACAAGAGGGAGAGGGAGAGGGAGAGGACAAGAGGGAGAGGGAGAGGACAAGAGGGAGAGGGAGAGGGAGAGGACAAGAGGGAGAGGGAGAGGACAAGGGGGAGAGGGAGAGGACAAGGGGGAGAGGGAGAGGGAGAGGGGGAGAGGGAGAGGACAAGAGGGAGAGGGAGAGGGGGAGAGGGAGAGGACAAGGGGGAGGGGGAGAGGGAGAGGACAAGGGGGAGAGGGAGAGAGGGACCACAAGGGGGAGAGGGATAGGGAGAGGGAGAGGACAAGAGGGAGAGGGAGAGGACAAGGGGGAGAGGGAGAGGGAGACGGAGAGGGAGAGGAAAAGGGGGAGAGGGAGAGGACAAGGCGGAGAGGGAGAGGGAGATGACAAGGGGGAGAGGGAGAGGGAGAGGACAAGGGGGAGAGGGAGAGGGAGAGGACAAGAGGGAGAGGGAGAGGACAAGGGGGAGAGGGAGAGGGAGAGGACAAGGGGGAGAGGGAGAGGACAAGGGGGAGAGGGAGAGGGAGAGGACAAGGGGGAGAGGGAGAGGACAAGGGGGAGAGGGAGAGGGAGAGGACAAGGGGGAGAGGGAGAGGGAGAGGACAAGGACAAGGGGGAGAGGGAGAGGACAAGGGGGAGAGGGAGAGGACAAGGGGGAGAGGGAGAGGACAAGGGGGAGAGGGAGAGGACAAGGGGGAGAGGGAGAGGGGGAGAGGGAGAGGGAGAGGACAAGGGGGAGAGGGAGAGGATAAGGGGGAGAGGACAAGGGGGAGAGGGAGAGGACAAGGGGGAGAGGGAGAGGACAAGGGGGAGAGGGAGAGGACAAGGGGGAGAGGGAGAGGACAAGAGGGAGAGGGAGAGGACAAGAGGGAGAGGGAGAGGACAAGGGGGAGAGGGAGAGGACAAGGGGGAGAGGGAGAGGACAAGGGGGAGAGGGAGAGGGAGAGGGAGAGGACAAGGGGGAGAGGGAGAGGGAGAGGACAAGGGGGAGAGGGAGAGGGAGAGGACAAGAGGGAGAGGGAGAGGACAAGAGGCAGAGGGAGAGGACAAGGGGGAGAGGGAGATGGAGAGGGAGAGGACAAGGGGGAGAGGGAGAGGACAAGGGGGAGAGGGAGAGGGAGAGGACAAGTGGGAGAGGTAGAGGGAGAGGACAAGTGGGAGAGGGAGAGGACAAGAGGGAGAGGGAGAGGACAAGAGGGAGAGGGAGAGGGAGAGGACAAGGGGGAGAGGGAGAGGGAGAGGACAAGGGGGAGAGGGAGAGGACAAGGGGGAGAGGGAGAGGGAGAGGACAAGGGGGAGAGGGAGAGGGAGAGGACAAGGGGGAGAGGGAGAGGACAAGGGGGATAGGGAGAGGGAGAGGACAAGGGGGAGAGGGAGAGGACAAGGGGGAGAGGGAGAGGACAAGAGGGAGAGGGAGAGGACAAGGGGGAGAGGGAGAGGGAGAGGACAAGAGGGAGAGGGAGAGGACAAGAGGGAGAGGGAGAGGGAGAGGACAAGAGGGAGAGGGAGAGGGAGAGGACAAGGGGGAGAGGGAGAGGGAGAGGACAAGGGGGAGAGGGAGAGGGAGAGGACAAGGGGGAGAGGGAGAGGGAGAGGACAAGGGGGAGAGGGAGAGGACAAGAGGGAGAGGGAGAGGACAAGAGGGAGAGGGAGAGGACAAGGGGGAGAGGGAGAGGGAGAGGGAGAGGACAAGGGGGAGAGGGAGAGGACAAGGGGGAGAGGGAGAGGGAGAGGACAAGGGGGAGAGGGAGAGGACAAGGGGGAGAGGGAGAGGGAGAGGACAAGGGGGAGAGGGAGAGGACAAGGGGGAGAGGGAGAGGGAGAGGACAAGGGGGAGAGGGAGAGGACAAGGGGGAGAGGGAGAGGGAGAGGACAAGGGGGAGAGGGAGAGGGAGAGGACAAGAGGGAGAGGGAGAGGACAAGAGGGAGAGGGAGAGGACAAGGGGGAGAGGGAGATGGAGAGGGAGAGGACAAGCGGGAGAGGGAGAGGACAAGGGGGTGCATTTGATGGAGGGTTCGAGCGACAGGGACAGAGATGGAGGTCTCCACAGGCAGGATGCTATTATTGTGGAAAGATAATATTCACAAATGGTTTAGTGTGATAGATTTCAAGGATGCCTTTTGAGCTTGTCTCTTGGCGGAGGAAAGGAGGAATTTGTTTACCTTTGAGTGGGAAGATCCCAAGACAGGACGGAAACAGCAATACCGGTGGGCTGTGCACCCCCAGGAGTTTACGGTCTCCCTGAGTTTATTGAGCTGGCTGTTAGAACAAATATTAGAGAAATTTAGCAGCCCCAAGGGGACTACCCTGTTGCAGGATTTAGACGACCTCTTAGTAACAGGAAAACGAAGAGAAAGAGTAGTAGAAGCCACTAACAAATTATTGAATTTCCTGGGTCAGCAGGGACTGAGGGTATCTAAGAACAAACTACAATATGTGGAGTGAGAAGTGAAATACTTGGGACATTTAGTTAGTGAGGGAAAGCGAAAGATAAGCCCGGAACAGATAGAGGGAATAGTGGGAATGCCACTGCCCAGGACTTAACGGGAGTTACGTACATTTTTGGGTCTAACGGGATATTGCAGATTGTGGATTGATTCCTATGGACAGAAGACTAAGAAATTATATCTCAAACTATTAGAGGGGGAACCAAAATGTCTAAGTTGGGATGATCGGGAAAAAGAACGAGTTGAGGAACTCAAAAGAGATCTGATCCATGCCCCCGAGTCAGCCTTACCTTCTCTAGATAAACCTTTCCACCTCTTTGTTACCGTAGATAAGGGAGCGGCTCTGGGAGTATTGACCCAGAGGTGGGGAGGAATGAGACAACCAGGAGCATATCTTTCGAAGCTATTGGATCCAGTATCCCGGGGGTGACCTGAGTGTGTGCAGGCTGTGGCTGCCACTGCACTGTTGGTGGAGGAAAGCAGAAAGCTTACATTTGGGGGAGCCGTAATTGTAAGTACCCCACACCAAGTGAGAACGATCCAAAACCAAAAAGCTGGGCGATGGTTGACAGACTCGCGGATTCTGAAATATGAGGCAATATTAATCGAAAAGGATGATGTAGTGTTGGTCACTGACAATTGTTTAAATCCAGCTGCCTTTCTTTGGAAAGGGGAAGGAGACTCTCCTCAGAATCCAGGGCACGACTGTCTTGACATTATAGAAAACCAAACTAAGGTCCACATGGACCTGAGAGATGTTCCACTTCATGCAGGGGCTAGACTTTTTATAGACGGATCATCCCGGGTGACTGAAGGGAAAAGACATAATGGGTATGCAGTCGTAGACGGGATGGAAGGTAGTGTGGTGGAGGCAGGAAGGTTGCCAAATGGGTGGTCAGCTCAGACCTGCGAACTCTATGCATTGGAAAGAGCCCTTAGGGCGTTAGAAAATAAAGAGGGAACAGTATTCACTGACTCTAAATATGTATTTGGTGTTGGCACGTTCGGAAAGATATGGCAGGAAAGAGGACTGATCAATAGCCGGGGGAAGGAATTAGTACACGAGGAGTTGATTAAATGGGTCTTGAAGTCCCTATTACTCCCCCGAGAAATAGCAGTAGTGCATGGAAATGGTCATCAGAAAGGAAATGAACCTGAAGTTAGGGGGAATAGATTAGCCGATGAAGTGGCGAAGGAAGCAGCCCTGAAACAAGAAGTGGTGATCCATTCCCTAATACCTACTGTCCCAGGTCCTCGGGAAGCTCCTATATTTACTGAAAGAGAGGAAAATGAATTGAGAGATTTAGGGGCTGTAAAAACAGCAGACGGGCATTGGAGGTTACCTGATGGAAGGGAAATGTTAAACAAAATGATGTGAGAGATTATGGCTGTCCTACACCAAGGCAGCCATTGGGGAGTACAAGCAATGTGTGATTTAGTTCTTAGGGAATATGGATGGAAAGGAATATATACAATTGTTAAACAAATATGTGAGGGATGTATCATATGCAGAAAGGTAAATAAGAAAGTCTTGAGAAAACAGACCGCAGGAGGAAAGACCCGGGATTGAGACCCTTCCAGAGTATACAAGTAGATTATACTGAACTACCCAGAGTAGGAAGACTAAAATATATGCTAGTCATAGTAGATCATCGATCTGGTTGGGTTGAGGCATACCCCCGAGCTACTGCCACTGCGAGTGGGGTGTCTAAAACAATATTAGAGAACATAATTCCCCGATATGGGCTAGTGAACCATATAGATTCCAACCAAGGAACTCATTTTACCTCTAAAGTGTTACAGGGGGTAATGAAAGGGTTGGGAATTTCCTGGGAGTTCCATACTCCATGGCACCCGCCATCATCAGGAAGGGTTGAGAGAATGAACCAAACACTCAAATGACAGCTCTCTAAATTGATAATAGAAACCAGACTCCCTTGGACCAAATGTTTACCTATAGCTCTCTAGTGAGTACGAACAGCCCCAAGGAAAGATTTGGGACTATCCCCCTATGAAATCTTATTTGGATTACCTTATCTGGGAACGAATGGGGAATTGCCACTTCCCGAAACTAAAGACTTGTTCTTAAAGAAGTATATACTGGGCTTGTCCTCCTCTTTGTCTTTCCTCAGGGAACAGGGTTTATTGGCACAGACTCCACCCCTTGAATTCACCGTTCATCCCATCCGGCCGGGAGATTGGGTCTCAGTAAAATCATGGACAGAGACTAAATTACAGCCGGACTGGGAAGGGCCGTACCAGGCTCTTTTGACGACCGAAACGTTAATAAGGACGGTGGGGAAAGGCTGGACTCACTACACTCGGATCAAAGGGCCAGTGGAATCTCCAGTTGAGGAAGAAGTCTGGACAGTCAAATCAACGCAAGACCCACTGAAACTCAGACTAAAGAGACTTTGAGTAACTGATTATACAGTGGTGATGCGAGCGCGGGATTATTTCTGTAAGATTGTATATTAAGTCTTTTGGTGCTTCAGCACGATTTTTAGAATGCTGGAGATGTTTAGAGTTATGATGCTAGCTCTCTTAGTATTGGGATTTTGTCAAATATCATTTTCATATGTGTTATTAACAGTCCCTGAGTCTGATAATCCACAAGTAATAGACGCTGATGTATGCAGCTTAAATTGTGGGGATGTCGATAATCAGAGACAGTCCCACAGCTCTGAGATACATCTTAATCCTCTGGGGATGGCCTTGGGGATGGTACTTGGTATAATGGTCTCGTCACTGTACACTGGGCCCCCTTCCGACCAGCTCACGATTGTCCCGATAAAAAGTGTAACCCAATATACTTAATGACAAAGAAAACCACATGGCACGAATCAATTCTGGGGGTGGGGGGGTGGGGGGGCACCTATCAGGTCCAATGAAATTAAACATTTGGGATAGAGATGAAAACAAATGGGAATGATTTCTTGGGCTGTTGTTTTTGAATAGTGTGGGACAGGTGAAAATGGGCAGAACTACTGGATAATAAGATACAACCTTTCACCCTTCCCAATGACCCTAAAGTATTGAAAATTATAGAGGTAAAGTACTTAAAACAGACCATCGAACTAGAAACTGGGTTTGGGGATGTAAATGCCTGGGTTGAATGGGTAAGGTATCCTGTAAAAAGTCTGAACAAGACCAATTGCTATGTATGTGCCTCCGGTCGGACAGTGACCCAGGGGGTTCCCTTTCCACTCGGGTGGAAGGGAGACAGGAAGGGCATGGAATGTATGATAGCCCTGTATCAGGATGAGACTGCATGGAATGATCGGAATTGTACCTCCCTATCTCTGATGTTCCCTTCCTTGGAGAAGAAAGACTCAAAACCCCCACCCTGCCCACGTTTCCAGCCACAGTCGGAAATCACACGTGGTGTGTGCGTAGACGAGGTACAAATCGGTCTGGAGACTTGGGGGGAGCTGAAATTATGTACAGAGATTAAGGATGTTACTGAAACGGAGAAGGGAGGGAACTACTCAGCACTGAAGGTTCCCCGAGTGGATCTGTGGTGGGACTGTGGAGGCAAAATATAGAGACCCACCCTCCCTCCAGATTGGAGAGGGATATGTGGAATTGTACAATTGGCAATTCCATTTACCCTGGCATTTGAGAAGGAAAAGATAGTAGGGAAAAAGGGAAGGGGTAAGAGATCACTGTTAGACACTTCTTTCGATGACAGGATTTATCTCGATTCTGTAGGAGTCCCTGGGGCGGGGGGGTACCTGATGAATTCAAGGCTCGTAACCAGATTGCAGCAGGCTTTGAGTCAGCTCTCTTCTGGTGGGTAACAATTAATAAAAAGATAGATTGGATAAATTACATTTTCTATAACCAACAGTGATTTTTAAATTATACGAGAGATGTGGTTAAAGGAATATCAGACCAGCTTGATGTGACAAGTGGGATGGCATGGGAAAATAGAATGGCCCTTGGTATGATTCTAGCGGGAAAAGGGGGTGTGTGTGTGATGTTAGGAGGAAGCTGGTGTACCTTTATTCCTAATAACACTGCACCTGATGGTTCAATCACTCGGGCCTTAAGGGGATTGACTCCCTTAGCAGATGAACAGGCTGAGAATTCGGGAGTAGACACATCTCTCACGGGATGGCTTGAATCCTGGTTTGGAAAATGGAAGGGGGGTGGTGGTTTCTATCCTTCCTTCCCTGACAGTAGTAGCTGGGGTGTTGGTAGCCACTGGCTGTTGTATCATACCCTGTATACGAGGACTCACCCAAAGACTGATTGAGACAGCCTTAATGAAACAGATGCCCCTAAAAGGGAATCAGGCAGGGGAACTTTATCGACTAAATAATGAGGGGATGAGTGAGACCAAGATGGATGAAATCTCCGGAATGATGCTTGTGAATTTCGGGGGCGATGCTTAAAAGAAAAATTGCAGAAGGTAACAAATGGTAATTAAAGAAAATGGGGAAATTGTGGGATGTGGGAAAACTAGTGTTACTTCTGCAATTCCATTTACTTGTACAAGGCAAAAAAAACTCACACCAGTGTGTAATTGTTTTAGCCAAGAGCTGAGTCAACAAGAATGGAAACGATGTGGAGGAAATACATAATTGTTTTTGTATTAGCTAAAATTGTATGCAAGAATGAAACGTGACTGCAAAACAATGGTAGATATTACAGGCGAATAGATAAGATGCTGTGAGGGGAGGAAGTTCAGCTAGGTACGCCTGTACAAACAGGAGATATAAACATCTGTTTCCCACTTTTACAGAGACACAGGAACAAACCCCAATTAAAAGGGTCATAGGGATCAGGGGAAGGTACAGATGGAGGGGGTAGATATTGGTGAAGAAAGAATATGCCTAACAATGACCTACAGCAGGATGAGGTCAAATGGCCTTGTGAGGCCAGAAATAAGCGTTTTGTCACAGACAAGGCCGGATAAGGCAAGAGATAAACAGGAGTAATGGGGGTCGGTCTTAGGGAAGTGGACGATGTAAACAGGGGAGGAGCAATGAAAAACAAAAGAAACCAAATTATATAAATATTGTGTATGAATTGAATTTGGGGTGTGTATGTCCCTTGCCTTGTAGACACTGGACATCACACCCTCTTGCAAGAGTAAAATAAAGGACACTACTGATTCAGATTTTGTCTCGGACTGCAATTATTGAAGTGTGTGAGCTTTGTTTCTCATAGTTCCAGACCCTAACCCCTGGATTAATCCGGCCTATCCCACTCTCTCAGACACTGTATTCCAGACCCTAACCACTGGATTAACCCGGCCAACCCCACATTCTCTGACACTGTATTCCAGACACTAAACCCTGGATTAATCCAACCTATCCCACTCTCTCAGGCACTGTCTTCTCAAACCTAACCATTGGATTAATCCAGCACACCCACACTCGCAGACACCGCATTCCAGAACCTACGTCCTGGATTAATCCGGCCTATCCCAAACATTCTCGGACACTGTGTTCTAGACCCTAATCCCTGGATTAATCCGAACAATCCCACACTCTCAGACATTGTGTTCCAGAACGTAACTCGTTGATAGAATGGGCCGATCCTACACTCTCAGACACTGTGTTCCAGACCCTAGCCCCTGGATTAATCCGGCCTATCCCACACTCTCAGACACTGTGTTCCAGACCCTAACCCCTGGATTAATCCGACCAAATCCACATTCTCAAGCACTATGTTCCAGATCCTAACACCTGGATTAATCCGACCTATCCCACTCTCTCAGGAACTGTGTTCCAGACACTAACTGCTGGATTAGTCCGACCTATCCCACTCTCTCAGGAACTGTGTTCCAGTCCCTAACTCATGGATTAGTCCGGCCTATCCCACTCTCTCAGGCACTGTGTTCCAGACTCTATTCCCTGTATTAATCCTGCCTATCCTACTCTCTCAGGCACTTTGTTGCAGACACTAAACTCTGGATTAATCTGGCCTATCCAACAATGTCAGACACTCTGTTCCAGTCCCTAACCCCTGGATTAATCCAGCCTATCCAACTCTCTCAGGCACTGTGTTCCAGACCCTAACCACTGGATTGACCCTGCCTATCCCACACCCTCGGGCACTCTGTACTGACCCTAACCCCTGGATTAATTTAGCCTAACCCACACTCTCTAAAAGTGTATTCCAGACAACAAACCCTGGATTAATCCGACCTATCCTACTCTCTCAAGCACTGCTTTCCAGACCCAAAATCCTGGAATATTCCGGCCTATCCCACACTCACACACTGTGTTCCAGACCCTAACGCATGGATTAATCCAGTCTATCCCATAAACTCAGACATTGTATTCCAGACCCTAACCCATGGATTGACCCGGCCTCCCCAAACTCTCTGACACTGTGTTCCCGACCCTAACCCATGGATTGACCCGGCCTCCCCAAACTCTCTGACACTGTGTTCCAGACCCTAACCCATGGATTAATCCCGCCTATTCCACACTCTCAGATACTGTATTCCAGAGCCTAGCCCTTGGATAAATCTGGCCTATCCCACACCCTCAGACCCGTGTTCCAGACACTAATCCCTGGATTATTCCGACCTACGCCACTCTCACAAGTACTATAATCCAGACACAAACCCCTGGATTAATCCGGCCTAGCCCACATTCTCAGGCACTGTGTTCCCGACCCTAACCCCGGATTAATCTGGCCTATCCCACACTCTCAGGCACAGTGTTCCAGACCCTAATTCCTGTATTAATCCGACCTATCCCACTCTCTCAGACACTGTTTTCCAGAACCTAACCCTTGGATTAATCCGGCCTGTCCCACTCTCTCAGGCACTGTGTTCCAGACTCTAACCCCTTGATTAATCCGACCAATCACACACTCTCAGACATTTTGTTCCAGAATGTAAACCCTGGATTGACCGGGCCTATCCCACACTCTCAGACATTGTATTCCAGACCCTAACCCCTGGATTAATCTGGCCTATCCCACACTCTCAGACACTGTGTTCTAGGACCTAACCCCTGGATTAATCCGGCCTATCACACACTGTCAGACACTGTTCCAGACCCTAACCCCTGGATTGACCCGGCCTCCAACACACTCTTAGACACTGTGTTTCAGATCTAATCCCTGGATTCTCCGGCCTCCCCCAGACTCTCAGGCACTGTGTTCGAGACCCTAAACCCAGGATTAATCCAGCCCATTCCACACTCTGAGGCACTGTGATGCAGACCCTAACCCCTGGATTAATCCGGCCTATCCCACAGTCTCAGGGACTGTGTTCCAGACCCTAACCCCTGGATTGACCCGGTCTATCCCACACTCTCAGACACTGTTCCAGACCCTAAATCCTGGACTATTCCGGCCACCCCCACATTCTCAGGCTCTTTGTTCCAGAGCCTAGCCCCTGGATTAATCCGGCCTATCCCACACTCTCAGACACTGTGTTCCAGACCAAAACCCTGGAATATTCCAGCCTGCCCCACACTCTCAGACACTGTGTTCCAGACCCTAACCCCTGGATTATTCCGTCCTACCCCACACTCTCAGACACTGTGTTCCAGACCCTAATGCCTTGATTAATCCGGCCTATCCCACACTCCCAGGTACTTTGTTCCAGACTCTAACCCCGGGATTGAATCGGCCTTCTCCACACTTTCCGGAACTCTGTACCAGACCCTAACCCCTGGATTAATCCTGCCTATCCTACTCCCGCACTGTATTCCAGACCCAAACCGCTGGATTAATCCGGCCTATCCCACGCTCTCAGACACTGTGTTCCAGACCGTAACCCCTGGATTAATCCGACCTATCCTACTCCCGCACTGTGTTGCAGACCCTAACCCCTGGATTGACCCGGCCTATCCTACACTCTCAGACACTGTGTTCCAGACCGTAACCCCTGGATTAATCCGGCCTATCCCACTCTCTCAGACACTGTGTTCCAGACGCTAACTCCTGCATTAATCCGGCCTATCCCACTCTCTCAGACACTGTGTTCCAGACCCTAACCCCTGGATAGACCCGGTGTCCCCACACTCTCAGGCACTGAATTCCAGACCCTAACTCCTGCATTAATCCAGCCTATCCCACACTCTCAAACGTTGTGTCCCAGACCTTCACACCTGGATTAATCCGGCCTATCCCTCACGCTCATACACTGTGTTCCAGACCCCAACCCATGGATTAATCCAGTCAATACACACTCTCAGGCACTGTGTTTCAGACACTAACCCCTGGATTAATCCGACCTATCCCACTCTCTCAAGCACTGCATTCCAGACCCTAACTCCTGGAATATTCCGGTCTATCCCACACTCACACACTGTGTTCCAGACCCTAACCCCTGGATTAATCTGGTCTATCCCATAAACTCAGACAATGTATTCCAGACCCTAACCACTGGATTGACTCGGCCACCCCAAACTCTCTGACACTGTGTTCCAGATCCTAACCCCTGGATTAATCCA
Organism: Chiloscyllium punctatum; assembly: GCF_047496795.1. Lineage (NCBI taxonomy): Eukaryota > Metazoa > Chordata > Chondrichthyes > Orectolobiformes > Hemiscylliidae > Chiloscyllium > Chiloscyllium punctatum. Next base: position 11,087,614 of record NC_092772.1, read on the forward strand.
GTCAATACACACTCTCAGGCACTGTGTTTCAGACACTAACCCCTGGATTAATCCGACCTATCCCACTCTCTCAAGCACTGCATTCCAGACCCTAACACCTGGATTATTACGGCCTCCCCAAACTCTCATGCACTTTGTTCCAGACCCTAATCCCTGGATTAATCCGGCGTACCCACACTCTCAGACACCCTGTGTTCCAGACTCTAACCCCTGGATTAATCCGGCCCATCCCACACTCCTAAATAATTTGTTCCAGACTCTAAACCCGGGATTGAATCGGCCTTCCCCACACGTTCCGGCACTTTGTACCAGACCCTAATCCCTGGATTAATCCGGCCTATCCTACTCCCGCAGACACTGAATTCCAGACCCACACTGCTGGATTCATCCAGCCTATCCCACACTCTCGGACACTGTGTTCCAGACCCTAATCCCTGGATTAATCCGGCCTATCCTACTCCCGCAGACACTGAATTCCAGACCCACACTGCTGGATTCATCCAGCCTATCCCACACTCTCTGACACTGTGATCCAGACCCTAACCCCTGGATTGATCTGGCCTATCCCATACTCTCAGGCACAGTGTTCCAGACCGTAACTCCTGCATTAATTCAGTCTATCCCACACTCTCAAATGCTGTGTCCCAGACCTCAACACCTGGATTAATCCGACCAATCCCACACTCTCAGACACTGTGTTCCAGATCCTAACCCCTAGATAGACCGGGCCTATCCTACACTCTCAGACACTGTGTTCCAGGCCCTAACCCCTGGATTAATCCGGCCTCTCCCACACTCTCAGGTTCTTTGTTCCAGACCCTAATCCCTGGATTATTCCGGCCTATCCCACACTCTCAGGCACTTTGTTCCAGATCCTAACCCCTGGATTAGTCCGGCCAATCCCTCACTCTCAGACACTGTGTTCCACACCGTAATGCATGGATTAATCCGGCCTATCCCACACTCCCAGATACTTTATTCCAGTCTCTAACCCAGGGATTCACCCGGCCACACCAAATTCTCTGACACTGTGTTCGAGACCCTAAATTCTGGATTGAACCGGCCATCAGTTCATCTCTTGGATCACCTCCTCGAGCCTGTGTGAGTAATATTGTCAGAGTGGGGTCAGTCTGCTCTTCCCTGGGTGTGTTACATTGACAAAGTGGGGTCAGTCTGCTCTTCCCTGGGTGTGTTACATTGACAGAGTGAGGTCAGTCTGATCTTCACTGGGTGTGTTACATTGACAGAGTGGGGTCAGTCTGCTCTTCCCTGGGTGTGTTACATTGACAAAGTGGGGTCAGTCTGCTCTTCCCTGGGTGTGTTACATTGACAGAGTGAGGTCAGTCTGATCTTCACTGGGTGTGTTACATTGACAGAGTGAGGTCAGTCTGATCTTCCCTGGATGTGTTACATTGACAGAGTGGGGTCTGTCAGCCCTTCCCTGCGTGGGCTACATTGACAGAGTGGGGTCAGTGTGCTCTTCCCTGGGTGGGCTACATTGACAGAGTGGGGTCCGCCTGCTCTTCCCTGGGTGTGTTACATTGACAGAGTGGGGTCAGTCTGCTCTTCCCTGGGTGGGCTACATTGACAGAGTGGGATCAGTCTGCTCTTCCCTTTGTGTGTTACATTGACAGAGTGGAGACCGTCTGTTCTTCCCTGGGTGTGTTACATTGACAGAGTGGGGTCAGTCTGCTCTTCCCTGGGTGTGTTACATTGACAGAGTGGGGTCAGTCTGCTCTTCCCTGGGTGGGCTACACTGACAGAGTGGGGTCAGTCTGCTCTTCCCTGGGTGTGTGACATTGACAGAGTGGGGTCAGTCTGCTCTTCCATGGGTGTGTTACATTGACAGAGTGGGGTCAGTCTGCTCTTCCCTGGGTGTGTTACATTGACAGAGTGGGGTGAGTCTGCTCTTCCCTGGGTGTGTTATATCGACAGAGTGGAATCAGTTTGCTCTTCCCTGGGTGGGTTACATTGACAGAGTGGGGTCATTCTGCTCTTCCCCGGGTGTGTTACATTAACAGAGTGGGGTCTATCTGCTCTTCCTTGTGTGGGTTACATTGACAGAGTGGGGTCAGTCTGCTCTTCCCTGGGTGTGTTACTTTGACAGAGTGGGGTATGTCTGTTCTTGCCTTGGTGTGTTACATTGACAGAGTGAGTTCATTCTGCTCTTCCCTGGTTGGGTTACATTAACAGACTTGGGTCAGACTGCTCAACCCTGGGTGGGTTACATTGGCAGAGTGAGGTCTGTCTTCTCTTCCCTGGGTGTGTTACATTGAAAGAGTGAGGTCATTCTGCGATTCCCTGGGTGTGTTACATTCACACAGTGGGGTCAGTCTGCTCTTCCCTGGGTGTGTTACATTGTCAGAGTGGGGTCAGTCTGCGCTTCCCTCGGTGTGTTACATTGACAGAGTGGGGTCAGTCTGCTGTTCCCTGGGTGTGTTACATTGACAGAGTGGGGTCATTCTGCTCTTCCCTGGGTGTGTTACATTGACAGAGTGGTGTCATTCTGCTCTTCCCTTTGTGAGTTTCATTGACAGAGTGGTGTCATTCTGCTCTTCCCTTTGTGAGTTTCATTGACAGAGTGGGGTCAGTCTGCTCTTCCCTGGGTGTGTTACATTGACACAGTTGGGTCAGTCTGCTCTTTCATGGTAGTGTTACATTGACAGAGTGGGGTCAGTCTGCTCTTCCCTGGGTGTGTTACATTGACAGAGCGGGGTCAGTCTGCTCTTCCTTTTTTGAGTTACATTGACAGATTGGGGTCAGTCTGCTCTTCCCTGGGTGTGTTCCATTGACAGAGTGGGGTCAGTCTGCTCTTCCCTGGGTGTGTTACATTGACAGAGTGGGGTCAGTCTGCACTTTCCTGGCTGGGTTACGTTGACAGAGTGGAGTCAGTGTGCGCTTCCCTGGGTGTGTTACATTGACAGAGTGGGGTCGGTCTGCTCTTCCCTGGGTGTGTTACATTGACAGAGGAGGGTCAGTCTGCCCTTCCCTGGGTGTGTTACATTGACAGATTGGGGTCAGTCTGCTCTTCCCTGGGTGTGTTACATTGACAGAGTGAGGTCAGTCTGCTCTTCCCTGCGTCTGTTACATTGACAGAGTGGGGTCAGTCTGCACTTCCCTGTGTGTGTTACATTGACAGAGTGTGCTCAGTCTGCTCTTCCCTGGGGGTGTTAAATTGACAGAGTGGGGTCAGTCTGCTCTTCCCTGGGGGTGTTAAATTGACAGAGTGAGGTCAGTCTGCTCTTCACTGGGTGTGTTACATTGACAGAGTGGTGTCAGTCTGCTCTTCCCTGGGTGTGTTACTTTGATAGAATGGGGTCAGTCTGCTCTTCCCGGTGTGTGTTATATTGACAGAGTTGGGTCAGTCTGCTCTTCTCTGGGGGTGTTACATCGACAGAGCGGGGTCAGTCTGCTCTTGCCTGGGGGTGTTGTATTGAAAGAGTGTGGCCAGTCTGCTATTCCCTGGGTGTGTTGTATTGACAGAGTGGGGTCAGTCTGCTCTACCCTGGGTGTGTTACATTGACAGAGTGGCGTCAGTCTGCTCTTCCCTGTGTATGTTACATTGACAGAGTGGGGTCAGTCTGCTCTTTCCTGGGTGGGTTACAGTGACAGAGTGGGGTCAGTGTGCTCAAATCTGGGTCTGTTACATTGACAGAGTGGGGTCAGTCTGCTCTTTACAGTTTGTGTTACATTGACAGTTAGGTTGGTCTGCCCTTCCCTGTGTGTGTTACGTTGACAGAGTGGGGTCAGTGTGCTCAAACCTGGGTGCGTTAAATTGACAAAGTGGGCTCAATCAGCTCTTCCCTGTGTGTGTTACATTGACAGAGTGGGGTCAGTCTGCTCTTTACAGGGTGTGTTACATTGACATAGTGGGGTCAGTCTGTTCTTCCATGGGTGTGTTACATTGACAGAGTTGTGTCAGTTTGTTCTTCCCTGGGTGTGTTACATTGACAGAGTGGGGTCAGTCTGCTATTCCCTGTGTGTAACATTGACAGAGTGGGGTCAGTCTGCTCTTCCCTGTGTGTGTTAGATTGACAGAATGGGGTCAGTCTGCCCTTCCCTGGATTTGTTACATTGACAGAGTGGGCTCAGTCTGCACTTCCCTGTGGGTGTTACATTGAAAGAGTGAGGTCAGTCTGCTCTTTAATCGGGGTGTTAAATTAACAGAATGGGGTCAGTCTGCGCTTCCCTGGGTGTGTTACATTGTCAGAGTGGGGTCAGTCTGCCCTTCCCTGTGTGTTTTACATTGACAGAGTGGGGTCAGTCTGCTCTTTACAGAGTGTGGTACATTGACAGAGTGGGGTCAGTCTGTTCTTCCCTAAGTGTGTTACATTGACAGAGTTGGGTCCGTCTGCTCTTCCCTGGGTGTGTTCCATTGACAGAGTGCGGTCTGTTTGCTTTTCCCTGGGAAGGTTACATTGACCGAGTGGGGTCAGTCTGCTCTTAACTGAGTGGGTTACATTGACAGAGTTGGGTCAGTCTGCTCTTCCCTGTGTGTGTTACATTGACAGAGTGGGGTCAGTCTGCTCTTTCCTGGGTGGGCTACATTGACAGAGTGGTGTCAGTGTGCTCAAACCTGGGTGCGTTAAATTGACAGAGTGGGGTCCGTCAGCTCTTCCCTGGGTGTGTTACATTGACAGAGTGGGGTCGGTCTGCCCTTCCCTGTGTGTTTTACATTGACAGAGTGGGGTCAGTCTGCCCTTTACAGAGTGTGTTACATTGACAGAGTGGGGTCAGTCTGCTCTTTACAGGGTGTGTTACATTGACAGAGTGGGGTCAGTCTGTTCTTCCATGGGTGTGTTACATTGACAGAGTTGGGTCAGTCTGCTCTTCCCTGGGTGTGTTACATTGACAGAGGTGGGTCAGTCTGCTCTTCCCTGTGTGTTACTTTGAGAGAGTTGGGTCAGTCTGCTCTTCCCTGTGTGTGTTACATTGACTGAGAAGGGTCAGTCTGCTGTTCCCTGGGTGTGTTAGATTGACAGAATGGGTTCAGTCTGCCCTTCCCTGGGTGTGATACATTGACAGAGAAGGGTCAGTCTGCTCTTCCCTGGGTGGGTTACATTGACAGAGTGGGGTCAGTCTGCTCTTCCCTTTTTGAGTTACATTGACAGATTGGGGTCGGTCTGCTCTTCCCTGGGCGTGTTACATTGACAGAGTGGGGTCAGTCTGCTCTTCCCTGGATGTGTTACATTGACAGAGTGGGGTCAGTCAGCCCTTCCCAGGGTGGGCTACATTGACAGAGTGGGGTCGGTCTGCTCTTCCCTGGGTGGGCTACATTGACAGAGTGGGGTCCGCCTGCTCTTCCCTGGGTGTGTTACATTGACAGAGTGGGGTCAGTCTGCTCTTCCCTGGGTGGGCTACATTGACAGAGTGGGGTCAGTCTGCTCTTCCCTTTGTGTGTTACATTGACAGAGTGGAGACCGTCTGTTCTTCCCTGGGTGTGTTACATTGACAGAGTGGGGTCAGTCTGCTCTTCCCTGGGTGTGTTACATTGACAGAGTGGGGTCAGTCTGCTCTTCCCTGGGTGGGCTACACTGACAGAGTGGGGTCAGTCTGCTCTTCCCTGGGTGTGTGACATTGACAGAGTGGGGTCAGTCTGCTCTTCCATGGGTGTGTTACATTGACAGAGTGGGGTCAGTCTGCTCTTCCCTGGGTGTGTTACATTGACAGAGTGGGGTGAGTCTGCTCTTCCCTGGGTGTGTTATATCGACAGAGTGGAATCAGTTTGCTCTTCCCTGGGTGGGTTACATTGACAGAGTGGGGTCAGTCTGCTCTTCCCCGGGTGTGTTACATTAACAGAGTGGGGTCTATCTGCTCTTCCTTGTGTGGGTTACATTGACAGAGTGGGGTCAGTCTGCTCTTCCCTGGGTGTGTTACTTTGACAGAGTGGGGTATGTCTGTTCTTGCCTTGGTGTGTTACATTGACAGAGTGAGTTCATTCTGTTCTTCCCTGGTTGGGTTACATTAACAGACTTGGGTCAGACTGCTCAACCCTGGGTGGGTTACATTGGCAGAGTGAGGTCTGTCTTCTCTTCCCTGGGTGTGTTACATTGAAAGAGTGAGGTCATTCTGCGATTCCCTGGGTGTGTTACATTCACAGAGTGGGGTCAGTCTGCTCTTCCCTGGGTGTGTTACATTGTCAGAGTGGGGTCAGTCTGCGCTTCCCTCGGTATGTTACATTGACAGAGTGGGGTCAGTCTGCTGTTCCCTGGGTGTGTTACATTGACAGAGTGGTGTCATTCTGCTCTTCCCTTTGTGAGTTTCATTGACAGAGTGGGGTCAGTCTGCTCTTCCCTGGGTGTGTTACATTGACACAGTGGGGTCAGTCTGCTCTTTCCTGGTAGTGTTACATTGACAGAGTGGGGTCAGTCTGCTCTTCCCTGGGTGTGTTACATTGACAGAGCGGGGTCAGTCTGCTCTTCCTTTTTTGAGTTACATTGACAGATTGGGGTCAGTCTGCTCTTCCCTGGGTGTGTTCCATTGACAGAGTGGGGTCAGTCTGCTCTTCCCTGGGTGTGTTACATTGACAGAGTGGTGTCATTCTGCTCTTCCCTTTGTGAGTTTCATTGACAGAGTGGGGTCAGTCTGCTCTTCCCTGGGTGTGTTACATTGACACAGTGGGGTCAGTCTGCTCTTTCCTGGTAGTGTTACATTGACAGAGTGGGGTCAGTCTGCTCTTCCCTAGGTGTGTTACATTGACAGAGCGGGGTCAGTCTGCTCTTCCTTTTTTGAGTTACATTGACAGATTGGGGTCAGTCTGCTCTTCCCTGGGTGTGTTCCATTGACAGAGTGGGGTCAGTCTGCTCTTCCCTGGGTGTGTTACATTGACAGAGTGGGGTCAGTCTGCACTTTCCTGGCTGGGTTACGTTGACAGAGTGGGGTCAGTGTGCGCTTCCCTGGGTGTGTTACATTGACAGAGTGGGGTCAGTCTGCTCTTCCCGGGGTGTGTTATATTGACAGAGTTGGGTCAGTCTGCTCTTCTCTGGGGGTGTTACATCGACAGAGCGGGGTCAGTCTGCTCTTGCCTGGGTGTGTTACATTGACAGAGTGGCGTCAGTCTGCTCTTCCCTGTGTGTGTTACATTGACAGAGTGGGGTCAGTCTGCTCTTTCCTGGGTGGGTTACAGTGACAGAGTGGGGTCAGTGTGCTCAAACCTGGGTCTGTTACATTGACAGAGTGGGGTCAGTCTGCTCTTTACAGTTTGTGTTACATTGACAGTTAGGTTGGTCTGCCCTTCCCTGTGTGTGTTACGTTGACAGAGTGGGGTCAGTGTGCTCAAACCTGGGTGCGTTAAATTGACAAAGTGGGCTCAATCAGCTCTTCCCTGTGTGTGTTACATTGACAGAGTGGGGTCAGTCTGCTCTTTACAGGGTGTGTTACATTGACATAGTGGGGTCAGTCTGTTCTTCCATGGGTGTGTTACATTGACAGAGTTGTGTCAGTTTGTTCTTCCCTGGGTGTGTAACATTGACAGAATGGGGTCAGTCTGCCCTTCCCTGGATTTGTTACATTGACAGAGTGGGGTCAGTCCGCACTTCCCTGTGGGTGTTACATTGAAAGAGTGGGGTCAGTCTGCTCTTTAATCGGGGTGTTAAATTAACAGAATGGGGTCAGTCTCCGCTTCCCTGGGTGTGTTACATTGTCAGAGTGGGGTCAGTCTGCCCTTCCCTGTGTGTTTTACATTGACAGAGTGGGGTCAGTCTGCTCTTTACAGAGTGTGGTACATTGACAGAGTGGGGTCAGTCTGTTCTTCCCTCAGTGTGTTACATTGACAGAGTTGGGTCCGTCTGCTCTTCCCTGGGTGTGTTCCATTGACAGAGTGCGGTCTGTTTGCTTTTCCCTGGGAAGGTTACATTGACCGAGTGGGGTCAGTCTGCTCTTAACTGAGTGGGTTACATTGACAGAGTTGGGTCAGTCTGCTCTTCCCTGTGTGTGTTACATTGACAGAGTGGGGTCAGTCTGCTCTTTCCTGGGTGGGCTACATTGACAGAGTGGGGTCAGTGTGCTCAAACCTGGGTGCGTTAAATTGACAGAGTGGGGTCCGTCAGCTCTTCCCTGGGTGTGTTACATTGACAGAGTGGGGTCGGTCTGCCCTTCCCTGTGTGTTTTACATTGACAGAGTGGGGTCAGTCTGCCCTTTACAGAGTGTGTTACATTGACAGAGTGGGGTCAGTCTGCTCTTTACAGGGTGTGTTACATTGACAGAGTGGGGTCAGTCTGTTCTTCCATGGGTGTGTTACATTGACAGAGTTGGGTCAGTCTGCTCTTCCTGGGTGTGTTACATTGACAGAGGGGGGTCAGTCTGCTCTTCCCTGTGTGTTACTTTGAGAGAGTTGGGTCAGTCTGCTCTTCCCTGTGTGTGTTACATTGACAGAGAAGGGTCAGTCTGCTGTTCCCTGGGTGTGTTAGATTGACAGAATGGGTTCAGTCTGCCCTTCCCTGGGTGTGATTCATTGACAGAGAAGGGTCAGTCTGCTCTTCCCTGGGTGGGTTACATTGACAGAGTGGGGTCAGTCTGCTCTTCCCTTTTTGAGTTACATTGACAGATTGGGGTCGGTCTGCTCTTCCCTGGGCGTGTTACATTGACAGAGTGGGGTCAGTCTGCTCTTCCCTGTGTGTGTTACATTGACAGAGTGGGGTCAGTCTGCTCTTCCCTTTTTGAGTTACATTGACAGACTGGGGTCGGTCTGCTCTTCCCTGGGTGTGTTACATTGACAGAGTGGGGTCAGTCTGCTCTTCCCTGGGGGTGTTACATTGACAGAGGGGGGTCAGTCTGCCCTTTCCTGGGTGGGTTCCACTGACCAATTGGGGTCAGTCTGCTCTTCCCTGGGTCTGTTACATTGACAGAGGGGGGTCAGTCTGCCCTGCCCTGTGTGTGTTACATTGACAGAGTGTGATCAGTCTGCTCTTCCCTGGGGGTCTTACATTGACAGATTGTGCTCAGTCTGCTGTTTCCTGGGGGTCTGACATTGACAGAGTGGGGTCAGTCTGCTCTTCCCTGGGGGTGTTAAATTGACAGAGTGGGGTCAGTCTGCTCTTCCCTGTGTGTGTTACAGTGAAAGAGTGGGGTCAGTCTGCTCTTCCCTGGGTGTGTTACTTTGATGGAATGGGGTCAGTCTGCTCTTCCCTGCGTGTGTTACATTGACAGAGTGGGGTCAGTCTGCTCTTCCCTGGGTGTGTTACATTGACACAGTGGGGTCAGTCTGCTCTTCCCTGGGTGTGTTACATTGACAGAGTGGGGCCAGTCTGCTCTTCCCTGGGTGTGTTATATTGACAGAGTGGGGTCAGTCTGCTCTTCACTGGGTGTGTTACATTGACAGAGTGGGGTCAGTCTGCTCTTCCCTGGGTGTGTTACATTGACACAGTGGGGTCAGTCTGCTCTTTCCTGGATGTGTTACATTGACAGAGTGGGGTCAGTCAGCCCTTCCCTGGGTGGGCTACATTGACAGAGTGGGGTCAGTGTGCTCTTCCCTGGGTGGGCTACATTGACAGAGTGGGGTCCGCCTGCTCTTCCCTGGGTGTGTTACATTGACAGAGTGGGGTCAGTCTGCTCTTCCCTGGGTGGGCTACATTGACAGAGTGGGATCAGTCTGCTCTTCCCTTTGTGTGTTACATTGACAGAGTGGAGACCGTCTGTTCTTCCCTGGGTGTGTTACATTGACAGAGTGGGGTCAGTCTGCTCTTCCCTGGGTGTGTTACATTGACAGAGTGGGGTCAGTCTGCTCTTCCCTGGGTGGGCTACACTGACAGAGTGGGGTCAGTCTGCTCTTCCCTGGGTGTGTGACATTGACAGAGTGGGGTCAGTCTGCTCTTCCATGGGTGTGTTACATTGTCAGAGTGGGGTCAGTCTGCTCTTCCCTGGGTGTGTTTCATTGACAGAGTGGGGTGAGTCTGCTCTTCCCTGGGTGTGTTATATCGACAGAGTGGAATCAGTTTGCTCTTCCCTGGGTGGGTTACATTGACAGAGTGGGGTCAGTCTGCTCTTCCCCGGGTGTGTTACATTAACAGAGTGGGGTCTATCTGCTCTTCCTTGTGTGGGTTACATTGACAGTGTGGGGTCAGTCTGCTCTTCCCTGGGTGTGTTCCTTTGACAGAGTGGGGTATGTCTGTTCTTGCCTTGGTGTGTTACATTGACAGAGTGAGTTCATTCTGCTCTTCCCTGGTTGGGTTACATTAACAGACTTGGGTCAGACTGCTCAACCCTGGGTGGGTTACATTGGCAGAGTGAGGTCTGTCTTCTCTTCCCTGGGTGTGTTACATTGAAAGAGTGAGGTCATTCTGCGATTCCCTGGGTGTGTTACATTCACAGAGTGGGGTCAGTCTGCTCTTCCCTGGGTGTGTTACATTGTCAGAGTGGGGTCAGTCTGCGCTTCCCTCGGTGTGTTACATTGACAGAGTGGGGTCAGTCTGCTGTTCCCTGGGTGTGTTACATTGACAGAGTGGGGTCATTCTGCTCTTCCCTGGGTGTGTTACATTGACAGAGTGGTGTCATTCTGCTCTTCCCTGGGTGTGTTCCATTGACAGAGTGGGGTCAGTCTGCTCTTCCCTGGGTGTGTTACATTGACACAGTGGGGTCAGTCTGCTCTTTCCTGGTAGTGTTACATTGACAGAGTGGGGTCAGTCTGCTCTTCCCTGGGTGTGTTACATTGACAGAGCGGGGTCAGTCTGCTCTTCCTTTTTTGAGTTACATTGACAGATTGGGGTCAGTCTGCTCTTCCCTGGGTGTGTTCCATTGACAGAGTGGGGTCAGTCTGCTCTTCCCTGGGTGTGTTACATTGACAGAGTGGGGTCAGTCTGCACTTTCCTGGCTGGGTAACGTTGACAGAGTGGGGTCAGTGTGCGCTTCCCTGGGTGTGTTACATTGACAGAGTGGGGTCGGTCTGCTCTTCCCTGGGTGTGTTACATTGACAGAGGAGGGTCAGTCTGCCCTTCCCTGGGTGTGTTACATTGACAGATTGTGGTCAGTCTGCTCTTCCCTGGGTGTGTTACATTGACAGAGTGAGGTCAGTCTGCTCTTCCCTGCGTCTGTTACATTGACAGAGTGGGGTCAGTCTGCACTTCCCTGTGTGTGTTACATTGACAGCGTGTGCTCAGTCTGCTCTTCCCTGGGGGTGTTAAATTGACAGAGTGGGGTCAGTCTGCTCTTCCCTGGGGGTGTTACATTGAAAGAGTGGGGTCAGTCTGCTCTTCCCTGGGGGTGTTAAATTGACAGAGTGAGGTCAGTCTGCTCTTCACTGGGTGTGTTACATTGACAGAGTGGTGTCAGTCTGCTCTTCCCTGGGTGTGTTACTTTGATAGAATGGGGTCAGTCTGCTCTTCCCGGGGTGTGTTATATTGACAGAGTTGGGTCAGTCTGCTCTTCTCTGGGGGTGTTACATCGACAGAGCGGGGTCAGTCTGCTCTTGCCTGGGGGTGTTGTATTGAAAGAGTGTGGCCAGTCTGCTATTCCCTGGATGTGTTGTATTGACAGAGTGGGGTCAGTCTGCTCTACCCTGGGTGTGTTACATTGACAGAGTGGCGTCAGTCTGCTCTTCCCTGTGTGTGTTACATTGACAGAGTGGGGTCAGTCTGCTCTTTCCTGGGTGGGTTACAGTGACAGAGTGGGGTCAGTGTGCTCAAACCTGGGTCTGTTACATTGACAGAGTGGGGTCAGTCTGCTCTTTACAGGTTGTGTTACATTGACAGTTAGGTTGGTCTGCCCTTCCCTGTGTGTGTTACGTTGACAGAGTGGGGTCAGTGTGCTCAAACCTGGGTGCGTTAAATTGACAAAGTGGGCTCAATCAGCTCTTCCCTGTGTGTGTTACATTGACAGAGTGGGGTCAGTCTGCTCTTTACAGGGTGTGTTACATTGACATAGTGGGGTCAGTCTGTTCTTCCATGGGTGTGTTACATTGACAGAGTTGTGTCAGTTTGTTCTTCCATGGGTGTGTTACATTGACAGAGTTGTGTCAGTTTGTTCTTCCCTGTGTGTGTTACATTGACAGAGTGGGGTCAGTCTGCTCTTTACAGGGTGTGTTACATTGACATAGTGGGGTCAGTCTGTTCTTCCATGGGTGTGTTACATTGACAGAGTTGTGTCAGTTTGTTCTTCCCTGGATTTGTTACATTGACAGAGTGGGCTCAGTCTGCACTTCCCTGTGGGTGTTACATTGAAAGAGTGGGGTCAGTCTGCTCTTTAATCGGGGTTTTAAATTAACAGAATGGGGTCAGTCTGCGCTTCCCTGGGTGTGTTACATTGTCAGAGTGGGGTCGGTCTGCCCTTCCCTGTGTGTTTTACATTGACAGAGTGGGGTCAGTCTTCTCTTTACAGAGTGTGGTACATTGACAGAGTGGGGTCAGTCTGTTCTTCCCTAAGTGTGTTACATTGACAGAGTTGGGTCCGTCTGCTCTTCCCTGGGTGTGTTCCATTGACAGAGTGCGGTCTGTTTGCTTTTCCCTGGGAAGGTTACATTGACCGAGTGGGGTCAGTCTGCTCTTAACTGAGTGGGTTACATTGACAGAGTTGGGTCAGTCTGCTCTTCCCTGTGTGTGTTACATTGACAGAGTGGGGTCAGTCTGCTCTTTCCTGGGTGGGCTACATTGACAGAGTGGGGTCAGTGTGCTCAAACCTGGGTGCGTTAAATTGACAGAGTGGGGTCCGTCAGCTCTTCCCTGGGTGTGTTACATTGACAGAGTGGGGTCGGTCTGCCCTTCCCTGTGTGTTTTACATTGACAGAGTGGGGTCAGTCTGCCCTTTACAGAGTGTGTTACATTGACAGAGTGGGGTCAGTCTGCTCTTTACAGGGTGTGTTACATTGACAGAGTGGGGTCAGTCTGTTCTTCCATGGGTGTGTTACATTGACAGAGTTGGGTCAGTCTGCTCTTCCCTGGGTGTGTTACATTGACAGAGGGGGGTCAGTCTGCTCTTCCCTGTGTGTTACTTTGAGAGAGTTGGGTCAGTCTGCTCTTCCCTGTGTGTGTTACATTGACAGAGAAGGGTCAGTCTGCTGTTCCCTGGGTGTGTTAGATTGACAGAATGGGTTCAGTCTGCCCTTCCCTGGGTGTGATACATTGACAGAGAAGGGTCAGTCTGCTCTTCCCTGGGTGGGTTACATTGACAGAGTGGGGTCAGTCTGCTCTTCCCTTTTTGAGTTACATTGACAGATTGGGGTCGGTCTGCTCTTCCCTGGGCGTGTTACATTGACAGAGTGGGGTCAGTCTGCTCTTCCCTGGATGTGTTACATTGACAGAGTGGGGTCAGTCAGCCCTTCCCTGGGTGGGCTACATTGACAGAGTGGGGTCGGTCTGCTCTTCCCTGGGTGGGCTACATTGACAGAGTGGAGTCCGCCTGCTCTTCCCTGGGTGTGTTACATTGACAGAGTGGGGTCAGTCTGCTCTTCCCTGGGTGGGCTACATTGATAGAGTGGGGTTAGTCTGCTCTTCCCTTTGTGTGTTACATTGACAGAGTGGAGACCGTCTGTTCTTCCCTGGGTGTGTTACATTGACAGAGTGGGGTCAGTCTGCACTTCCCTGGGTGTGTTACATTGACAGAGTGGGGTCAGTCTGCTCTTCCCTGGGTGGGCTACACTGACAGAGTGGGGTCAGTCTGCTCTTCCCTGGGTGTGTGACATTGACAGAGTGGGGTCAGTCTGCTCTTCCATGGGTGTGTTACATTGACAGAGTGGGGTCAGTCTGCTCTTCCCTGGGTGTGTTACATTGACAGAGTGGGGTGAGTCTGCTCTTCCCTGGGTGTGTTATATCGACAGAGTGGTATCAGTTTGCTCTTCCCTGGGTGGGTTACATTGACAGAGTGGGGTCAGTCTGCTCTTCCCCGGGTGTGTTACATTAACAGAGTGGGGTCTATCTGCTCTTCCTTGTGTGGGTTACATTGACAGAGTGGGGTCAGTCTGCTCTTCCCTGGGTGTGTTACTTTGACAGAGTGGGGTATGTCTGTTCTTGCCTTGGTGTGTTACATTGACAGAGTGAGTTCATTCTGTTCTTCCCTGGTTGGGTTACATTAACAGACTTGGGTCAGACTGCTCAACCCTGGGTGGGTTACATTGGCAGAGTGAGGTCTGTCTTCTCTTCCCTGGGTGTGTTACATTGAAAGAGTGAGGTCATTCTGCGATTCCCTGGGTGTGTTACATTCACAGAGTGGGGTCAGTCTGCTCTTCCCTCGGTGTGTTACATTGTCAGAGTGGGGTCAGTCTGCGCTTCCCTCGGTGTGTTACATTGACAGAGTGGGGTCAGTCTGCTGTTCCCTGGGTGTGTTACATTGACAGAGTGGGGTCATTCTGCTCTTCCCTGGGTGTGTTACATTGACAGAGTGGTGTCATTCTGCTCTTCCCTTTGTGAGTTTCATTGAAAGAGTGGGGTCAGTCTGCTCTTCCCTGGGTGTGTTACATTGACACAGTGGGGTCAGTCTGCTCTTTCCTGGTAGTGTTACATTGACAGAGTGGGGTCAGTCTGCTCTTCCCTGGGTGTGTTACATTGACAGAGCGGGGTCAGTCTGCTCTTCCTTTTTTGAGTTACATTGACAGATTGGGGTCAGTCTGCTCTTCCCTGGGTGTGTTCCATTGACAGAGTGGGGTCAGTCTGCTCTTCCCTGGGTGTGTTACATTGACAGAGTGGGGTCAGTCTGCACTTTCCTGGCTGGGTTACGTTGACAGAGTGGGGTCAGTGTGCGCTTCCCTGGGTGTGTTACATTGACAGAGTGGGGTCGGTCTGCTCTTCCCTGGGTGTGTTACATTAACAGACTTGGGTCAGACTGCTCAACCCTGGGTGGGTTACATTGGCAGAGTGAGGTCTGTCTTCTCTTCCCTGGGTGTGTTACATTGAAAGAGTGAGGTCATTCTGCGATTCCCTGGGTGTGTTACATTCACAGAGTGGGGTCAGTCTGCTCTTCCCTCGGTGTGTTACATTGTCAGAGTGGGGTCAGTCTGCGCTTCCCTCGGTGTGTTACATTGACAGAGTGGGGTCAGTCTGCTGTTCCCTGGGTGTGTTACATTGACAGAGTGGGATCATTCTGCTCTTCCCTGGGTGTGTTACATTGACAGAGTGGTGTCATTCTGCTCTTCCCTTTGTGAGTTTCATTGACAGAGTGGGGTCAGTCTGCTCTTCCCTGGGTGTGTTACATTGACACAGTGGGGTCAGTCTGCTCTTTCCTGGTAGTGTTACATTGACAGAGTGGGGTCAGTCTGCTCTTCCCTGGGTGTGTTACATTGACAGAGCGGGGTCAGTCTGCTCTTCCTTTTTTGAGTTACATTGACAGATTGGGGTCAGTCTGCTCTTCCCTGGGTGTGTTCCATTGACAGAGTGGGGTCAGTCTGCTCTTCCCTGGGTGTGTTACATTGACAGAGTGGGGTCAGTCTGCACTTTCCTGGCTGGGTTACGTTGACAGAGTGGGGTCAGTGTGCGCTTCCTGGGTGTGTTACATTGACAGAGTGGGGTCGGTCTGCTCTTCCCTGGGTGTGTTACATTGACAGAGGAGGGTCAGTCTGCCCTTCCCTGGGTGTGTTACATTGACAGATTGGGGTCAGTCTGCTCTTCCCTGTGTGTGTTACATTGACAGAGTGAGGTCAGTCTGCTCTTCCCTGCGTCTGTTACATTGACAGAGTGGGGTCAGTCTGCACTTCCCTGTGTGTGTTACATTGACAGAGTGTGCTCAGTCTGCTCTTCCCTGGGGGTGTTAAATTGAAAGAGTGGGGTCAGTCTGCTCTTCCCTGGGCGTGTTACATTGAAAGAGTGGGGTCAGTCTGCTCTTCCC
Organism: Chiloscyllium punctatum; assembly: GCF_047496795.1. NCBI lineage: Eukaryota > Metazoa > Chordata > Chondrichthyes > Orectolobiformes > Hemiscylliidae > Chiloscyllium > Chiloscyllium punctatum. The sequence continues at coordinate 11,103,359 of NC_092772.1, forward strand.
TGGGGGTGTTAAATTGACAGAGTGAGGTCAGTCTGCTCTTCACTGGGTGTGTTACATTGACAGAGTGGTGTCAGTCTGCTCTTCCCTGGGTGTGTTACTTTGATAGAATGGGGTCTGTCTGCTCTTCCCGGGGTGTGTTATATTGACAGAGTTGGGTCAGTCTGCTCTTCTCTGGGGGTGTTACATCGACAGAGCGGGGTCAGTCTGCTCTTGCCTGGGGGTGTTGTATTGAAAGAGTGTGGCCAGTCTGCTATTCCCTGGGTGTGTTGTATTGACAGAGTGGGGTCAGTCTGCTCTACCCTGGGTGTGTTACATTGACAGAGTGGCGTCAGTCTGCTCTTCCCTGTGTGTGTTACATTGACAGAGTGGGGTCAGTCTGCTCTTTCCTGGGTGGGTTACAGTGACAGAGTGGGGTCAGTGTGCTCAAACCTGGGTCTGTTACATTGACAGAGTGGGGTCAGTCTGCTCTTTACAGGTTGTGTTACATTGACAGTTAGGTTGGTCTGCCCTTCCCTGTGTGTGTTACGTTGACAGAGTGGGGTCAGTGTGCTCAAACCTGGGTGCGTTAAATTGACAAAGTGGGCTCAATCAGCTCTTCCCTGTGTGTGTTACATTGACAGAGTGGGGTCAGTCTGCTCTTTACAGGGTGTGTTACATTGACATAGTGGGGTCAGTCTGTTCTTCCATGGGTGTGTTACATTGACAGAGTTGTGTCAGTTTGTTCTTCCCTGGGTGTGTTACATTGACAGAGTGGGGTCAGTCTGCTATTCCCTGTGTGTAACATTGACAGAGTGGGGTCAGTCTGCTCTTCCCTGTGTGTGTTAGATTGACAGAATGGGGTCAGTCTGCCCTTCCCTGGATTTGTTACATTGACAGAGTGGGCTCAGTCTGCACTTCCCTGTGGGTGTTACATTGAAAGAGTGGGGTCAGTCTGCTCTTTAATCGGGGTGTTAAATTAACAGAATGGGGTCAGTCTGCGCTTCTCTGGGTGTGTTACATTGACAGAGTGGGGTCAGTCTGCCCTTCCCTGTGTGTTTTACATTGACAGAGTGGGGTCAGTCTGCCCTTCCCTGGATTTGTTACATTGACAGAGTGGGCTCAGTCTGCGCTTCTCTGGGTGTGTTACATTGACAGAGTGGGGTCAGTCTGCCCTTCCCTGTGTGTTTTACATTGACAGAGTGGGGTCAGTCTGCTCTTTACAGAGTGTGGTACATTGACAGAGTGGGGTCAGTCTGTTCTTCCCTCAGTGTGTTACATTGACAGAGTTGGGTCCGTCTGCTCTTCCCTGGGTGTGTTCCATTGACAGAGTGCGGTCTGTTTGCTTTTCCCTGGGAAGGTTACATTGACCGAGTGGGGTCAGTCTGCTCTTAACTGAGTGGGTTACATTGACAGAGTTGGGTCAGTCTGCTCTTCCCTGTGTGTGTTACATTGACAGAGTGGGGTCAGTCTGCTCTTTCCTGGGTGGGCTACATTGACAGAGTGGGGTCAGTGTGCTCAAACCTGGGTGCGTTAAATTGACAGAGTGGGGTCCGTCAGCTCTTCCCTGGGTGTGTTACATTGACAGAGTGGGGTCGGTCTGCCCTTCCCTGTGTGTTTTACATTGACAGAGTGGGGTCAGTCTGCCTTTTACAGAGTGTGTTACATTGACAGAGTGGGGTCAGTCTGCTCTTTACAGGGTGTGTTACATTGACAGAGTGGGGTCAGTCTGTTCTTCCATGGGTGTGTTACATTGACAGAGTTGGGTCAGTCTGCTCTTCCCTGGGTGTGTTACATTGACAGAGGGGGGTCAGTCTGCTCTTCCCTGTGTGTTACTTTGAGAGAGTTGGGTCAGTCTGCTCTTCCCTGTGTGTGTTACATTGACAGAGAAGGGTCAGTCTGCTGTTCCCTGGGTGTGTTAGATTGACAGAATGGGTTCAGTCTGCCCTTCCCTGGGTGTGATACATTGACAGAGAAGGGTCAGTCTGCTCTTCCCTGGGTGGGTTACATTGACAGAGTGGGGTCAGTCTGCTCTTCCCTTTTTGAGTTACATTGACAGATTGGGGTCGGTCTGCTCTTCCCTGGGCGTGTTACATTGACAGAGTGGGGTCAGTCTGCTCTTCCCTGTGTGTGTTACATTGACAGAGTGGGGTCAGTCTGCTCTTCCCTTTTTGAGTTACATTGACAGACTGGGGTCGGTCTGCTCTTCCCTGGGTGTGTTACATTGACAGAGTGGGGTCAGTCTGCTCTTCCCTGGGGGTGTTACATTGACAGAGGGGGGTCAGTCTGCCCATTCCTGGGTGGGTTCCACTGACCAATTGGGGTCAGTCTGCTCTTCCCTGGGTCTGTTACATTGACAGAGGGGGGTCAGTCTGCCCTGCCCTGTGTGTGTTACATTGACAGAGTGTGATCAGTCTGCTCTTCCCTGGGGGTCTTACATTGACAGATTGTGCTCAGTCTGCTGTTTCCTGGGGGTCTGACATTGACAGAGTGGGGTCAGTCTGCTCTTCCCTGGGGGTGTTAAATTGACAGAGTGGGGTCAGTCTGCTCTTCCCTGGGTGTGTTACAGTGACAGAGTGGGGTCAGTCTGCTCTTCCCTGGGTGTGTTACTTTGATGGAATGGGGTCAGTCTGCTCTTCCCTGGGTGTGTTACATTGACACAGTGGGGTCAGTCTGCTCTTCCCTGGGTGTGTTACATTGACAGAGTGGGGCCAGTCTGCTCTTCCCTGGGTGTGTTATATTGACTGAGTGGGGTCAGTCTGCTCTTCACTGGGTGTGTTACATTGACAGAGTGGGGTCAGTCTGCTCTTCCCTGGGTGTGTTACATTGACACAGTGGGGTCAGTCTGCTCTTTCCTGGTAGTGTTACATTGACAGAGTGGGGTCAGTCTGCTCTTTCCTGGGTGGGTTACATTGACAGAGAGGGGTCAGTGTGCTATTCCCTGGGTGTCTTAAATTGACAGTGTGGGGTCAGTCTGCTCTTCCCTGGGTGTGTTACATTGACAGATTGGGGTCATGCTGCTCTTCCCTGGGTGTGTTACATTGACAGTGTGGGGTCAGTCTGCTCTTCCCTGGCGGTGTTACATTGACAGAGTGGGTCAGTCTGCTCTTCCCTGGGTGTGTTACATTGATAGAGTGGGGTCAGTCTGCTCTTTCCTGGGTGGGTTACGTTGACAGAGTGGGGTCAGTGTGCTCTTCCCTGGCTATGTTACATTGACAGAGTGGGGTCGGTCTGCTCTTCCCTGGGTGTGTTACATTGACAGAGGGGGGTCAGTCAGCCCTTTCCTGGGTGTGTTACATTGACAGATTGGGGTCAGTCTGCCCTTCCCTGTGTGTGTTACATTGACAGAGTGTGCTCAGTCTGCTCTTCCCTGGGGGTCTTACATTGACAGAGTGGTGTCAGTCTGCTCTTTCCTGGGTGGGTTACATTGACAGTGTGGGGTCAGTGTGCTCAAACCTGGGTGTGTTACATTGACAGAGCGGGGTCAGTCAGCTCTTCCCTGTGTGTGTTACATTGACAGAGTGGGGTCAGTCTGCTCTTTACAGGGTGTGTTACATTGACATAGTGGGGTCAGTCTGTTCTTCCATGGGTGTGTTACATTGACAGAGTTGTGTCAGTCTGCTCTTCCCTGGGTGTGTTACATTGACAGAGTGGGGTCAGTCTGCTATTCACTGTGTGTAACATTGACAGAGTGGGATCAGTCTGCTCTTCCCTGTGTGTGTTAGATTGACAGAATGGGGTCAGTCTGACCTTCCCTGGATGTGTTACATTGGCAGAGTGGGGTCAGTTGGATCTTCCCTGGGTGAGTTACATTAACAGAGTGGGGTCAGTCTGCACTTCACTGTGGGTGTTACATTGAAAGAGTGGGGTCAGTCTGCTCTTCCCTGGGGGTGTTAAATTAACAGAATGGGGTCAGTCTGCCCTTCCCTGGATGTGTTGCATTCACAGAAAAGGGTCAGTCTGCTCTTCCCTGGGTGTGTTATATTGTCAGAGTGGGGTCGGTCTGCCCTTCCCTGTGTGTTTTACATTGACAGAGTGGGGTCAGTCTACTCTTTACAGAGTGTGTTACATTGACAGAGTGGGGTCAGTCTGTTCTTCCTTGAGTGTGTTACATTGACAGAGTTGGGTCAGTCTGCTCTTCCCTGGGTGTGTTCCATTGACAGAGTGCGGTCTGTTTGCTCTACCCTGGGAAGGTTACATTGACCGATTGGGGTCAGTCTGCTCTTAACTGAGTGGGTTACATTGACAGAGTTGGGTCAATCTGCTCATCCCTGTGTGTGTTACATTGACAGAGTGGGGTCAGTCTGCTCTTTCCTGGGTGGGCAACATTGACAGAGTGGGGTCAGTGTGCTCAAACCTGGGTGCGTTAAATTGACAGAGTGGGGTCCGTCAGCTCTTCCCTGGGTGTGTTACATTGACAGAGTGGGGTCAGTCTGCTCTTTCCTGGGTGGGCAACATTGACAGAGTTGGGTCAGTCTGCTCTTCCCTGGGGGTGTTACATCGACCGAGTGGGGTGAGTCTGCTCTTCCTTGGGGGTGTTTTATTGACAGAGTGGGGCCAGTCTGCTCTTCCCTGGGTGTGTTACATTGACAGAGTTCGGTCAGTCTGCTCTTCCCTGGGTGTGTTACATTGACAGAGTGGGGTCAGTCAGCTCTTTCCTGTGTGTTACATTGACAGAGTGGTGCCAGTCTGCTCTTCCCTGGGTGTGTTATATTGACAGAGTGGGGTCAGTCTGCTCTTCACTGGGTGTGTTACATTGACAGAGTGGGGTCAGTCTGCTCTTCCCTGGGTGTGTTACATTGACACAGTGGGGTCAGTCTGCTCTTTCCTGGTAGTGTTACATTGACAGAGTGGGGTCAGTCTGCTCTTTCCTGGGTGGGTTATATTGACAGAGAGGGGTCAGCGTGCTATTCCCTGGGTGTCTTAAATTGACAGAGTGGGGTCAGTCTGCTCTTCCCTGGGTGTGTTACATTGACAGAGTGGGGTCAGTCTGCTCTTCCCTTTTTGAGTTACATTGACAGATTGGGGTCAGTCTGCTCTTCCCTGGGTGTGTTACATTGACAGTGTGGGGTCAGTCTGATCTTCCCTGTCGGTGTTACATTGACAGTGTGGGGTCAGTCTGCTCTTCCCTGGGTGTGTTACATTGATAGAGTGGGGTCAGTCTGCTCTTTCCTGGGTGGGTTACGTTGACAGAGTGGGGTCAGTGTGCTCTTCCCTGGGTGTGTTACATTGACAGAGTGGGATCGGTCTGCTCTTCCCTGGGTGTGTTGCATTGACAGAGGGGTGGTCAGTCAGCCCTTTCCTGGGTGTGTTACATTGACAGATTGGGGTCAGTCTGCTCTTCCCTGGGTGTGCTACATTGACAGAGGGGGGTCAGTCTGCCCTTCCCTGTGTGTGTTACATTGACAGAGTGTGCTCAGTCTGCTCTTCCCTGGGGGTCTTACATTGACAGAGTGGGGTCAGTCTTCTCTTCCCTGGGGGTGTTACATTGAAAGGGTGGGGTCAGTCTGCTCTTCCCTGGGGGTGTTAAATTGACAGAGTGGGGTCAGTCTGCTCTTCACTGGGGGTGTTTCATTGAAAGAGTGGGGTCAGTCTGCTCTTCCCTGGGGGTGTTAAATTGACAGAGTGAGGTCAGTCTGCTCTTCACTGGGTGTGTTACACTGACAGAGTGGGGTCTGTCTGCTCTTCCCTGCGTGTATTACTTTGATAGAATGGGGTCAGTCTGCTCTTCCCTGGGTGTGTTATATTGACAGAGTTGGGTCAGTCTGCTCTTCCCTGGGGGTGTTACATCGACAGAGTGGGGTCAGTCTGCTCTTTCCTGGGTGGGTTACATTGACAGTGTGGGGTCAGTGTGCTCAAACCTGGGTGGTTACATTGACAGAGTGGGGTCAGTCTGCTCTTTACGGGGTGTGTTACATTGACAGAGTTAGGTTGGTCTGCCCTTCCCTGTGTGTGTTACGTTGACAGAGTGGGGTCAGTGTGCTCAAACCTGGATGCGTTAAATTGACAGAGTGGGGTCAGTCTGCTCTTGCATGGGTGTGTTACATTGACAGAGTTGTGTCAGTCTGCTCTTCCCTGGGTGTGTTACATTGACAGAGTGGGGTCAGTCTGCTATTCGCTTGTGTAACATTGACAGAGTGGGGTCAGTCTGCTCTTCCCTGTGTGTGTTAGATTGACAGAGTGGGGTCAGTCTGTTCTTCCATGTGTGTGTTACATTGACAGAGTTGGGTCAGTCTGTTCTTCCATGGGTGTGTTACATTGACAGAGTTGTGTCAGTCTGCTCTTCCCTGGGTGTGTTACATTGACAGAGTGGGGTCAGTCTGCTATTCCCTGTGTGTAACATTGACAGATTGGGGTCAGTCTGCTCTTCCCTGTGTGTGTTAGATTGACAGAATGGGGTCAGTCTGACCTTCCCTGGATGTGTTACATTGACAGAGTGGGGTCAGTTGGATCTTCCCTGGGTGAGTTACATTAACAGAGTGGGGTCAGTCTGCTCTTCCCTGGGTGTGTTCCATTGTCAGAGTGGGATCGGTCTGCCCTTCCCTGTGTGTTTTACATTGACAGAGTGGGGTCAGTCTGCTCTTTACAGAGTATGTTACATTGACAGAGTGGGGTCACTCTGTTCTTCCCTAAGTGTGTTACATTGACAGAGTTGGGTCAGTCTGCTCTTCCCTGGGTGTGTTCCATTGACGGAGTGCGGTCTGTTTGCTCTTCCCTGGGAAGGTTACATTGACCGATTGGGGTCAGTCTGCTCTTAACTGAGTGGGTTACATTGACAGAGTTGGGTCAATCTGCTCATCCCTGTGTGTGTTACATTGACAGAGGGGGTCAGTCTGCTCTTTCCTGAGTGGGCTACATTGACAGAGTGGGGTCAGTGTGCTCAAACCTGGGTGCGTTAAATTGACAGAGTGGGGTCCGTCAGCTCTTCCCTGGGTGTGTTACATTGACAGAGTGGGGTCGGTCTGCCCTTCACTTTATGTGTTACATTGACAGAGTGGGGTCAGTCTGCTCTTTACAGGGTGTGTTACATTGACAGAGTGGGGTCAGTCTGCTCTTCCCTGAGTGTGTTACATTGACAGAGTGGGGTCAGTCTGCACTTCCCTGTGTGTTACATTTACAGAGTGGGGTCAGTCTGCTCTTCCCTGTGTGTGTTACATTGACAGATAGGGGTCAGTCTGCACTTCCCTGGGTGTGTTAGATTGACAGAATGGGGTCAGTCTGCCCTTCCCTGGGTGTGTTACATTGACAGAGAAGGGTCAGTCTGCTCTTCCCTTTGTGAGTTTCATTGACAGAGGGGGGTCAGTCTGCCCTTCCCTGGGTGTGTTACACTGACAGATTGGGGTCAGTCTGCTCTTCCCTGGGTCTGTTACATTGACAGAGTGGGGTCAGTCTGCTCTTCCCTGGGTGTGTTACATTGACAGAGTGCGGTCAGTCTGCTCTTCCCTGAGGGTCTTACATTGACAGAGTGGAGTCAGTCTGCTCTTCCCTGGGGGTGTTACATTGAAAGAGTGCGGTCAGTCTGCTCTTCCCTGGGGGTGTTAAATTGACAGAGTGAGGTCAGTCTGCTCTTCCGTGGGTGTGTTACAGTGACAGAGTGGGGTCAGTCTGCTCTTCCCTGGGTGTGTTACTTTGCTAGAATTGGGTCAGTCTGCTCTTCCCTGGGTGTGTTATATTGACAGAGTTGTGTCAGTCTGCTCTTCACTGGGGGTGTTACATCGACAGAGTGGGGTGAGTGTGCTCTTCCCTGGGGGTGTTTTATTGACAGAGTGGGGCCAGTCTGCTCTTCCCTGGGTGTGTTATGTTGACAGAGTGGGGTCAGTCTGCTCTTCCCTGGATGTGTTACATTGACAGAGTGGGATCGGTCTGCTCTTCCCTGGGTGTGTTACATTGACAGAGGGGGGTCAGTCAGCCCTTTCCTGGTTGTGTTACATTGACAGATTGGGGTCAGTCTGCTCTTCCCTGGGTGTGCTACATTGACAGAGGGGGGTCAGTCTGCCCTTCCCTGTGTGTGTTACATTGACAGAGTGTGCTCAGTCTGCTCTTCCCTGGGGGTCTTACATTGACAGAGTGGGGTCAGTCTTCTCTTCCCTGGGGGTGTTACATTGAAAGAGTGCGGTCAGTCTGCTCTTCCCTGGGTGTGTTACATTGACAGAGTGTGCTCAGTCTGCTCTTCCCTGAGGGTCTTACATTGACAGAGTGGAGTCAGTCTGCTCTTCCCTGGGGGTGTTACATTGAAAGAGTGCGGTCAGTCTGCTCTTCCCTGGGGGTGTTAAATTGACAGAGTGAGGTCAGTCTGCTCTTCCGTGGGTGTGTTACAGTGATAGAGTGTGCTCAGTCTGCTCTTCCCTGGGTGTGTTACTTTGCTAGAATGGGGTCAGTCTGCTCTTCCCTGGGTGTGGTATATTGACAGAGTTGGGTCAGTCTGCTCTTCACTGGGGGTGTTACATCGACAGAGTGGGGTGAGTCTGCTCTTCCCTGGGGGTGTTTTATTGACAGAGTGGGGCCAGTCTGCTCTTCCCTGGGTGTGTTATATTGACAGAGTGGGGTCAGTCTGCTCTTCCCTGGGTGTGTTACATTGACAGAGTGGGGTCAGTCTGCTCTTTACAGAGTGTGTTACATTGACAGAGTGGGGTCAGTCTGTTCTTCCATGTGTGTGTTACATTGACAGAGTTGGGTCAGTCTGCTCTTCCCTGGGTGGGTTACATTGACAGAGTAGGGTGAGTCTGCTCTTCCCTGGGTGTTTTATATCGACAGAGTGGAATCAGTTTGCTCTTCCCTGTGTGTGTTACATTAACAGAGTGGGGTCAGTCTGCTCTTCCCTTTGTGAGTTTCATTGACAGAGTGGGGTCAGTCTGCTCTTCCCTGGGTGTGTTACATTGACACAGTGGGGTCAGTCTGCTCTTTCCTGGTAGTGTTACATTGACAGAGTGGGGTCAGTCTGCTCTTTCCAGGGTGGGTTACATTGACAGAGTGGGGTCAGTCTGCTCTTCCCTGGGTGTGTTACATTGACAGAGTGGGGTCGGTCTGCTCTTCCCTGGGTGTGTTACATTGACATGGGGGGTCAGTCTGCCCTTCCTGGGTGTGTTACACTGACAGATTGGGGTCAGTCTGCTCTTCCCTGGGTGTGTTACATTGACAGAGTGGGGTCAGTCTGCTCTTCCCTGGGGGTCTTACATTGACAGAGTGGAGTCAGTCTGCTCTTCCCTGGGGGTGTTACATTGATAGAGTGCGGTCAGTCTGCTCGTCCCTGGGGGTGTTAAATTGACAGAGTGAGGTCAGTCTGCTCTTCCGTGGGTGTGTTACAGTGACAGAGTGGGGTCAGTCTGCTCTTCCCTGGGTGTGTTACTTTGCTAGAATGGGGTCAGTCTGCTCTTCCCTGGGGGTGTTTTATTGACAGAGTGGGGTCAGTCTGCTCTTCCCTGTGTGTGTTACATTGACAGAGTGGGGTCAGTCTGCTCTTTCCTGGGTGGGTTACATTGACAGAGTGGGGTCAGTGTGCTCAAACCTGATTGTGTTACATTGACAGAGTGGGGTCAGTCAACTCTTTGCAGGGTGTGTTACATTGACAGAGTTAGGTTGGTCTGCCCTTCCCTGTGTGTGTTACGTTGACAGAGTGGGGTCAGTGTGCTCAAACCTGGGTGCGTTAAATTGACAGAGTGGGGTCAGTCAGCTCTTCCCTGTGTGTGTTACATTGACAGAGTGGGGTCAGTCTGCTCTTTACAGGGTGTGTTACATTGACAGAGTGGGGTCAGTCTGCTCTTCCCTGGGTGTGTTACATTGACAGAGTGTGCTCAGTCTGCTCTTCCCTGGGGGTCTTACATTGACAGAGTGGAGTCAGTCTGCTCTTCCCTGGTGGTGTTACATTGAAAGAGTGCGGTCAGTCTGCTCTTCCCTGTGTGTTTTACATTGACAGAGTGGGGTCAGTCTGCTCTTTACAGAGTATGTTACATTGACAGAGTGGGGTCAGTCTGTTCTTCCCTGAGTGTGTTACATTGACAGAGTTGGGTCAGTCTGCTCTTCCCTGGGTGTGTTCCATTGACAGAGTGCGGTCTGTTTGCTCTTCCCTGGGAAGGTTACATTGACCGATTGGGGTCAGTCTGCTCTTAACTGAGTGGGTTACATTGACAGAGTTGGGTCAATCTGCTCATCCCTGTGTGTGCTACATTGACAGAGGGGATCAGTCTGCTCTTTCCTGAGTGGGCTACATTGACAGATTGGGGTCAGTGTGCTCAAACCTGGGTGCGTTAAATTGACAGAGTGGGGTCCGTCAGCTCTTCCCTGGGTGTGTTACATTGACAGAGTGGGGTCGGTCTGCCCTTCACTGTATGTGTTGCATTGACAGAGTGGGGTCAGTCTGCTCTTTCCAGAGTGTGTTACATTGACAGAGTGGGGTCAGTCTGCACTTCACTGTGGGTGTTACATTGAAAGAGTGGGGTCAGTCTGCTCTTCCCTGGGGGTGTTAAATTAACAGAATGGGGTCAGTCTGCCCTTCCCTGGATGTGTTGCATTCACAGAAAAGGGTCAGTCTGCTCTTCCCTGGGTGTGTTATATTGTCAGAGTGGGGTCGGTCTGCCCTTCCCTGTGTGTTTTACATTGACAGAGTGGGGTCAGTCTACTCTTTACAGAGTGTGTTACATTGACAGAGTGGGGTCAGTCTGTTCTTCCTTGAGTGTGTTACATTGACAGAGTTGGGTCAGTCTGCTCTTCCCTGGGTGTGTTCCATTGACAGAGTGCGGTCTGTTTGCTCTACCCTGGGAAGGTTACATTGACCGATTGGGGTCAGTCTGCTCTTAACTGAGTGGGTTACATTGACAGAGTTGGGTCAATCTGCTCATCCCTGTGTGTGTTACATTGACAGAGTGGGGTCAGTCTGCTCTTTCCTGGGTGGGCAACATTGACAGAGTGGGGTCAGTGTGCTCAAACCTGGGTGCGTTAAATTGACAGAGTGGGGTCCGTCAGCTCTTCCCTGGGTGTGTTACATTGACAGAGTGGGGTCAGTCTGCTCTTTCCTGGGTGGGCAACATTGACAGAGTTGGGTCAGTCTGCTCTTCCCTGGGGGTGTTACATCGACCGAGTGGGGTGAGTCTGCTCTTCCTTGGGGGTGTTTTATTGACAGAGTGGGGCCAGTCTGCTCTTCCCTGGGTGTGTTACATTGACAGAGTTCGGTCAGTCTGCTCTTCCCTGGGTGTGTTACATTGACAGAGTGGGGTCAGTCAGCTCTTTCCTGTGTGTTACATTGACAGAGTGGTGCCAGTCTGCTCTTCCCTGGGTGTGTTATATTGACAGAGTGGGGTCAGTCTGCTCTTCACTGGGTGTGTTACATTGACAGAGTGGGGTCAGTCTGCTCTTCCCTGGGTGTGTTACATTGACACAGTGGGGTCAGTCTGCTCTTTCCTGGTAGTGTTACATTGACAGAGTGGGGTCAGTCTGCTCTTTCCTGGGTGGGTTACATTGACAGAGAGGGGTCAGCGTGCTATTCCCTGGGTGTCTTAAATTGACAGAGTGGGGTCAGTCTGCTCTTCCCTGGGTGTGTTACATTGACAGAGTGGGGTCAGTCTGCTCTTCCCTTTTTGAGTTACATTGACAGATTGGGGTCAGTCTGCTCTTCCCTGGGTGTGTTACATTGACAGTGTGGGGTCAGTCTGATCTTCCCTGTCGGTGTTACATTGACAGTGTGGGGTCAGTCTGCTCTTCCCTGGGTGTGTTACATTGATAGAGTGGGGTCAGTCTGCTCTTTCCTGGGTGGGTTACGTTGACAGAGTGGGGTCAGTGTGCTCTTCCCTGGGTGTGTTACATTGACAGAGTGGGATCGGTCTGCTCTTCCCTGGGTGTGTTGCATTGACAGAGGGGTGGTCAGTCAGCCCTTTCCTGGGTGTGTTACATTGACAGATTGGGGTCAGTCTGCTCTTCCCTGGGTGTGCTACATTGACAGAGGGGGGTCAGTCTGCCCTTCCCTGTGTGTGTTACATTGACAGAGTGTGCTCAGTCTGCTCTTCCCTGGGGGTCTTACATTGACAGAGTGGGGTCAGTCTTCTCTTCCCTGGGGGTGTTACATTGAAAGGGTGGGGTCAGTCTGCTCTTCCCTGGGGGTGTTAAATTGACAGAGTGGGGTCAGTCTGCTCTTCCCTGGGGGTGTTTCATTGAAAGAGTGGGGTCAGTCTGCTCTTCCCTGGGGGTGTTAAATTGACAGAGTGAGGTCAGTCTGCTCTTCACTGGGTGTGTTACACTGACAGAGTGGGGTCTGTCTGCTCTTCCCTGCGTGTATTACTTTGATAGAATGGGGTCAGTCTGCTCTTCCCTGGGTGTGTTATATTGACAGAGTTGGGTCAGTCTGCTCTTCCCTGGGGGTGTTACATCGACAGAGTGGGGTCAGTCTGCTCTTTCCTGGGTGGGTTACATTGACAGTGTGGGGTCAGTGTGCTCAAACCTGGGTGGTTACATTGACAGAGTGGGGTCAGTCTGCTCTTTACGGGGTGTTTTACATTGACAGAGTTAGGTTGGTCTGCCCTTCCCTGTGTGTGTTACGTTGACAGAGTGGGGTCAGTGTGCTCAAACCTGGATGCGTTAAATTGACAGAGTGGGGTCAGTCTGCTCTTCCATGGGTGTGTTACATTGACAGAGTTGTGTCAGTCTGCTCTTCCCTGGGTGTGTTACATTGACAGAGTGGGGTCAGTCTGCTATTCGCTTGTGTAACATTGACAGAGTGGGGTCAGTCTGCTCTTCCCTGTGTGTGTTAGATTGACAGAGTGGGGTCAGTCTGTTCTTCCATGTGTGTGTTACATTGACAGAGTTGGGTCAGTCTGTTCTTCCATGGGTGTGTTACATTGACAGAGTTGTGTCAGTCTGCTCTTCCCTGGGTGTGTTACATTGACAGAGTGGGGTCAGTCTGCTATTCCCTGTGTGTAACATTGACAGATTGGGGTCAGTCTGCTCTTCCCTGTGTGTGTTAGATTGACAGAATGGGGTCAGTCTGACCTTCCCTGGATGTGTTACATTGACAGAGTGGGGTCAGTTGGATCTTCCCTGGGTGAGTTACATTAACAGAGTGGGGTCAGTCTGCTCTTCCCTGGGTGTGTTCCATTGTCAGAGTGGGATCGGTCTGCCCTTCCCTGTGTGTTTTACATTGACAGAGTGGGGTCAGTCTGCTCTTTACAGAGTATGTTACATTGACAGAGTGGGGTCACTCTGTTCTTCCCTAAGTGTGTTACATTGACAGAGTTGGGTCAGTCTGCTCTTCCCTGGGTGTGTTCCATTGACGGAGTGCGGTCTGTTTGCTCTTCCCTGGGAAGGTTACATTGACCGATTGGGGTCAGTCTGCTCTTAACTGAGTGGGTTACATTGACAGAGTTGGGTCAATCTGCTCATCCCTGTGTGTGTTACATTGACAGAGGGGGTCAGTCTGCTCTTTCCTGAGTGGGCTACATTGACAGAGTGGGGTCAGTGTGCTCAAACCTGGGTGCGTTAAATTGACAGAGTGGGGTCCGTCAGCTCTTCCCTGGGTGTGTTACATTGACAGAGTGGGGTCGGTCTGCCCTTCACTTTATGTGTTACATTGACAGAGTGGGGTCAGTCTGCTCTTTACAGGGTGTGTTACATTGACAGAGTGGGGTCAGTCTGCTCTTCCCTGAGTGTGTTACATTGACAGAGTGGGGTCAGTCTGCACTTCCCTGTGTGTTACATTTACAGAGTGGGGTCAGTCTGCTCTTCCCTGTGTGTGTTACATTGACAGATAGGGGTCAGTCTGCACTTCCCTGGGTGTGTTAGATTGACAGAATGGGGTCAGTCTGCCCTTCCCTGGGTGTGTTACATTGACAGAGAAGGGTCAGTCTGCTCTTCCCTTTGTGAGTTTCATTGACAGAGGGGGGTCAGTCTGCCCTTCCCTGGGTGTGTTACACTGACAGATTGGGGTCAGTCTGCTCTTCCCTGGGTCTGTTACATTGACAGAGTGGGGTCAGTCTGCTCTTCCCTGGGTGTGTTACATTGACAGAGTGCGGTCAGTCTGCTCTTCCCTGAGGGTCTTACATTGACAGAGTGGAGTCAGTCTGCTCTTCCCTGGGGGTGTTACATTGAAAGAGTGCGGTCAGTCTGCTCTTCCCTGGGGGTGTTAAATTGACAGAGTGAGGTCAGTCTGCTCTTCCGTGGGTGTGTTACAGTGACAGAGTGGGGTCAGTCTGCTCTTCCCTGGGTGTGTTACTTTGCTAGAATTGGGTCAGTCTGCTCTTCCCTGGGTGTGTTATATTGACAGAGTTGTGTCAGTCTGCTCTTCACTGGGGGTGTTACATCGACAGAGTGGGGTGAGTGTGCTCTTCCCTGGGGGTGTTTTATTGACAGAGTGGGGCCAGTCTGCTCTTCCCTGGGTGTGTTATGTTGACAGAGTGGGGTCAGTCTGCTCTTCCCTGGATGTGTTACATTGACAGAGTGGGATCGGTCTGCTCTTCCCTGGGTGTGTTACATTGACAGAGGGGGGTCAGTCAGCCCTTTCCTGGGTGTGTTACATTGACAGATTGGGGTCAGTCTGCTCTTCCCTGGGTGTGCTACATTGACAGAGGGGGGTCAGTCTGCCCTTCCCTGTGTGTGTTACATTGACAGAGTGTGCTCAGTCTGCTCTTCCCTGGGGGTCTTACATTGACAGAGTGGGGTCAGTCTTCTCTTCCCTGGGGGTGTTACATTGAAAGAGTGCGGTCAGTCTGCTCTTCCCTGGGTGTGTTACATTGACAGAGTGTGCTCAGTCTGCTCTTCCCTGAGGGTCTTACATTGACAGAGTGGAGTCAGTCTGCTCTTCCCTGGGGGTGTTACATTGAAAGAGTGCGGTCAGTCTGCTCTTCCCTGGGGGTGTTAAATTGACAGAGTGAGGTCAGTCTGCTCTTCCGTGGGTGTGTTACAGTGATAGAGTGTGCTCAGTCTGCTCTTCCCTGGGTGTGTTACTTTGCTAGAATGGGGTCAGTCTGCTCTTCCCTGGGTGTGGTATATTGACAGAGTTGGGTCAGTCTGCTCTTCACTGGGGGTGTTACATCGACAGAGTGGGGTGAGTCTGCTCTTCCCTGGGGGTGTTTTATTGACAGAGTGGGGCCAGTCTGCTCTTCCCTGGGTGTGTTATATTGACAGAGTGGGGTCAGTCTGCTCTTCCCTGGGTGTGTTACATTGACAGAGTGGGGTCAGTCTGCTCTTTACAGAGTGTGTTACATTGACAGAGTGGGGTCAGTCTGTTCTTCCATGTGTGTGTTACATTGACAGAGTTGGGTCAGTCTGCTCTTCCCTGGGTGGGTTACATTGACAGAGTAGGGTGAGTCTGCTCTTCCCTGGGTGTTTTATATCGACAGAGTGGAATCAGTTTGCTCTTCCCTGTGTGTGTTACATTAACAGAGTGGGGTCAGTCTGCTCTTCCCTTTGTGAGTTTCATTGACAGAGTGGGGTCAGTCTGCTCTTCCCTGGGTGTGTTACATTGACACAGTGGGGTCAGTCTGCTCTTTCCTGGTAGTGTTACATTGACAGAGTGGGGTCAGTCTGCTCTTTCCAGGGTGGGTTACATTGACAGAGTGGGGTCAGTCTGCTCTTCCCTGGGTGTGTTACATTGACAGAGTGGGGTCGGTCTGCTCTTCCCTGGGTGTGTTACATTGACATGGGGGGTCAGTCTGCCCTTCCTGGGTGTGTTACACTGACAGATTGGGGTCAGTCTGCTCTTCCCTGGGTGTGTTACATTGACAGAGTGGGGTCAGTCTGCTCTTCCCTGGGGGTCTTACATTGACAGAGTGGAGTCAGTCTGCTCTTCCCTGGGGGTGTTACATTGATAGAGTGCGGTCAGTCTGCTCGTCCCTGGGGGTGTTAAATTGACAGAGTGAGGTCAGTCTGCTCTTCCGTGGGTGTGTTACAGTGACAGAGTGGGGTCAGTCTGCTCTTCCCTGGGTGTGTTACTTTGCTAGAATGGGGTCAGTCTGCTCTTCCCTGGGGGTGTTTTATTGACAGAGTGGGGTCAGTCTGCTCTTCCCTGTGTGTGTTACATTGACAGAGTGGGGTCAGTCTGCTCTTTCCTGGGTGGGTTACATTGACAGAGTGGGGTCAGTGTGCTCAAACCTGGGTGTGTTACATTGACAGAGTGGGGTCAGTCAACTCTTTGCAGGGTGTGTTACATTGACAGAGTTAGGTTGGTCTGCCCTTCCCTGTGTGTGTTACGTTGACAGAGTGGGGTCAGTGTGCTCAAACCTGGGTGCGTTAAATTGACAGAGTGGGGTCAGTCAGCTCTTCCCTGTGTGTGTTACATTGACAGAGTGGGGTCAGTCTGCTCTTTACAGGGTGTGTTACATTGACAGAGTGGGGTCAGTCTGCTCTTCCCTGGGTGTGTTACATTGACAGAGTGTGCTCAGTCTGCTCTTCCCTGGGGGTCTTACATAGACAGAGTGGAGTCAGTCTGCTCTTCCCTGGTGGTGTTACATTGAAAGAGTGCGGTCAGTCTGCTCTTCCCTGTGTGTTTTACATTGACAGAGTGGGGTCAGTCTGCTCTTTACAGAGTATGTTACATTGACAGAGTGGGGTCAGTCTGTTCTTCCCTGAGTGTGTTACATTGACAGAGTTGGGTCAGTCTGCTCTTCCCTGGGTGTGTTCCATTGACAGAGTGCGGTCTGTTTGCTCTTCCCTGGGAAGGTTACATTGACCGATTGGGGTCAGTCTGCTCTTAACTGAGTGGGTTACATTGACAGAGTTGGGTCAATCTGCTCATCCCTGTGTGTGCTACATTGACAGAGGGGATCAGTCTGCTCTTTCCTGAGTGGGCTACATTGACAGATTGGGGTCAGTGTGCTCAAACCTGGGTGCGTTAAATTGACAGAGTGGGGTCCGTCAGCTCTTCCCTGGGTGTGTTACATTGACAGAGTGGGGTCGGTCTGCCCTTCACTGTATGTGTTGCATTGACAGAGTGGGGTCAGTCTGCTCTTTCCAGAGTGTGTTACATTGACAGAGTGGGGTCAGTCTGCTCTTCCCTGGGTGTGTTACATTGACAGAGTGGGGTCAGTCTGCACTTCCCTGTGTGTTACATTGACAGAGTGGGGTCAGTCTGCTCTTCCCTGTGTGTGTTACATTGACAGAGTGGGGTCAGTCTGCACTTCCCTGGGTGTGTTAGATTGACAGAATGGGGTCAGTCTGCCCTTCCCTGGGTGTGTTACATTGACAGAGAAGGGTCAGTCTGCTCTTCCCTTTGTGAGTTTCATTGACAGAGGGGGGTCAGTCTGCCCTTCCCTTGGGTGTGTTACACTGACAGAATGGGGTCAGTCTGCTCTTCCCTGGGTCTGTTACATTGACAGAGTGGGGTCAGTCTGCTCTTCCCTGGGTGTGTTACTTTGCTAGAATGGGGTCAGTCTGCTCTTCCCTGGGTGTGTTATATTGACAGAGTTGGGTCAGTCTGCTCTTCCCTGGGTGTGTTACATTGACAGAGAAGGGTCAGTCTGCTCTTCCCTTTGTGAGTTTCATTGACAGAGGGGGGTCAGTCTGCCCTTCCCTTGGGTGTGTTACACTGACAGAATGGGGTCAGTCTGCTCTTCCCTGGGTCTGTTACATTGACAGAGTGGGGTCAGTCTGCTCTTCCCTGGGTGTGTTACTTTGCTAGAATGGGGTCAGTCTGTTCTTCCCTGGGTGTGTTATATTGACAGAGTTGGGTCAGTCTGCTCTTCACTGGGGGTGTTACATCGACAGAGTGGGGTGAGTCTGCTCTTCCCTGGGGGTGTTTTATTGACAGAGTGGGGCCAGTCTGCTCTTCCCTGGGTGTGTTATATTGACAGTGTGGGGTCAGTCTGCTCTTCCCTGGGTGTGTTACATTGACAGAGTGGGGTCAGTCTGCTCTTTACAGAGTGTGTTACATTGACTGAGTGGGGTCAGTCTGTTCTTCCATGTGTGTGTTACATTGACAGAGTTGGGTCAGTCTGCTCTTCCCTGGGTGTGTTACATTGACAGAGTGGAGTCAGTCTGCTCTTCCCTGTGTGTTACATTGACAGAGTGGGGTCAGTCTGCTCTTCCCTGGGGGTGTTACTTTGATAGAATGGGGTCAGTCTGCTCTTCCCTGGGTGTGTTACATTGACAGAGAAGGGTCAGTCTGCTCTTCCCTGGGTGTGTTACATTGACAGAGTGGGGTGAGTCTGCTCTTCCCTGGGTGTTTTATATCGACAGAGTGGAATCAGTTTGCTCTTCCCTGGGTGTGTTACATTAACAGAGTGGGGTCAGTCTGCTCTTCTCTTTGTGAGTTTCATTGACAGAGTGGGGTCAGTCTGCTCTTCTCTGGGTGTGTTACATTGACACAGTGGGGTCAGTCTGCTCTTTCCTGGTAGTGTTACATTGACAGAGTGGGGTCAGTCTGCTCTTTCCAGGGTGGGTTACATTGACAGAGTGGGGTCAGTCTGCTCTTCCCTGGGTGTGTTACATTGACAGAGTGGGGTCGGTCTGCTCTTCCCTGGGTGTGTTACATTGACATGGGGGGTCAGTCTGCTCTTCCCTGGGTGTGTTACATTGACAGAGTGCGGTCAGTCTGCTCTTCCCTGGGGGTCTTACATTGACAGAGTGGAGTCAGTCTGCTCTTCCCTGGGGTGTTACATTGAAAGAGTGCGGTCAGTCTGCTCTTCCCTGGGGGTGTTAAATTGACAGAGTGGGGTCAGTCTGCTCTTCCCTGGGTGTGTTACAGTGACAGAGTGGGGTCAGTCTGCTCTTCCCTGGGTGTGTTACTTTGCTAGAATGGGGTCAGTCTGCTCTTCCCTGGGTGTGTTATATTGACAGAATTGGGTCAGTCTGCTCTTCCCTGGGGTTGTTACATCGACAGAGTGGGGTGAGTCTGCTCTTCCCTGGGGGTGTTTTATTGACAGAGTGGGGTCCGTCAGCTCTTCCCTGGGTGTGTTACATTGACAGAGTGGGGTCGGTCTGCCCTTCACTTTATGTGTTACATTGACAGAGTGGGGTCAGTCTGCTCTTTACAGGGTGTGTTACATTGACAGAGTGGGGTCAGTCTGCTCTTCCCTGAGTGTGTTACATTGACAGAGTGGGGTCAGTCTGCACTTCCCTGTGTGTTACATTTACAGAGTGGGGTCAGTCTGCTCTTCCCTGTGTGTGTTACATTGACAGATAGGGGTCAGTCTGCACTTCCCTGGGTGTGTTAGATTGACAGAATGGGGTCAGTCTGCCCTTCCCTGGGTGTGTTACATTGACAGAGAAGGGTCAGTCTGCTCTTCCCTTTGTGAGTTTCATTGACAGAGGGGGGTCAGTCTGCCCTTCCCTGGGTGTGTTACACTGACAGATTGGGGTCAGTCTGCTCTTCCCTGGGTCTGTTACATTGACAGAGTGGGGTCAGTCTGCTCTTCCCTGGGTGTGTTACATTGACAGAGTGCGGTCAGTCTGCTCTTCCCTGAGGGTCTTACATTGACAGAGTGGAGTCAGTCTGCTCTTCCCTGGGGGTGTTACATTGAAAGAGTGCGGTCAGTCTGCTCTTCCCTGGGGGTGTTAAATTGACAGAGTGAGGTCAGTCTGCTCTTCCGTGGGTGTGTTACAGTGACAGAGTGGGGTCAGTCTGCTCTTCCCTGGGTGTGTTACTTTGCTAGAATTGGGTCAGTCTGCTCTTCCCTGGGTGTGTTATATTGACAGAGTTGTGTCAGTCTGCTCTTCACTGGGGGTGTTACATCGACAGAGTGGGGTGAGTGTGCTCTTCCCTGGGGGTGTTTTATTGACCGAGTGGGGCCAGTCTGCTCTTCCCTGGGTGTGTTATGTTGACAGAGTGGGGTCAGTCTGCTCTTCCCTGGATGTGTTACATTGACAGAGTGGGATCGGTCTGCTCTTCCCTGGGTGTGTTACATTGACAGAGGGGGGTCAGTCAGCCCTTTCCTGGGTGTGTTACATTGACAGATTGGGGTCAGTCTGCTCTTCCCTGGGTGTGCTACATTGAC
This sequence comes from Chiloscyllium punctatum, assembly GCF_047496795.1. Taxonomy (NCBI): domain Eukaryota; kingdom Metazoa; phylum Chordata; class Chondrichthyes; order Orectolobiformes; family Hemiscylliidae; genus Chiloscyllium; species Chiloscyllium punctatum. The sequence continues at coordinate 11,123,245 of NC_092772.1, forward strand.
AGAGGGGGGTCAGTCTGCCCTTCCCTGTGTGTGTTACATTGACAGAGTGTGCTCAGTCTGCTCTTCCCTGGGGGTCTTACATTGACAGAGTGGGGTCAGTCTTCTCTTCCCTGGGGGTGTTACATTGAAAGAGTGCGGTCAGTCTGCTCTTCCCTGGGTGTGTTACATTGACAGAGTGTGCTCAGTCTGCTCTTCCCTGAGGGTCTTACATTGACAGAGTGGAGTCAGTCTGCTCTTCCCTGGGGGTGTTACATTGAAAGAGTGCGGTCAGTCTGCTCTTCCCTGGGGGTGTTAAATTGACAGAGTGATGTCAGTCTGCTCTTCCGTGGGTGTGTTACAGTGATAGAGTGTGCTCAGTCTGCTCTTCCCTGGGTGTGTTACTTTGCTAGAATGGGGTCAGTCTGCTCTTCCCTGGGTGTGGTATATTGACAGAGTTGGGTCAGTCTGCTCTTCACTGGGGGTGTTACATCGACAGAGTGGGGTGAGTCTGCTCTTCCCTGGGGGTGTTTTATTGACAGAGTGGGGCCAGTCTGCTCTTCCCTGGGTGTGTTATATTGACAGAGTGGGGTCAGTCTGCTCTTCCCTGGGTGTGTTACATTGACAGAGTGGGGTCAGTCTGCTCTTTACAGAGTGTGTTACATTGACAGAGTGGGGTCAGTCTGTTCTTCCATGTGTGTGTTACATTGACAGAGTTGGGTCAGTCTGCTCTTCCCTGGGTGGGTTACATTGACAGAGTAGGGTGAGTCTGCTCTTCCCTGGGTGTTTTATATCGACAGAGTGGAATCAGTTTGCTCTTCCCTGTGTGTGTTACATTAACAGAGTGGGGTCAGTCTGCTCTTCCCTTTGTGAGTTTCATTGACAGAGTGGGGTCAGTCTGCTCTTCCCTGGGTGTGTTACATTGACACAGTGGGGTCAGTCTGCTCTTTCCTGGTAGTGTTACATTGACAGAGTGGGGTCAGTCTGCTCTTTCCAGGGTGGGTTACATTGACAGAGTGGGGTCAGTCTGCTCTTCCCTGGGTGTGTTACATTGACAGAGTGGGGTCGGTCTGCTCTTCCCTGGGTGTGTTACATTGACATGGGGGGTCAGTCTGCCCTTCCTGGGTGTGTTACACTGACAGATTGGGGTCAGTCTGCTCTTCCCTGGGTGTGTTACATTGACAGAGTGGGGTCAGTCTGCTCTTCCCTGGGGGTCTTACATTGACAGAGTGGAGTCAGTCTGCTCTTCCCTGGGGGTGTTACATTGATAGAGTGCGGTCAGTCTGCTCGTCCCTGGGGGTGTTAAATTGACAGAGTGAGGTCAGTCTGCTCTTCCGTGGGTGTGTTACAGTGACAGAGTGGGGTCAGTCTGCTCTTCCCTGGGTGTGTTACTTTGCTAGAATGGGGTCAGTCTGCTCTTCCCTGGGGGTGTTTTATTGACAGAGTGGGGTCAGTCTGCTCTTCCCTGTGTGTGTTACATTGACAGAGTGGGGTCAGTCTGCTCTTTCCTGGGTGGGTTACATTGACAGAGTGGGGTCAGTGTGCTCAAACCTGGGTGTGTTACATTGACAGAGTGGGGTCAGTCAACTCTTTGCAGGGTGTGTTACATTGACAGTGTTAGGTTGGTCTGCCCTTCCCTGTGTGTGTTACGTTGACAGAGTGGGGTCAGTGTGCTCAAACCTGGGTGCGTTAAATTGACAGAGTGGGGTCAGTCAGCTCTTCCCTGTGTGTGTTACATTGACAGAGTGGGGTCAGTCTGCTCTTTACAGGGTGTGTTACATTGACAGAGTGGGGTCAGTCTGCTCTTCCCTGGGTGTGTTACATTGACAGAGTGTGCTCAGTCTGCTCTTCCCTGGGGGTCTTACATTGACAGAGTGGAGTCAGTCTGCTCTTCCCTAGTGGTGTTACATTGAAAGAGTGCGGTCAGTCTGCTCTTCCCTGTGTGTTTTACATTGACAGAGTGGGGTCAGTCTGCTCTTTACAGAGTATGTTACATTGACAGAGTGGGGTCAGTCTGTTCTTCCCTGAGTGTGTTACATTGACAGAGTTGGGTCAGTCTGCTCTTCCCTGGGTGTGTTCCATTGACAGAGTGCGGTCTGTTTGCTCTTCCCTGGGAAGGTTACATTGACCGATTGGGGTCAGTCTGCTCTTAACTGAGTGGGTTACATTGACAGAGTTGGGTCAATCTGCTCATCCCTGTGTGTGCTACATTGACAGAGGGGATCAGTCTGCTCTTTCCTGAGTGGGCTACATTGACAGATTGGGGTCAGTGTGCTCAAACCTGGGTGCGTTAAATTGACAGAGTGGGGTCCGTCAGCTCTTCCCTGGGTGTGTTACATTGACAGAGTGGGGTCGGTCTGCCCTTCACTGTATGTGTTGCATTGACAGAGTGGGGTCAGTCTGCTCTTTCCAGAGTGTGTTACATTGACAGAGTGGGGTCAGTCTGCTCTTCCCTGGGTGTGTTACATTGACAGAGTGGGGTCAGTCTGCACTTCCCTGTGTGTTACATTGACAGAGTGGGGTCAGTCTGCTCTTCCCTGTGTGTGTTACATTGACAGAGTGGGGTCAGTCTGCACTTCCCTGGGTGTGTTAGATTGACAGAATGGGGTCAGTCTGCCCTTCCCTGGGTGTGTTACATTGACAGAGAAGGGTCAGTCTGCTCTTCCCTTTGTGAGTTTCATTGACAGAGGGGGGTCAGTCTGCCCTTCCCTTGGGTGTGTTACACTGACAGAATGGGGTCAGTCTGCTCTTCCCTGGGTCTGTTACATTGACAGAGTGGGGTCAGTCTGCTCTTCCCTGGGTGTGTTACTTTGCTAGAATGGGGTCAGTCTGCTCTTCCCTGGGTGTGTTATATTGACAGAGTTGGGTCAGTCTGCTCTTCCCTGGGTGTGTTACATTGACAGAGAAGGGTCAGTCTGCTCTTCCCTTTGTGAGTTTCATTGACAGAGGGGGGTCAGTCTGCCCTTCCCTTGGGTGTGTTACACTGACAGAATGGGGTCAGACTGCTCTTCCCTGGGTCTGTTACATTGACAGAGTGGGGTCAGTCTGCTCTTCCCTGGGTGTGTTACTTTGCTAGAATGGGGTCAGTCTGTTCTTCCCTGGGTGTGTTATATTGACAGAGTTGGGTCAGTCTGCTCTTCACTGGGGGTGTTACATCGACAGAGTGGGGTGAGTCTGCTCTTCCCTGGGGGTGTTTTATTGACAGAGTGGGGCCAGTCTGCTCTTCCCTGGGTGTGTTATATTGACAGTGTGGGGTCAGTCTGCTCTTCCCTGGGTGTGTTACATTGACAGAGTGGGGTCAGTCTGCTCTTTACAGAGTGTGTTACATTGACTGAGTGGGGTCAGTCTGTTCTTCCATGTGTGTGTTACATTGACAGAGTTGGGTCAGTCTG